>NC_091064.1:97952026-98258826 GCF_000393655.2 Nicotiana sylvestris | reverse complement strand
CTCTGTGAGCAAGATTTGCCACTTTGCCGATTTGCTGGTTGGCATCGGCTTCTGAAAAATGTACTTAAGGGGATCCATTCGGGATATGAGGTATGTTGTATAGGCGAAAAGATAATGCCTAAGTTTCTGAGCGACCCAGGTTAAGGCGCAACATGTCCTTTCCAAAAGAGTGTATTTGGCCTCATAAGTGGTGAACGTTTTGCTCAAATAATATATTGCTTGTTCTTTTTTGCCTGTGGCATCATGTTAACCCAGAACACAGCCAAAAGAACTATCCATTACTAACCGATATAAAAACAGAGGCCTACCAGGTTCCGGCGGGACCAAAACAGGGGGATTTGACAAATATTCCTTGATCTTATCAAATGCTTCTTGGCACTCATCTGTCCACTTGATAGCGGGGTTCTTTTTCAACAACTTGAAAATAGGCTCACATGTGGTTGTAAGTTGTGCAATGAACCTGCTGATGTAGTTCAACCTCCCGAGTAAACTCATGACTTCTTTTTTATTCTTCGGGGAGGCAGCTCTCAAATGGTCTTTATCTTGGAGGGATCTAACTCAATGCCTCATTGACTAACTATAAAACCCAAAAGATTCCCAGAAGGAACTCCAAATGCACATTTGGCTAGATTGAGTTTGAGATTGTACCTTCGTATCCTTTCAAAGAACTTTCTTCAAGTTTTGCACATGATCATCTTGTGTTCTAGACTTAATGATGACATCATCAACATACACCTCAATCTCTTTGTGCATCATGTCATGGAATATGGTAGTCATGGCCCTCATGTAAGTTGCTCCTGCATTCTTCAAACCAAAAGGCATGACCCTATAACAATAAGTTCCCCATGGAGTGGTGAAGGCGGTCTTTTCTGCATCTTCTTTATCCATCAGAATTTGGTGATACCCGACATAACAATCCACAAAATATTGGATCTCATGTTTAGCATAATTGTCAACAAAGATATGAACGTTGGGTAAAGGAAAGTTGTCCTTTGGACTTGCTTTGTTTAAATCCCTATAGTCGACACAAACTCTGATTTTGCCATCCTTCTTTGGCAGTGGCACAACATTTGCTAACCATGTGGTATACCGGACCACCCTAATCACATTTGTACTTAGTTGCTTTGTGATTTCTTCTTTAATTTTATCACTCATGCCTACCTTAAACTTCCTTTGTTTTTGCTGGATTGGTGGAAAATTAGGATATGTGGGAAGCTTATGCACCACTAAATCGGCACTCAAACCCGGCATGTCATCATACGACCAAGCAAATACACCTCTATACTCAAACAAAACTTGAATTATGGCATCTCTCGTCTTTTGTTCAGTATGAATGCTTAGTTTTGTTTCTTTGATTTCTTCAGGACTTCCCAGGTTAATCACCTCAGTTTCATTTAAGTTAGGCTTAGGCTTATTCTCAAATTGATCCAATTCCCTTTTTATTTCCTTAAGAGCCTCATCTTCATCATAATCAACTTCTTGATTCATTATTTCGAGATTAGACAGATTTTTAAGATCTAGGCATGAATTCCGCGTGCATGTCATGTTTTTGAAGCCAGCATTAACAAAACTGAAAATGATAAGAAATTAACAAAAATTAGGGAAAGGAAAAGACATAATTCTACTATGAAACTGGAACTTCATTTCATTGAATTTGAAAGGATAGAAGGGTTAACATCAAAGCAAAGTAATTAACTAAAATATATGGATTACAACCCTGAAAATAATCCAAATACAGAAAAAGCAACAAAACAGACTACCAAGACTCCTTCCTGATGGGAAGAGGAGTTGCTCCCCAGTTGTTGAGTGAGGTATCTGGACCAATCAGCTAAACACTTGCACAGCTAGGGCCCTGATGTACTTTCAAGGTTTTGCACCTCTTAAGTACAAAGAATAGAGAAAAACAAAAGCACCCCGCTAAAGTTTTTCACAAAACTAGCGAAAGCGTTCTTCAAACTCACGTTAGAAGAATGTAAGATGGAAATAAACCTCACCCACACGTTCCCCAATCCCGCAAGATTGCAAGAAGCGTTGAATAAAGGAAGAACAATGAAATAAAAAGTAAATCACGTTTTTGAAGCAATAGCTTAGAAAAACTAATCACCAATGTTTATTTTCAGCATATTAAGCCCTTTAAATAGGCCTTACAATGAGTAAAATTGGTAAGGTTAAGGAAAACTAATCCTAATTAGACTAGAATAAGAATAAGGCTAAGAAAATCTATCCTAACTAAAATAGGAAAAAGAATTCTAGTAAGAATGGGATACCAACTAACAATTCTAGTTTGACTAGAACTACAAATATAATCCTACTAAAACAAGAATTAAATTACTAGGAAATAAGAAATAACAAATCCTAATCTTTAAGGAAAAGAAATCCTAATCTTGGATGGATTCTTCGCTTCTTGAATTTCATGAATTTTTAGCATTCTTGATCTTGCATCATTCTCCCCTGGTTGAACAAGATTCGTTCTCGAGTCTAACAGCTTCCATAGATGGCGCAAGATTTGCTATAGTAAGAACGGAGACCCAAGGGGAAAAAATGGGGACCCAATGCTCACCAGGTTTTAAGTTACATTTTGCTAGTTTATCATAGAGCTTCTTCACGTTATAAGCAAATTTGGCATATGGTCGAACTAAATCCCACTTTCTATGTTTCAACTTTCTACCAAGTTTTCTCCATGTAATCTTTCTATATGGACTCTCAAACTTCAACTTACGATATAAAGTTGTTGGTATAGACTTAACTAACTCCATGTCTAGCTTTGAGTTAAGCATGGAGATCAACGCTCTTCTTGGGAATGCATCAATTGCATTGCTCATACACCAACAGGCACTTTGATGATAGCCATATATACTTATGACATTAAGACATCTTGTCTCTCCAATATCTGGTCTCAAACTCTCTATTACCCACTCCTTTATAGGTAATTTTTCCTCTTGTTCTAGCATATTTCTATGAACTTTAGAATTAACGCAATATGTTGCCTTGTTTGGATTGATTGAGTCAACAATCAAGTCAATATTGTGTTGAGCATCTCAGGACGGTGAAAAGTCAACAACACATATGGCTGGATAATCCAATGGATCGTCATAAAACTTTGGTGGTAATTACTCAAGTTTTGGATATAATGCATGTTCCTCGTCTCTTTGATATTGGTCTTTATCAGCTTTGTCCTCTTCACGCCCCTGATTATCTGAATATTTATCATAATGGGCATAGTGCCTTGGTTCTCTTGTGCCTTGGTCAGCTTCAACCTCTTCAGTTGTTTGTGAATGAATTGGTGGATATAGAAGTGGTAGATGTGGCGGTTGTAGGCGTTGTGGCGGAGTTGGTAGTTGATATTGAAACACCAAACCTTCAACTAATTTAGTCAGATTCTCCATTGATTCCTTCAAGTTATTTAGCTGCACTTTAATTTCTTCGTTGTCTCGTTCAAGGATTCTAATTCTTAATTTATGAACTTGTAATTGAAGATCCATTGAAGAGGATCTTGAAAAGGATCCTGAACTTGGTATTTTCTTGTTTGGTGACACGATGAATAAAGTAGAAAATCAAGAATTTGGACCTGGAACATGAGCTCTGATACCAAATTGATGTACTTTCAAGGTTTTGCACCTCTCAAGTACAAAGAAGAGAGAAAAACAAAAGCACCCTGCTAAAGTTTTTCACAAAACTAGCGAAAGCATTCTTCAAACTCACGTTAGAAGAATGTAAGATGGAAATAAACCTCACCCACACGTTCCCCAATCCCGCAAGATTGCAAGAAGCGTTGAATAAAGGAAGAACAATGAAATAAAAAGTAAATCATGTTTTTGAAGCAATAACTTAGAAAAACTAATCACCAATATTTATTTTCAGCATATTAAGCCCTTTAAATAGGCCTTACAATGAGTAAAATTGGTAAGGTTAAGGAAAACTAATCCTAATTAGACTAGAATAAGAATAAGGCTAAGAAAATCTATCCTAACTAAAATAGGAAAAAGAATTCTAGTAAGAATGGGATACCAACTAATAATTCTAGTTTGACTAGAACTACAAATATAATCCTACTAAAACAAGAATTAAATTACTAAGAAATAAGAAATAACAAATCCTAATCTTTAAGGAAAAGAAATCCTAATCTTGGATGGATTCTTCGCTTCTTGAATTTCATGAATTTTTAGCATTCTTGATCTTGCATCAGGCCCTCACCAAATTGAACCATATTGATCCCATAGAACATCTCCTTGAGACCCTAGCAAACTTCATCAATGTCATCCTGAGTAGAAGGATTTTGGACTTCTTTAAATTGTGGCTTGACAAAAGAGTAGGCAATGTGAGGGATTGGATTTGACAATTTCCAACCATTTTTTTTGCGGGTCTTGGCTCTGTTTATGTCAGGTGTTGTTGGTTTAAAACTATCACGACCCCAACCCCGGTCGTGATGGCGCCCAACACACTGCTAGGCAAGCCTGACCAATTAACAACCTCAACCCATTTCTTATATAGTTCTTTATTAGCTGACACAATTAAATTACCAAAACATAATATTAAAAGTCTGAAACCAGAGTTAAATATATGCAATTTCAGATGATAATATTACTACATAGCCCATACAGATCTGGTGTCACAAGTCTCGAGCCTGTAGTACAAGTTTAACATCCTAATACATGATCGGTCTAGGAAATACGAATAAAACAAAAGGATAGAAGGGAGAGATCTGGGTTGTGGACGTCGTACAGCTACCTCGATACTCTCGGATATGAACTGATCGACTAAAAATCCTCACTCAGCCTCTGGAACACCTGGATCTGCACGCAAGGTGCATGGAGTAATGTGAGTTCTCCGACCCAGTGAGTAATAAACATAAATAATGATTGAGAATAAGAAATCACGGAAAACACAGAGTAATCTATAATGCGGCAATTTAAACAAGTAATATGGAAGCAATAAACCAATGGAAACAAAATATGGAAATGCTACAACAAATAAGCAGTTAAGTGACAGACATATAAAGAAAATCAACACACAGAATGGTACCCTATAGTACCCGCTGCGGCGTGCAGCCCAATCCATATATTTATCATCGACGACGCTCACTAGGGGTGTGCAAACTCCGGGAGGGCCCCCTTACGGCCCAAGCAAAATATCAAGCCATCTCGTGGCATCAAATCTAGGACCTAGGCCTTATATCAATATCAGTATAACACTGTTGTGGCGCGCAACCCGATCCCATAGTATCCTCACATCTGGCCCTTGGCCGTACTTAGTCAAGAAATCATAGAAGCCCCTTGGGCATTAGTAAAACAATAGTTCTCAGCCCAATACATCATTTAATATATCATTTTAATTTCAAAACCGAGTAAAAAGGTGGCTGAGTTGTAAAACAGTGGAAAATGATACGATTGAGTTCAAGTAGTAAGTCAAAACAGTGAGGAAATAGTGAAAAAACTCCCCGGAGGGTTCAAATAGTTGGCACGAAGCCCAAATATGGCAATTAGTCCAAATAATAATGATAACAAATAAGCTTCAATCAAATATGCGGTAAAAGCATCACTAGGGACGGACCAAGTCACAAGTCCCAATAGTAAGCGACCCTACGCTCATCATCAAGTGCGTGTCTCGCCTCAGTAAAACACTACGATGTGCGAATCCGGGGTTTCAAACCCTTAGGACATCATTTACATTCATTACTTACCTCGAACCGGCAAAACTCTAGCTCATTACGCCTTTGCCCCCCAAATCGGCCTCCTTGCGCATCAAATCTGATCAAAACTAGAACGAATACGTCACAATATGCTAAGGGAACAAAGCCTAAGCGAAAACAATCAAAAAATATCAAAAATCCCGAAATTATCAAAACCCGAGCCCCGACCCACTTCTCGAAACTCAGAAATATTCACATCAATGGGTTCCTTATCCTTCCACGAGTCCTTACATATCAAGAGTTCTCAATTCCGACCTCAAATGGCCCTTCAAATCCCAATTTAAAATCTCAAAATCTCAAGACCTAGTTCTTCCATTTTTAGCTAAATTTCCATGAATTTCTAAGTTAATTTCACAATAGAATCACGTTTTATGCTCATAAATCTAACTTCCAATTACTTCTCCTCGGATCCCTCTTCAATTCCCCTCAAAAAGCTCTTAAAATACTCAGCTATAAAGGAAAAATGGCTAAAAATTGCAGATGAACAACTTAAAACATTTTGCTCAGGGGTTTTCGCATCTGCGACCCCACCACTGCTCCTGTGCTACCGCTTCTACGATAGTTCCTCCGCATCTGCGAAAATCACTAAGGGGGCCAGGTTCCGCATCTGCGGTCCACGAGCCGCATCTGCGGCTCCGCAGGTGCGGTCCATATTGTCGCATCTGCGGTCCCTGGCAATTCCTACCAAACCGCTTTTATGGCTCTTCTTCCGCATGTGCGGCAACGCACCTGCGGTCCAAAATCCGCAGGTGCAGAAATACCAGAAGCAGCAAAAATCTGAATTCTCTTAAGTCCAAAATCTTCCCGTTAGCCATCCGAAATCACCCCGAGGCTCCCGGGTCCTTAACCAAAAGCACCAACATGACCCAATACCTTATTAGAACTTGTTCCAAACATCGTAACACCTCTAACAACATCATTACCCAAAATTCATCAAATTCAAGCCTAAGTTTCCAAAAAAACTTCCGAAATACGTTTTCGATCAAAAACCCAACCAAACCATGTCCGAATGACCTAAAATTTTGCACACACATCCCAAATCACATAACGAAGCTACAACAACTCTTAAAATTCCATTCCGACCCCCGAATCAAAATTGCACCTATCAACCGGAAATCGCCAAAATACTAACTTCGCCAATTCAAGCCTAATTCTACACCGGACTTCCAAAATCAACTCCGATCACACTCTCAAGTCATAAATCACCTCCCGAAGCTAACCGAACCATCGAAACTCACAACCGAGCCCTCTAACTTATAAGTCAATATCCGGTTGACTTTTCCAACTTAACTTCCTTAAAAGAGACTAAGTGTCTCATTACTTACCAAAACCTCACCAAACGCAAACCAATCAACTCTACCATATAAAACACGGATAACAAAGCATAAAGAAGCAGAAATGGGGGAAACAGAGCGGTAACTCATGAGACGACTGGCCGGGTCATCACATCCTCCCCAACTAAAACAAACGTTCGTCCTCGGACGAGTCAAGAAACAAAACTGAAGCCTCAAATAGGTGAGGATATCTGCTCCGCATCTCTCATTCGGTCTCCCAGGTAGCCTCCTCCACGGGCCGACCTCTCCACTGCACTTTCACTGAAGCTATATCTTTTGACCTCAACTTCCGAACCTAGCGACCCAAAATAGCTACTGGCTCCGCATCAAAGGTCAAATCTTCATCCAACTGAATCATGCTGAAATCCAAAACATGAGACAGATCTCCAATATACTTCTGGAGCATAGGAACATGAAATACCGGATGCATGCTAGACAAGCTGGGTGGAAAAGCAAGCTCATAAGCCACCTCCTCAATCCTCCGAAGCACCTCAAAAGGCCCAATGAACCATGGACTCAACTTCCCTTTCTTTCGAAATCTCATAACACCCTTCATGGGCGAAACCTTCAGCAAGACCTTCTCACCAATCATGTAGGATACATCTCGAACCTTTCGGTCCGCATAACTCTTCTGGTGCGACTGCGCTGTACGAAGCCTCTCCTGAATCACCTTCACCTTCTCTAAGGCATCCTGCACCAAATCTGTCCCCAATAGCCTAGCCTCGCCGGGCTTGAACCAACCAACTGGAGATCTACACTGCCTTCCATACAAAGCCTCATACGGAGCCATCCGAATACTTGACTGGTAGTTGTTGTTGTAGGCAAACTCTGCAAGCGGTAGAAACTTATCCCATGAACCTCCGAAATCAATAACACAAGCACGCAACATGTCCTCCAATATCTGAATAGTACGCTCGGACTGTCAATCCATCTGAGGATGAAATGTTGTGCTCAACTCCACCTGAGTACCCAACTCTCTCTGCACGGCTCTCCAAAACTACGAAGTAAACTGAGTACCTCTATCTGAGATGATGAAAACCGGAATACCATGCAACCGAACATTCTCCCGGATATAAATCCCTACCAACCGCTCTGAAGAATAGGTAGTACACATCGGAATGAAGTGCACGGACTTGGTCAGCCGATCTACAATCACCCAAATAGCATCAAACTTCTTCAAAGTCCAAGGAAGTCCAACCACAAAGTCCATAGTAATCCTCTCCCACTTCCACTCGGGGATAACCATCTGCTGAAGCAAGCCACTCGATCTCTGATGCTCATATTTTACCTGCTGACAGTTGAGACACCGAGCTACAAATCCCACATAATCTTTCTTCATTCTTCTCCACCAATAGTGCTGCCTCAAATCCTGATACATCTTCACGGCACCCAAATGAATGGAATACCACGATCTATGGGCCTCCTCCAGAATCAACTCTTTAAGCCCATCCATATTGGGCACACAGATCCGGCCCTGCATCCTCAACACACCATCATTACCGATGGTTACATCTCTGGCATCATCATGCTGAACCCTGTCCTTAAGGACAAGCAAATGTGGATCATCATACTGGCGTTCTCTGATGCGATCATATAAAGAAGACCGAGAAACCACACAAGCCAACACCGAACTGGGCTCCGAAATATCTAGTCTCACAAACCGATTGGCCAAGGCCTGAACATCAACTGTAAGAGGTCTTTCCCCAACTGGAATATATGCCAAACTCCCCATACTCACTGCCTTTCGTCTCAAAGCATCGGCCACTACATTGGCCTTTCCCGGATGATACAGAATAGTAATATCATAATTCTTAAGCACCTCTAGCCATCTCCGCTGCCTCAAATTAAGATCCTTTTGTTTGAAAAAATGCTGAAGACTACAATGATCGGTGAATACCTCACAAGATACGTCATACAAGTAATGCCTCCAAATCTTCAATGCATGAACTATGGCAGCCAACTCCAAATCATGATCGGGGTAGTTCTTCTCATGGGGCTTCAACTGACGAGAAGCATAAGCAATAACTCTACCCTCCTGCATTAATACACAACCAATCCCAACTCTCGAAGCATCACAATACACGGTATATGAACCTGAAGCTGATGGCAAAACCAACACTGGAGCTGTGGTCAAACCTGTCTTGAGCTTCTGAAAGCTCTCTTCACACTCATCCGACCATACAAATGAAACACCCTTCTAAGTCAACTTGGTCAAGGGCGATGCGATAGATGAGAATCTCTGAAAAACCAGCGATAATAGCCTGCCAAACCAAGAAAGCTATGAATCTCTGTGGCTGAGGACGGTCTAGGCTAACTCTGAACCGCCTCTATATTCTTCGGATCAACCTGAATGCCCTCGCTGGACACCACGTGTCCCAAGAAAGCCATTGAACTAAGCCAAAATTCACACTTGGAGAACTTTGCATAAAGCTTCTCCTCCCTCAATTTCTGCAACACAACTCTCAAATGCTCTGCGTGCTCCTCCTGACTATGCGAGTACACCATGATATCATCAATGAATACAATAATGAACGAATCTAGATAAGGTCAAAATATACTGTTCATCAAATGCATGAACGCTGCTGGAGCATTGGTCAGCCCGAAAGACATGACAAGAAACTCATAGTGACCATATCTAGTCCTGAAAGCAGTCTTAAGAATATCTGAATCCCTGATCTTCAACTAGTGATAGCCCAAACGGAGATCAATCTTAGAGAACACCCTCGCTCTCTAAAGCTGGTCAAATAAATCATCAATACGAGGCAAAGGATACTTGTTCCTAATTGTTACCTTGTTCAATTGTCTGTAATCGATGCACATTCTCATTGTGCCATCCTTCTTCTTCACAAACAGAACTGGCGCACCCCATGGTGACACACTAGGCCAAATGAACCACTTATCTTGGAGTTCCTGAAGCTGCTCTTTCAATTCTTTCAAATCTGCTGGTGCTATACAATATGGCGGAATAGAAATAGGCTGAGTTCCCGGTACCAGGTCAATGCCAAGATCAATATCCCTGTCCGGTGGCATGCCCGGCAGGTCTGCAGGAAACACATCGGGAAAATCCCTCACAACTGGAACAGAATCAATACTAGGAGTCTCAGCTCCAACATTCCTCACAAACGCTAGATATGAAAGGCAACCCTTCCCAACCATACGCTGGGCCTTCAAGAAAGAGATAACTCTACTAGGGATATAATCAGTCACACCACACCACCCGATCCGCAGTACACCCAGCATAGCCAAAGTGACTGTCTTAGCATGTCAGTCTAGAATAGCATGACACAGAGATACCCAATCCATGCCCAAAATAACATCAAAGTCCACCATGATCAATAGCAATAGATCAACTCGGGTATCCAGACCTCCAATAGTCACAACACATGACCGGTACATACGGTCCACAACAACAGTATCACCCACCGGGGTAGACACATGAACAGGTAAAGAAAGAAACTCCCAGGGCATAGCCAAATAATGAGCAAAATATGAGGACACATAAGAATAGGTGGAACCGAGATCAAATAATACAGAGGCGTCTCTGTGGTAGACTAAAATAATACCTGTAATGACAGCATCTGAAGCAATGGCATCTGTCCTGCTTGGAATAGCATAGAAACGAGCCTGGACACCGCCTGATCGACCTCCCCCTCTGGGGTGACCTCTGGCTGCCTGACCTCCACCCCTAGCTGGCTGGGTGGGGGGTAAAGTAATTGGAGCAAAAGACTAGGGCTGACCCCTCTACTGAAATTGACCATCACAAAGTCGAGGGCACTGCCTCCTCATATGTCCAAACTCTCCGCACTCATAACAACTACCTGGTGCTGGAGATGGGGACTGAAGGGAACCCCTCACACTGGAGTGACTAGCAGATGCACTCGGTGCAGAAAAACCCTGAGCTGATAGGGCATGAGATGAACTCTGAGCTGGGAGGGCGCTGAATGAAGGCTGGCCCTGCTGAGACCCATTACCACGACCTGAAGATGCCCCACGATACTCTGGACGGGTCGACTGAGCAGGCCTGAAAGAACGACCTCTACCATGCTGGAACGGGCCCCTCGACAGAGCACCACTGTAACTGCCCGATCCTCGAGGCATCTTGGCCTCCCTCTCCTCTTGCTCCCTATGACGAACCGTCTCAATCTCACGAGCGATATCAACCACCACCTCGAACGTAGCACCCAATACTCTCTCTCTAGTCATCAGAATACGGAGATGGTAGTTAAGGCCATCCACAAATCTCTTGATCCTCTCACGATCTGTCGGAATCATCCAAATGGCATGACGAGCCAACTCAGAAAACCTCATCTCATACTGGTTCACGGTCATACCCCCTGCATCAACCACTCAAAATGCATACGCAGCTCCTCTCTGTGGGACTACGGTACATACTTCTCCAAGAAGAGAGCGGAGAACTGCTGCCAAGAAAGGGGTGCTGCACCGACAGGCCTACGCCTCTCAAAATCCTCCCACCAAGTAAAGGCAACCCCCAAGAATTGAAAGGTGGTAAATGCCACACCACTAGACTCAAGAATCCCTGCTGTACGGAGTATCCACTAACACTTGTCAAGAAAACCCTGGGCATCCTCGCCCTCAGCACCACTGAATGACGGAGGCTGGAGCTTACCAAACCTCTCGAGATGACACAGCTCATCATCCGACATAACTTGTACCATGAACTCCTGAACTGGTGAAACCGGCTGAGCTGGAGGTGCCCCGACGTCTATAGTCCTTGCACTACCTGCTTAGGTGTGCGAGCAGCGGGAGTCTAATTGCCTCCCCCGGCCTATGAAGTAGCTGCTGTGGTAGTGGCTAAAATTGCCTGAGCCAGGCCAGTGCAAACTGATAAGATCTATGCCAAGGCCTCCTGAAGACTCGGACTCACGATGGGAACAGCTGGTGCCTGAACCGGTGTTGCTGGAGCCTAATCCGGAGCTGGGGCAACTAGTGGATCAACAGGTGCTACCCTCATTGCTCTACCTCTGCCACATCCACGGCCTCTGGTGGCCTCAGATGGTGGCACTGGTGGTCGCCCACCTCGTCCGGTAGCTCGCGTCCTCACCATCTATGAGAGAATGGAATAATAGAAGTTTAGTTCTCGGATCAACAAGGTCGCATCAACAAGGTCGCATGACTCTACTAAATCGGCTCATGACTTGCGAGACCTATGCAACCTAGGCTCTGATACCAACTTGTCACAACCCCAACCCCGATCGTGATGGAGCCCAACACACTGCTAGGCAAGCCTGACCAATTAACAACCTCAACCCATTTCTTATATAGTTCATTATTAGCTAACACAGTTCAATTACCAAAACACCATATTAAAAGTCTGAAACCAGAGTTAAATATGCGGAATTTCAGATGATAATACTACTACATTGCCCATACAGATCCGGTGTCACAAGTCTCGAGCCTCTAGTACAAGTTTAACAGCCTAATACATGATCGGTCTAGGAAATATGGATTAAACGAAAGGATTGAAGGGACAGATCCGGGCTGCGGACGTCGTGCAGCTACCTCGATACTCCCGTATATGAACTGATCGACTGAAAATCCTCACTCAGCCTCTGGAACACCTGGATCTTCACGCAAAGTGTAGGGAGTAATGTGAGTACTCCGACCCAGTGAATAATAAGTATAAATAATGACTGAGAATAAGAAATTACGGAAAACACAGAGTAATTTATAATGCGGCAATTTAAACAAGTAATATGGAAGCAATAAACCAATGGAAACGAAATATGGAAATGCTACAACAAATAACCAGTTAAGTGACAGACATATAAAGAAAATCAACACATAGAACGGTACCCTATAGTACCCGCTGTGGCGTGCAGCCCGATCCATATATTTATCGTCGATGGCGCTCACTGGGGGTGTGCAGACTCCGGGAGGGGCCCCTTACAGCCCAAGCGCAATATCAAGTCATCTCGTGGCATCAAATCTAGGCCCTCGGCCTTATATCAATATCAGTATAACATTTCTACGGCGTGCAACACGATCCCATAGTATCCTCACATCTAGCCCTTGGCCGTACTCAGTCAAGAAATCATATAAGCGCCTCGGGCATTAGTAAAACAGTAGTTCTCAGCCCAAGACATCATTTAATATATCATTTTAATTGCAAAACCGAGTAAAAATGTGGCTGAGTTGTAAAATAGTTGAAAACGGTACGACTGAGTTCAAGTAGTAAGTCAAAAAAGTGAGGAAATAGTGATAAACTCCTCGAAGGGTTCAAATAGTTGGCACGAAGCCCAAATATGGCAATTAATTCAAATAATAATGATAACAAATAAGCTTCAATCAAATACGCGGTAAAAGCATCACTCAGGACGGACCAAGTCACAAGTCCCAATAGTAAGCGACCCTACGCTCATCATCAAACGCGTGTCTCGCCTCAATATAGCACTATGATGTGTGAATCCGGGGTTTCAAACCCTCAGGACATCATTTACATTCATTACTCAACTCGAACCGGCAAAACTCTATCTCACTACGCCTTTGCCCCCCAAATCGGCCTCCTCGCGCATCAAATCTGACCAAAACTAGAATGAATACATCACAATATGCTAAGGGAACAAAGCCCAAGCGAAAACAATCGAAAAAATCAAAAATTCCAAAATTAGCAAAACCCGAGCCTCGGGCCCACTTCTCGAAACTCAGAAATTTTCACATCAACAGGTTCCTTATCCTTCCACGAGTTCATACATATCAAGAGTTCTCAATTCCGACCTCAAATGGCCCTTCAAATCCCAATTTAAAATTTCAAAATCCCAAGCCCTAGTTCTTCCATTTTTAGCTAAATTTTCATGAATTTCTAAGTTAATTTCATACTAGAATCACGTTTTATGCTCATAAATCTTACCTCCAATCACTTCTCCTCGGATCCCTTTTCAATTCCCCTCAAAGAGCCCTCAAAATACTCAGCTATGGAGGAAAAATGGCTAAAAATCGCGGATGAACAACTTAAAACATTCTGCCCAGGGTTTTCGCATCTGCGACCCCACTACTGCTTCTGCGGTAGTTCCTCCGCATCTATGGAAATCACTAAGGGGGCCAGGTTCCACATCTGCGGTCGACGAGCCGCATCTGCGGCTCCGTAGGTGCGGTCCACATTACCGCATCTGCGGTCCCTGGCAATTCCTACCAAACCGCTTATGTGGCTCTTCTTCCGCATGTGCAGCACCGCACCTGCGGTCCAAAATCCGCAGGTGCGGAAATACCAGAAGCAGCAAAAATTTGAATTCCCTTAAGTCCAAAATCTTCCCGTTAGCCATCCAAAATCACCTTGAGGCCCTGGGTCCTCAACAAAAAGCACCAACACGACCCAATACCTTATTCAAACTTGTTCCAAACATCGAAACACCTCTATCAACATCAAATTACCCAAAATTCGTCAAATTCAAGCCTAAGTTTCTTAAAAACTTCCGAAATACGTTTTCGATCAAAAACTCAACCAAACCACGTCCGAATGACATGAAATTTTGCACACACATCCCAAATCCCATAACGAAGCTACATCAACTCTCAGAATTCCATTCTGACCCCCGGATCAAAATCTCACCTATCAACCGGAAATCGCCAAAATACTAACTTCGCCAATTCAAGCCTAATTCTACACCGGACTTCCAAAATCAACTCCGATCACAATCCTAAGTCATAAATCACCTCCCGAAGCTAACCGAACCATCGGAACTCACAACCGAGCCCTCTAAATCATAAGTCAATATCCAGTTGACTTTTCCAACTTAACTTCCTTAAAAGAGACTAAGTGTCTCATTACTTACCAAAACCTCACCAAATGCAAACCAATCAACTCGACCACATAAAACACAGATAACGAAGCATAAAGAAGCAGAAATGGGGGAAATGGAGCGGTAACTCATGAGACGACTGGCCGGGTCGTCACACCCTCCCCAACTTAAACAAATGTTCGTCATCGAACGAGTCAAGAAACATACATGAAGCATCAAATAGGTGAGTATATCTGCTCCATATCTCCCGTTCGGTCTCCCAGGTAGCCTCTTCCACGGGCCGACCCTCTCCACTGCACTTTCACTGAAGCTATATCTTTTGACCTCAACTTCCAAACCTGGGCTAAAGGTATCTTTCTTCGAAAAAGGAGCAATGGGGTTCATAATTCCTTGTAGAAAGGATCCTAATCCTTTTCTTGGTTCATAGCCGTTCCTCAATGTCAGTGAAGCTACCATCATAGATGTGGCTAAAAGATGGAGATATAGAATTGGTTTTCCTTCTTCCACTTGGTCTACCTGAATCACCTCAAATGTTTGATATATGAGGGATTCACATCCTTCTTTGGCCTTGATACATGGAATGGATGGGTCATTATAGATGGATGAGTCGTCCTCCCCATGAACAACAATTTCTTGCCTATCATGCTCGAATTTGACCATTTGATGTAGGGTGGATGGTATAGCTCTGGCCATATGGATCCACGGCCTTACCAGAAGAAAATTATAGGAAGTATTCATATCCAACAGTTGAAAGACAATGTTAAAATCAACCGGACCAATTGTCATGGTGAGTTCAATTTCCCCAATAGTGTCTTTTCTTGAACCATCAAAAGCTCTGATGTTGACACTACTAGTTCGAATTCTGTTAGTGTCAATGTTCAGTTGTTGTAGAATAGAAAGAGGGCATATATCTACACTTAAGCCTCAATCAATCATGACTCCTTTTACATAATGCCCTTCACATTTGACCATAAGATGCAAAGCTTTATCGTGCCCAGCCCCTTCCTCAGGCAAATCATCATCACTAAAAGAAATTTTGTTCACCTCAAAGAATCTTTCAGCCATTTTTTCTAGCTGATTCACCGTTGTCTTTTCTGAGACATATGTCTCGTTCAAAGTTTTGATCAACATACAGCGATGTTCTTTAGAGTGCAAAAGCAGAGATAACAAAGATATCTGAGCGGCGGTTTTCCTTAGTTGATCAATGATTGGGTAGTCTTGCATTTTCATCTTCTTAAGGAATTCCTCCGCTTCTTTTTCTGAAATAGGTTCTTTCAGGGGAAAAAATAATAGTTTTTTTAAAATAAAACAATACAATGACAGAAAGGACATTACATCGAAATGCCTTAACAGACTCGGACAAGACTAAAAAAACAAGGATTTAAAAGACTTAACAATGACTCAAACTAAAAAATGACTACTACATGAAAAGTTCTAACAACTACGACTATGCTTCAACTCCACAATCTTTTTGCTTTCAACCACTGGAACATCTGCTCATGGTGGGGCTTGACCTGGCTGACCCCCAATGTATGGTACATCCTCTCTAACTCTACTGCAAGATGACAGGCAAAAGTAGGTGCATGCTCCTAAAATCTCTCATAATCCATCCCTTGGCAGTTCACATAACTTTGAGCGGTATAAACAGCCAAATCATGGACTTGCTCTCTGAAGTACTGGAAATTCTGGTCTCGCTGCTGGCGAGTGGTGGCTATCTCTCTTATGTGGCCCTCGCGATCTAAAGCTGACTCTAACTGAGCCCGAAGTCTAGCCTGCTCGAGTCTCGCCTGTGCCCTCTCCCTATCAATATCTGCATGCTGATATTCACTATTGTACCTTCTTATTTCTTCCAACTGGGCATGAAGCTGAGCTTCTGAACGTACCCAATGGTCCTTCTCTCTCTCGAATTGAGCCCTCTCTTCTTCAAATTTCGTCACTTGGCAATCCTTACTAGATTTGGCCTCTTCATTTAACTGTATGATTTTTTCCTTAGCTTTGTCCAATGCCTTTTCAGTCTTTGCCAAGATGGAATCATAATCTTGCATCTTTTCCATCAGATTGGCAATGGTTCTCTACTCTTTCCAACTTCTCATTGGCATTTCAGAGGCTTTCTTCATCTGTTGAAGTCGAACATGGAGGGCTTCATTCTCGCGAATCAAACTCTTCTTTTCACCTTCTGCTTCTTGTGCTTGTAAGTCTTTCTCAAAATTGAGGTTCCTAAGGCTTTCTTCTAAGGCATGAATAGTTGCTTTGTATCCCTTTTCTTTTTCACCCCAAGCCCACCGTTCTTGGATTTTATCATCAAAGGCTTGAACATGCGGCCTTTTTACGGGCTTTTTGGGCTCGTGTTCTGGCTCATCATCCACACGAGATCTCTTCTCAAACCACCTAGCATAACCCGGATCTATCTCACCTTTCGCAGGATCTGGAAGTTGGGTATCATCTTTCGAGTAGAGACAACCATTCCAAATTCATTGGATTAAAGCCTCAGGGAGTGGGGCTTCGGGGTGTAGCTCAATCACTTGCACACTCAAATCTTCGTCATCAGCACCACTTGGTACCTTCCGAGCTGTCTTAGAACTCTTTATGGCGCATATGGCTGGACACTTCTCAAACCCAACAGCAGCAAATAACTATTTAAGGCTGACATGTGTATTACCTCTCTTACCGGGAGTCATCCCAAAGTCCACTCAATTTGACTTGCATTTAAAGATCTTAGGTGGGATATCCAGGCTTCCACCTCTTCTAGAGAATTATAATCTTTTATGCTTTCTTCATAACTCTCAATGACATTGTCCTTGCTCGGACCAAACTACATGAACTTGGGGTGTTGTCGGAGATATTCAATCAACCACATTTGCAACAAAATATTGCACCATTCAAAGAATTTTTGCCCCGGACTTACACAAAGTCAACGCCCGATAAATGTCTGATAGAATGATCAGGGCAAGAGTGTGATGTTCTTTGGTAGTGAGGACTTGTATGACCCTGGCTATGCGAATGTCAATTGTCCGCTCTTTGTTTATGAAGACCATGATCCCTAGAAATGCCACTATGAAGGCGAAGCGACGGTGAATCTGCCATGTGTCCTTGTTCTGCTTGTTGCTAAGGCCCTGTTCATGAATTTCAAACCCATTTGGCTGCCCGAACCTAGAATATAGGAAGTAGAAAGAACAATACCCTTTGACTACGTTGGTCTTTCTGATTTGATTACTGATGTTCAGAAGACCAAAGAATCGGTGTACAGAGGGGAGCCTTCGGGAATATGAGCTTCTGGTTTCTCAAATCCCTACCAAAACCGGAATATCCAGCTATCTCTTCTAAAATGGGAGTAAGCTCAAAATTAGAGAAGCAGAAGACATTGTGAACAGGGTCCCAAAAAGTCACTAGTGCCGCAATCAAATTATCGCGTGGTTTAGATTTCATAATATCTGTGAGTCTCCCAAATACTTAGTGACCCATTCCTGACCATCTTCTCCTAAGTCATACCACCACATCTGAAGCTAAAGTAGAAACCCATCTACAACCGTCAACGGTGTGTTCTGGATAGTGCTCATTTTGTACTTGTGGGTGATTATGGTTAGGGTTGACATTAGCCTCAAAATACAGAACCGATGCACTCGTTTTGTAAAACAATCTTTTGCATATAACTCTATTTTAAGAAAAATCAAAGAGAGGGTGGCTATTTTTGCAATTATGGCCCCTCATATTTCCAAAGATAACTTTAGGGTCGGGATGGGCATGATGGTAAAAGAGATGCCCAATTGACAGACATGTCCATTCTTGCGAGAATAGCCCTTCGACAATTTTGAAGATGTTCTAAGGCTATTCCGACAAAAACGGTTGTGGATTAACCGAAGCTGGGTCTGCTTATTTGTTTTTGATTTTGAAAAAAAAACACTAGACACATTTCTTTTTTTTTATAGTTCTTTTTGTAAAAATGGGGCTGAACCCTATGGAGATTGCATACGTATCTCACATCCGGTGAGAACCAGACCCGCGTAGTTCGTAAATTTTTCAGGAATAGGATGACACTTTTTAAAAAATTCAGGCTTATTTTGTAATAATCTTTTTGGGGTAAATACCGAAATTTTTCAAAAACCGGGTAAATTTTCTCTTTCATGTTTGCTCCCTTCTAGTTTTCCCTTAATTTTTATATTTTTATTTTTATTTTTATATTTTTTTTAGAAACCGGTCAACATGCACAAGCCGAATCAAACATAATGCACAAGTAGCACATAAGATGCATCAGGATGGTCTTGCAATTATCGGGTATACCTGTCCTAGACGGACCCAACCCCTGTGTTGAGTCCCCAAAGTCGAATGCACATGATGCAAACAAACATTCCTACTAGGGATCCAGCATGAGGCTATGTTATTCTAGGTTTAAATCCTTGGGGAGTGTTTTAGGCCTGGCTTACCCAAGCGGACAGCTCGAGCCGAGGTGGGGGCAACGTACCGGGAGCACGAAAGTCTACCTGGCCTAGTTACTTGTCCCAGCCTCGTTCTAATTGGTATGACTTCTAACAAAAAACTGGGCCACGCGCACGTATGCACCATAAATTCAGAAGACTCAAAAGGGAGGTTTAAGAAGGCAGATTAATACAATTTAAATAATATCAAAGCGGTAAATAAGCGACAATTAGCACATTAGACCCAAAAAATATAATAACATCAAATCAATAAAGCCAAGTATAAATCACATTACAAGCTCGAATTCTGAACCCTGAACCACAGGTTCTAGGTTCTTTTCCCCACCAGAGTCGCCAGAGTTGTCACACCTCCTTTTTCCCAGGGGATATAGAAAGAAAGGAGTTTTTCCAATTTAAGTGACATTATTTGAAAAGGGATTAATTTATTTTAATAGAGTCGCCACTTGGAATAAATATTTACAGTGTCCAAAGTCACCATTTATTTTAAAATCCCAATTCAAGGAAATTGACTCTGATAAAGTCTGCGAAACATAGAAGACCGGGTAAGAAATTCTGTTAACCTAGGAGAAGGTGTAAGACATTCCCGAGTTTCGTGGTTCTAGCACGGTCACTTTAAATATACCTGGCCTCGTGAGATTATTTTATTACGCATTTTAACACCTATGTGCATTTTATCTTTTACTGCTTTGAATTGCGCATTATGGAATTATCTTGAAGCGAACTACGTGTGTGTGAATCCGTTTTATTGGGGGCGTTTAAAATCATGGCACGCACATGTGTACAAAATTTGTCACGCTTTATTAATTATCAGGATTGTTGGCCAAAGTCGCGCGAACGCATACTTTGATTTATTTTGGGAGTCATAATCATGTCACGCGAATGTGTACATAATTACGACAGTCAATTAAGTGCCCGCCTAAAGCATTGCTACGAATATTTATTTTTGAAATCGTAATCATGTCACGCGAACGTGTACACAATTACGATAGTCGATTAAGTGCGCACCTAAAGCATTGCTATGAATATTTATTTTGATATCGTAATCATGTCACGCGAACATGTACACAATTACGACAGTCGATTAAGTGTGTGCCTAAATTATTGCTATGAATATTTATTTTTGAAATCGTAATCATGTCATGCGAACATGTACATAGTCACGATATTTTGATTAATTAAAAACGTGTCTAAAGACATATTGTGATTTTTGTATAACTAAACCAGCGATCTCATTCATTTAGATTTTAACAAATATTTGCTATCAAATCATGTACTACTCTGATGGGCGTGACAGCAAATGGCTTTAAAAAAAATCAACCCCGATCAATCAAGAGAATATTGCACTTATAGCTTCACAAAAATGCACAAAAATGTTTGATATGCAAAAATCTGGCCAAATCTCGAAAGCAAGTAAACTAAATTAGACCAAATCTGAGTTGAAAAATTCGTTATGATATTTTACTACCCGAATATCACCATTTGAAACAGAAATAAGTGAATCCATTTATTTAATAACAAAACTCTTTCAAAGCTTCAATTTTAGCTCAACAATAGAAAATGAATTAATTTGGTTGTTACGCATCATTTCATAATGTATCGTATCGTACTGTATTGTATTATACTGTATCGTTTGATAAATACAATGTTTGGATAGATTGTGTCGTTTGACATCGTTTCATGATATCACGCACCAACAATATAAAGAATAAACTTGCAATATTACAAAGAAAAATTATGATACAAGATAAAATTACTATATAAAAAGATTGGGTAAATGATAAAATAAAATAATTTAATAATAATAAAGGGTGAGATTGAGAGAAAAAGACAAGGTAACGATGCGACCCACACCAAATCGGTCGTTACATAAAGTGACACATTTCGTTGTTATGTAACGACGGATTTAACGATACAATACAATAAAATTTAAGTAACAATCAAAACAAATATTGTATTTAAAGTAACAATACGATACGATACAATAGGCAACAACCATCCAAACAAGCCGTTAGTATCAAACATAAGAAAGTGATTACTAGTACTTTAGCCCACAATGATTCATACCACAAAACTTTCGTTATACAGTGACTAAGAAATATTCAATCAAGTCTTCGTTATCTAAAAAGTCCATGAGCAAACAGTTAAAGTCCAAAACTATTAAAAACCCTTCCAAACTCATTTATCCTTTTAAACTAAAATAGAAAATCACATAACGTATGTTGATTATCTCATAAAGTAACTCAAATAGCGTCAAACGACATAGAACTATAATTTAAACACATGTCTGCATCATTCGAGCCCTAAGCGAATCCATCGGAAAAGGATAAAAACAAAAAAATGACACACATAGCGACATGAAAGCAAACAGATGGAGAGTTAACAAATTCTTATACCACTTTAAATTTAAACCCATATCTTAATAGCTCTTCTAAGGCTTCAATTCATTCTTGATGGGACTAAAATAGAGATGATGGTTGTAGATATGAACCTGAATGTGAAAAACTCTTGATTAATTTTTGCTTGAATGCAGGGTACAAATGGAATTGGGCAACGAGAATTTGAAGTAAACCGCAACCAAGAACAGGGATCTCGAACGTGAACCGAATCACCAATTAAACGGAAAACTTGAACCGGGGGAACTCGGCGAACTCGGAACTCGCCGGAAAATACGGCAAAACAGTGACAACGCACAGAATTGAAGGAAAAGAGAAGACGTATGAACCCTCCAAAGCAGTCGATGCCGCAATGATTTCGAACCCAAACTAAATTGTTTCTGTCCGTTACTTTCTTTTGCTTTTTGTTTCCTTTGTTTTTCAAAAAATTCCCCAGATGTTTCTTTTCTCCCAAATCTCGTTCTTCCTCTTTTTCTAGTTTTTCTTTTCCAAAAATCCCCCCTTTCAAATATTGCACTCTTCCTTTATATAATGTCAAGAGAGTGAATTCACATCGTGTGTTTGTGGAAAGATTATGTGGGGTAAGTGCATGTGTGTGCTAAGTGACGTGGGGTAGTAGGAAGTGGCAAGGAGATAAAGATCTGATTAGTTTGGGAAGTGGAGATCATGGGGTTAGTTTAAGGCTGTACTGTGGGCCGGTCTGCGCTCGGGACCGGCCAGGACTGCGGTCCAAACGGGTCTAACGGGCCTAATGGGCCGGTTCAAGTGGGTCTGGGCTTAAGTGGTGCAAAAGTCCGTGACGGGCTGATTCAACACAAATAGCCTGTGAGCCCGGGACCGACAGGCGGGCCTGGGCCGGTTCAACCGTGCCCAACGGACCAAACGGGCCCCAACGGCTATTTTTTTAATTTTTTTTTAAATGTCCAACGGCTAGATTTTAAAATCTGATCGTTGGGCTTCAAAATTGGTCCGTTATGCACTTTAAAAAATAGTCATTTGGCCCCCAAACTTTTTATAATTACACTTTTTCCCAATTCTCAACTATAAATAACCCTCATTCTTTCATTTTTACTCACAAATTCATCAATATCTCTCAATCTCTCTCTAATTTTCTTCTATAATTGCTTACTTTATTATTGCAAATTCGTGAAAAATTGTGAAGTTGGTGAATTGAAGTATTCAAGTCTTCAACGATATTCACTTTTCAAGAAGTTGTTCGCCAATTCGGTAAACTCGTTCCAACTCTTAAGTTTTAATATTATAGTTTTGTTAGTTTTATTTAGTATAATTATAATTAATATGACATTTTCTTTGAAAAATATTTTTGGTGGTAAGGGTAAGGGAAAATCTAAAATTGGTGAATCTAGTAGTCAAACTATTACTCTTCCCCCGGCTCCACGATCCAGACCTGTTACCCGTCCTCCTCCACCTATTATTCTTGATCGTGATAACCCTTATTTTCAATTTTCCGATAGTCAATTTTGCCATGATGTTGCACCGGGTCAACAATTAAATGAAGAAGTTATGAATGCTCTTTATCCTAATGAAACTATCTTTGAAAATGATGATTTAGATGAAACGCAACCGGATTTAGATGATACACCTACTAGTCATATTAATAACCCAACTGATGCCCCGCCTGACCCTCCTGTAGTAACCCCTACTTTTAATAGACAACCTTCTAAACGGCCCGAAACATCTCTTGTTTGGCATTTTTTTACTCAACTAAGAGAACAAAATAAGGCTAAGTGTAAAACTTGTAGGTCTCAACTAGTTCATAAATTTACTGGAGACCGTAGCGGTACGGGTAGTTTGACGAGACACATATTGAAACACCCTAGAGATAAAGCTAGATTTTTACAAATGAAAGCTACGCAAGAGGGGACAAGTGTAGATAGTACGGTTAACCCTAGTACAAGTTCAAATCTAGTTCAATGGGAATTAACACTGTTACCGGTGGCATTTTATATTATGATCCAAATAAAGATCGTGAAGAATTGGCAAAAATGGTTACTGTTATGTGCTTACCATATAGTTTTCCTTCTAACCCTCATTTTGTGCATTATATTAGAAGAGTTTTTAATCCTACTTATAAAGGATGGCCTCGCGCAACCGTAAAGAGCGATATTTATAAATATAAACATGAATATGAACAATATTTGCGCTATTTATTTACTCATATAGATTGTCGCATTGCTATTACTACTGATATTGGTAGAAGTGGTAATGACTGTGATTATCTAACTGTTACAAGTCATTGGATAGATGAGGAGTGGATAATGCAAAAGCGCATTATTGCTTATAGAATAATTAATTCACGCCACACAGGTAAGTTTATTGCTAACACAGTTGCAGATATTTGTAGATATTTTTGCATTAGAGATAAAATTATGTCGGTTTCAATGGATAATGCTTCTAGTAACACTAATGCTATAGGCTTGCTTACAACTACACTAAATCCTGCATTTAGTAATATTTTTCATGTTAGATGTATTTGTCATATTTACCATTTAATCGTCGGTGCTGGTATGAAAGTTTTAAATGTAGAAATTGAAAAGGTTAAAATGGCTCTTAATTGGCTTTTTTATTCAAACCGTAGAAGTAGACTTAGAGACTATTTTAAAAAATGTGATGAATTTGGCCTTAGAGAAATAAAGGTTCCTAAACCTTGTCCGACTAGATGGAATTACATGTATGAAAGTTTAGTTGTTGCATATGAATATAGGAACCCAATAAGCGCAATGCATAATGCTCGTGTAGGTGATGGTGATGATGATGATGATGAGCACCTTACAAATCAAGATTGGAGTAATGTTAAAATTTTGATGATAGTTCACAACTAAATGAGCTTCAAGTTTATTTGTCGCAGGGACTTGAATCAGAGAATCCCGACGGCTCCTTCGATGTTTTGGAATGGTGGAAGGACAAACAAAAACACTATCTGGTTCTTTCAAGTATGACTCGAGATATTTTAAGTGTTCAAGCTTCAACAGTGGCATCGGAGAGCGCATTCAGTCAAGCGAGACTTCAAATCGGTGATCATAGAGCGTCTATGAGGGAGAGCTTGGAAAAATCAGTACTCTTCAGAGATTGGATCCATTCGGAAAGAAGAAATTTTGGACTTGCAGAATCACAACCGGAGATAGATGAAGCTTATGAAGCTGCTTCGCCCGGAAGCGGTGATGAACAAGCTTCTTTTCCACCACCACTAACGGAAATTCCTCCGGACCTTCAAGGATTTATGAGATTTGTTAGAGATAATACATAGACTAACATGTAACTTGTATTTTGGCACATCTTCCTTAGTTTTTTTCCTTTTAATGGTGGTATTAGTACCTTGTTGTGCTCATTCCATTGAGGGGAGGAAGACTAAGAAAGATATTGTCATTCTTTGTTAATGTCGTGATAGTAAAATATATAAGACATTCCCTTGAATAATTCTTTGCAATTTATTTTGTGTTTAAATTTGATATAGTATATATATTATATATATATATATATAATACATCTAATACATATAAACTATATATATATAAGGCACTATATATATATCTCTAATACATATAAACTATATATATATATATATATATATATATATATCTAATACATACTATATATATTTATATAGCTATATATAAGCAATTTATACTAGTATATACATATATAGTTTACAAGAAAGTGTCTTAGATAAAAAATATAGCCTATATATATGTGTGTGTGTGTGTGTATATATATATATATCTAATACATATAAACTATATATATATATCTAATACATATAAACTATATATATATATATACATACATATATATAAGGCAATATATAATTATATATACACATAATACACCCTTATATATACATACTATACATACTATATATACTATATATATTTATATAGCTATATATAAGCAATTCATACTAGTATATACATATATAGTTTACAAGAAAGTGCCTTAGATAAAAAAAATAGCCTGAAACGAAAAAAACCCGTTAGGCCTGCGGGCCCGGCCCATTTAGCCCGGGATCATGTGGGCTTAGGACCACCATGGGCCGGTTCCACACATTGGGACCGTTTGACCCGGGACCGCCTCAGCCCGGCCCGCCTCAAGCCCTGACCCGTTTGGCCCGGACCACAATACAGCCTTAGGTTAGTTAGGATAGGAGGAATCAATTTTGTTTATTTTTATTTTGTTATATTTTGTTTTCTTGCTGTTATCGTTAGTTACCTTTTCTTTTTTAAAGTAACTTTTCTTAACCCATTTTTATTAAATGAAAAGAATGTAATATATATATATATATTAACTTACTTTCAGGCTTAAAGAAAACTATATAAATAAAAAAATTCAATATTTACACTATAGTTCAAATTATACTAAGAAAAAATACAATAGCTTACTTATTAAAATTCTAATTAAAAGATTCTTTTTCTCTTTACAAATAGAAATTAAATATATTCTATAAGTATTTGAATATTTTTTTTTGTAAATTTATTTTTCAAATAAAACCTGTTAAAAGTTCTTACAAGTTTAAAATATCAAGATTAGACCGAAAAGAAATATTTATACTAAAATATAATTTAGGTGTGGTAAAAAATTAGTTGTTCACAATCATGCCTGAGCTAAAGTGTTGTACATGCTCATGAACCGTGCAAGGGTCTCCTAGAGAGCTGGAGTAGTAGCAGTAGGCGTATTAGGTGCATGTGCTCCGGCTGGAACTGTTAGTGGCACCTCTGCAGCTTGTGCGGGTGCTCTGCTGCACCGCGTGCACATCGTCGGCCTCTACCCCGGCCCCGGCCTCTGGCGGCTCAGCAGGGGGCGCGGGTGCCTGGTCATCTCAGGTGGCACGTGTCCTTACCATATGTTAGAGAATAGAAGACACAAATTTAGAATTTCAAAGTCAATAATCTCGCACGACAAAGAATCAAATGAAGTGGAATTTTTTCTAACAGTTCCACAGCCTCTCGAAGATAAGTACAAACATCTCCGTATCGATCCGCGAGACTCTAATAAACCGTCTTGTGACTCATGACTCCTATGAACCTAGAACTCTGATACCAACTTGTCACGACCCAAGTTCTCTCTCCGTGAACTGTCGTGACGACACCTAGTCTCTACGACTAGGGAAGACTAACGATGTGTGGAAATGAAACAAAGATACGAAAACTAACAATTTAACAGATAATATAATAAAGAAGTTTAAAATGCCGCTCAGCATATACAATAAAACACTCTCGAACTGAACGTAAGCACTCCCAAAATCAGGAATATAATGAATCAAAAGCTACAGAAGTACATAGTGTCTCTAAGCTCCAGAATCTATCAACGAAGAAAATACAGGAAATCTATAACTTGAGGAAGAATAGAGAGGGACTTTTAGGTCTGCGGACGCGAAAGATATACCTCGAAGTCTCTAAAATCTCTCGCATCACTGGAATTATGGCTGAGAAGAGGAACCTTGATCTGCACACGAAAAACATGTGCAGGAAAGGGCATGAGTACACTAGAGTGGCACCCAGTAAGTTCCAAGCCTAACCTCGATCAAGTAGTGACGAGATCAGATCAGGGCCCTACTGGTTTTAATGTGATAAAATTTAACAAAAAGAAATATCATTGTAAAGAAGTAAATACTAAAGTTTAATCAGAAAATAAGCACAGAAGAACAATATCTAAGAACACAACAATAGCGACAGGGGATCTCCCGGAATACCGTCCCGTAGTCCCAAACATAAATATGCAGGGGAATCTCCCGGAATACCATTCTGTAGTCTCAAAGTAAATATGCAGTGCTGGGGGATCTCCCGGAATACCAATTTGTAGTCCAAAATAAATATGCAGTATATGAGGATCTGCCGAAATACTATTCCGTAGTCCCAAAGTAAATATGCAACACAGTCAATACAAACAACAGTTATATCAAAGAATTTGCAGTTTAAACGAAGTTTGCATTTAAGGAAACCAAGAACATTTCATTAGAACATGTTGCATAGAGTTCGAATAGGCAATTTAACATGTAAACATGCTTTTCTATCCTAATCAAGGTAATAACATATGCTAACATATTTCAACAAAGGAAAACAAGTTAAGACTTAATGAAAAAGGGGGTTTTACAACAAATAGCCCGTGAACCCACTCGTCACCTCACGTACACGACACTCATATATCAAACAATACCAAAATCCTAAGGGGAGTTCCCCCACACAAGGTTAGGCAAGCCACTTACCTCGAACCAAGCTCAAATCAATCCGAAATCACGCTTTTTCCATGAGTATCCAACTCCGAATGGCTCAAATCTAATCAAATCAATTACATAACATAAATATAACTACAAACAACTACTTTAACTAATGAAATCAAAGCTAAGGCAAGAACATAAAAAAACACCCAAAAATCCTCCCCGGGCCCACGTCTCGGAAGCGGGTAAAAGTCACAAATTACAAACATCCATTTACTCATGAGTTCACTCGTACAAAAATCATCCCAATCCGATGTTAAATTCCGATTCAAACCTCAGATTTTCAATTGAGGAACTTCCCCCCCCCCATTTCCAAACATCCACCCTCAAATTCCTTAATTAGATGAGGAAAACAACAATAAATTAATGTATTAGGATCAAATTAGAGTTAGAATTCGTTACCCACTAGTTCTCCTTCAAAATCCCTCAAGAAATCGCCTCCCACTGAGCTCCAAATCGAATTTTGTGTTATGAAATTTCAAACCCTCGAAATCCTCTTTTCTGCCCAACGATTTCTGCCGCATCTGCGGTCCCGCACCTACGGAAAAAGCATCGCAGGTGCTAAAACCACTTATCTGGGCTGGGGCCGCATCTGCGGTTCTGCATCTGCGATCCCCCATTTGCACCTTCGGTTCCTGATGCTCAAGAACAATTCCGCATCTGCGGCTCCGCACCTACGGTCCCACATCCGCAAGTGCGATTATATTAGGTTCAGCAAAATTCAGAAAATGCCTAATTCCAAATCAAATCCGTTAAGCATCCGAAACTCACTCGAGGCCTTCGGGACTTCAACCAAACATACCAATCAATCCTAAAACATCATACGAACTTAGTCGAGCCCTCAAATCACATTAAACAACGCTAAAAATACGAATCACCCTCCAATCCAAACTTAATGAACTTAAAATTCCAAAATTCTACAACCTATGCCGAAACCAACCAAACCATGTTTGATTGACCCCACATTTTGCAAACAAGTCATATTTACCACTATGGACCTATTCCAACTTTCGGAATTGGATTCCAACCCCGATATCAAAAACTTCACTATCGGCCCGAAGCTCCAAAAATTCAACTTTCACCATTTCAAGCCTAAATAAGCTACGGACCTCCAAAACACAATCTGGATACGCCCCTAAGCCCGAAATCACACAACGGAGCTAACGGACAGAATTCCATTCAGGAGCCATCTTCACACTGCTCTGACTACTGTAATATTTCTAAGACTTAAACAATCATTTAGGGACTAAGTGTCCCAAAACACTCTGAAACTCAAAATGAACCCTCCCGGCAAATCACAACAGCAGAAAAAACACGGGGAAAGTAGTTAATAGGGGATCAGGGCGTAAATTCTCAAAACAACCGGCCGGGTAGTTACAGAAAACTTGGCGACATTTGATTGGTCCTTACATTTGACTTGGCATGCTACATCACTTATGCATGTGGCATGATTTTAGTGGTCCTTGATTTGACTTCCGTGTCATGTCATTTAACACATGGAATGGACCTTGGGCTTATCATTTGAAATCCGACAAGATGGACTAGCCCAATTAATTTGGGCTCTTAATTAAATCCATATATATATATACACACACACACACTAGCCCAAGATATATATTTCAATCCAATTGTATATTAATAATATTTATTATACAAATCCAATTGTTAGTTCACCTAAAATTGGAAAAAAAGAAAAAATTACCAGTTATATCCGTCCATAAGCAAATTAGTATGAAAATTGGCCAATTCATAAAATATTACTAATATTAGCCAAATGCTACTAATTTAGCCAATTAGCTATTTGTAGCCAAAAAAAGATCAAATGTTTGTTTTCTTTTGAGCAAATGTTATTGGAATAGATTGAGCATATCTTAAGAAGTTTGAATCTTAGTTTTGGAATGATTTGGTAGAGTTTTGAGGTGGTTTTAATTGAAAATTCGAAGCAGAAGATGAACATGAATAATGATGATATGTGTATTACATTGTGTATCATTTATATATCACATATGTATCATATGTGTATCACATGTATATCCATATATACATATATACATGTGTGTGTGTGTATATATATATATATATAGTAGAAGAATATTTTAAACTCGACCTTAACTATGAATTTTGATACCAAACTAGTCCAAATCATCTCAAATCTTGCTCAAATTTTATATATCGACTTGTCTATATGTTGTCAACTATATCCATTGAAAAAAATTCTTTTTTTCCTAAATTGTTTTTAACATTGTATATCATTGGTAATGGATTTTTACTCCAAACTAGTCTAACTCACCTTCAAACTTCGTCAAAATTTGTATATTGCCCCATCTATGTGTTTTCAATGAATCCCAATAATAACCATTGAAAAAAAATCTTGTTTGCGTATGTTTTATATCATTGATAATTCGTTTTGGCTACTTTTGGTATAATGACTAAAATTACTAGTTCACTACTAGAAATCAGGGAAAAATCGAGTACCGACCAACATTGGTTGGTAAGAAAAAGTGACTAAAACATCGTCCAACACGGACGGAAACTACCAAAAAAATAATTTATATTTTTTAAAATTACATGCCGACCAAAATTGGTCGATATATTTGTCAAACATTAGACCGCAGTGGTTAGACTTGCTTAGTCAAAACATCTTTTTCATTACCGACCAATGTTGGTCGGTAATGTGGATCCACTTTTTAAAATTTTAATAATTATATTATTATTTAAAATATTTTATAAAATTTATTGTTAAATTTACCGACCAAAATTGATCGGTTATTGCAGGGGAAGATTTTACCGACCAACTTTGGTTAGTAAATATAATTTCTAGAAAATAACCAACCAACTTCGGTCGGTTCATAGGTCAAACATGGTCAAACTTGTGAATCAAATTAATATTTACTATCTAAATAATATAAATTTAATCCATTAACACTTTATTTTGAAATACAAATAATGAATGCACTAACATATACTATAACAAGCTATATATAGTTAAAGTAGTACAACAAAGTGTGTGTGTGTGTATATGTATGTATGTATGTATGTATGTATGTATGTATGTATGTATGTATGTATGTATGTATGTATGTATGTATGTATGTATGTATGTATGTATGTATGTATGTATGTATGTATGTATGTATGTATGTATGTATGTATGTATGTATGTATGTATGTATGTATGTATGTATGTATGTATGTATGTATGTATGTGTGTGTGTGTGTGTCTGTGTGTATGTATGTATATGCACATAGGTATAGCCGCATCTAAGAAAAAAAGCGTTAGAGCCACAGGGTCGGGTTCTTTTGGGGATAGACTTGTGAAGAAGGAATAATCTAATTAGTATATGTAATTGATCATCATCAAATATATCTATTTGTAAATTGATTCGTCGACTTATAACTTACTTAGATGCATCGATGAATATTAAAAACAAAACGTCTCGACCTATATCGATGAATATTAAAGCAAAATGTCTCGACCTATATCGATTAATCTATATCATGCATTATTAGTGATGAATGAATGAAATGTAGAAGAATTAATGCTAAACATCTTTGACATATATATATGGATCACAAATTAAAGAAACAAAAGAAGTTATTAGCATTATGTAAACGAGTTAATATAAGAATCGACTAATCACATTTAAAATAGAATAACATTGGTTTATCAATTGATAAAGTTTTCGTACGTAGTAATGTATGTGATTTATCATCAATTACAATATAATATATGTGTGTGTGAAATTACTCATATACTTTATTATAACTTAGAAAATTAACTTAGATAGATGAATACAAAAGGTAAAACGTCTTGACCGATATTTATTAATCTATATGATTTGTAATTAGTTATAAAATGAATGAATGTGTAAGACGAAATGTGGAATTCGAATAAAATAAACGTCTCATATATATACCTTTATCTTCTTATTATGATTGATTAATTATATATATGTGTGAATAAAATATATGCTTATAATTTATTAAAATAATCTATTGTATCTGAGCTGAGAGTCTCTCGGAAACAATCTCTCTACCCCCTCTAGGGTAGGGGTAAGGTCTACGTACACTCTACCCCCCCCAGACCCCACTGGTGGGATTTTACTGGATTGTTGTTGTTGTTGCTTATAATTTATTAAAAGTAATTTATTAATATAATTATTTATAAAGATTATGCTTATAGATTATAATTATTTATAGTAAATATATATATATGTGAATAAAATAAATTCTTATAATTTATAACGTTTTAAAAAATAAAAATACAAAAAAAAATAAAACAACAACCCAATAAAATTCCACTAGTGGGGTATGGGGAGGGTAGTGTGTACGCAGACCTTACCCCTACCCCGAAGGAGTACAGAGGCTATTTCCGAAAGACCCTCGGCTCAAAAACACAAAAAACAAAATTTAGTTTTTATTGTTTTTTAAAATAACCTACCAAAGTTGGTCGGTTAGTTGTCAAAAACAGTCAACGCCCGGTCACTTAGTGTACCGATCAACTTTATTGACCAACATTGGTCGGTAATTCTAAATCCAGATCCCAAATACGGGATTTCCCCCTCATTTCTGTTACTCTCTTCTCAAAATTTTCTAACTCCCCCCTCTCTTCTCGCTCACACACAACACCCTTCCCCCTCTGCTTTTCTATTTTCCTCACACAAATCTCATTTCCCACCCCACGTCGCCACTGCCCCCCTCCTCCGCCGCCGTCGTCGCCCGTTGATATGGCTTCCATTGCCGCCGCTGCCCCTCCCTCTCCACCTCCTAAAAATTTCAGGTTTCCATTTGAACTTATATTGTTTATATAATTTTAGTATCTTGTTATTTCATTATGAATTAGTTAATTATTATTTAAATTGATTATTTAAATTTGAATTTTATTGAAATATAGGGTTTAAGTCATGTTAAAATTGAATTGATTATCTAGGGTGTAAATTCAATGTTTAAGTTTGTATTGACCTGAGTAGTTTTGTTAGGAATTGAATTTTTAACTTTGAATTGAATTGTGTTTTTAGGATTTGTTCTTGTGAATGGAACTTTTAGTGTATGAATTGAATTTTTAGGGGGTAAATGTTGAACTTTTCGGATAGAGCTTATGTTGTGTGAGGTTAATTGAATTGTTTAGGATATTAATTGAATTTTTAGGGTATGGGTTGTATTTTTAAGATATGAATTGAACTTTTAGAGGCAATGGTTGAACTTTTTGGATGTGAATTGAACGTTTAGGGATAATTGTTGAACCTTTTAGGTGTAATTATTAAAACTTAATTATTTTATTAACTAAAAATATTTTAGTTAATTTATAATTGTAGAATATATTAAGTAGTTTTAATACTTATGGAAATATCTCAATTTTTTATTTATTTGTATAGATGGAACATCTTACTTGGATGTACAATAGGAATTATCCTAATCGGCGGGGATTGTGGGAGGATTTTGTAGAACGGGTTGATGACGTTATTAGACATGCAATATCACTTTAATTATACCAAATTGAAGGAGTAATTAGGTGCCCTTGTGTGAAGTGCGATTGTGTGAAGTTTACAGCTTCTGGAGAGGGCAATTATATAGAAGGTCATTCCAAGGCCCGTTGGCTCGATTTTTAGGAGCCTCCGAGGATGACTACATCATGAGAGAGGTTCATGAAGAAATTTTCGGGAGCCATTCCAGGACAAATTCATTGGTTCTAAAATTAGTTAGGGCCGGTTACTACAGGCCCCAGATGGAGCAAGATGTGAAGGCATTAGTTCAGAAAAGCGAGGCCACGCACAGTTGGTGCACCAACTGGCAGAACTCTTGCATTCAGTGTTATCCTCATTGCCATTCATGAAATAGGGGATGGATAAAGTCGGGTTGCTGCCATCGGGTCCCCAAAAGGTAATGTTTCTTTTAATTCAGATTATTTTACTAAATAGGTTGAAGCAGGTCCTTAGCAAAAAATCGGTGAGCGCTAAGTGGTCGATTTTCTATAGGAAAACATAATTTGCCAGTTCGGAATACCGAAGGATATTGCCGGCTACAACAGGCCTCAGTTCATAGGTTCCGAGGTCACAAAATTTCTTGAAGACCTAAAAATTAAAGGAATCACATCTTCGCCATACCATCCGAGTGCAAATGGGTAGGCGGAATCAACCAACAAGGTGATTACTCAAAACTTCCAAAAGAGTTTGGAAGAAGCCAAAGGCAAGTGACCCGAGAAGTTAATGGGAGTGTTGTAGGCATACCAGACAACGACCAAGTCGAGCACGAGAGAGACACCTTTCTCGCTCGTATACGATGCAGAAGCTATGATCCTGGTAGAAGTAGGAGAACTGACCTTACGGTACTTTCGGGCGGACGAAGAAGTAAATAACAAAGCATTGCTGGTCAAATTGGAGCTGTTGACGAATGCAGGAACTTGGCGCACATAAGGATGGTGGCCCAGAAATAAATAACGAAAATGTACTATAACCGGAGGACCAATCTCCGCTATTTTAAAGTGGAAGACTTGGTTTTGAGGAAAGTAACTCAGAATACCCAGGAGCTCAATGAGGGGAAGCTGGGTCTAGCTTGGGAAGGACCCTATCAAGTTTCAGCTGTCACCAAAAAAGGATAATACGAACTAGAGAACTAAGACGAAGTCAAATTGTCGAGACACTGGAACTTGACTCACCTCAAAAGGTAATACTACTTATGGATCATGCTTATACTGAAAGTATGTGCTGCACTCTTTTTTCCTTCGTCCAGGTTTTGTCCCAATTGGATTTTTCTGGCAAGGTTTTTAACGAGGTAGCAACGGAAAGCATACTACGAAGGAAACGTCATCAGTAGAGAGAAGACATTTAAATGACAAGGCATTGAAATAACAAACCACTGTGGGATGGTTAAATAGTCTTTGGCTCGATGGCAAACTCCTAACAGGAAGCAAAACTTGCCATCGGATCAAATGCTATTCAACCATTCACAAGTGTTCTTTCCTACAAGCCACTAGGGGTGGTTAGATAATCTTTGGCTCGATGAAAAAGTTCCTTACGTGAAACGAATCTTTCCATCGAACCTTAGATTATCCAACCTTTAACTAGTATTTTTCTTAAAGGAGCAAGACTTACAGTGTTCCAATTCGCATTCTTCGCATTCGAACACTAGGGGGAATAGTATGAGACACGACAACCTGATTGCCATGAAATTTGGGACTGCGAGACCCGAGAACAATAATGTCTCATCGGGGGGAATAGTCGTAGAAATCAGCCACATGTATTGGCAATTTATTTTCTTTCAGCAAACAAATGCTTATGTACTTTTAAAGATAGAAGGAACAAAATGAAATCCTTTTATTTTTATGTTATTTCTTGTCCAAACGATGAATTGATATTATTATTTGAAAGTTAACTAAGGACTTCAAATGCTAGTGCCAGAATGAACAGTAGACGTCCTCTTCAAGAGCACCGTAAACATAAGAGGGTCGTCTCTTATGAAACCCTCATAGTAAAGGGTTAGTTCCAGAAGAGTTTATTCTCGAAACCCAAATGCTATCGGGGGAAAATACACCTGAAGCCTTGCCTAATTTGACGTAAAAAGAATAAACTTTGCACAAATTCTACTTTTATTTATCAAACATGCCAAGCAGCATAAGTCCAAAATGCAAAAAGAAAACAATGAAGAAAAAGAAAGAAAAAGGCTAAACTACGTCGCCATCGAAACTCGGGGGAAGAGAAGCATCTACGCCCTCGGGAGAAGTAGGTAGATCTATTGTCGGTGTAGGGTCCTGGACTTCATCATCATTCTCTTCAAGTTTCTCCTCGGTTACCGAGTATTCAGAACAGGTACTATAAGAGTCAGTTGCATCAGACTGAGATGAGAGGCATTCTCTAGCAATTAACTCCAGTGTTCGGGCCTTGGCGATCTCATCGTCGATATCAATAACTCCCACTTTGGTCTCTTCAAAGTTTTTCTCCTCATGTTGTATATAGAATGTGTTTTTTCTATAGTGAGGGAATCCCCTTGGTGCTGAAGTTTTGCTTTAAGCCTATCATCCTCGGTCAAAAGGCCATCCCCCTTGGATCTCGTAGCGCAACGGCAAAGATCGAGATCACGAATTGTGGTTATAAGAACCTTATTTTGATCCATGATCTTCTTATACCTATTATCAATCCAGGCCTAATTCTCCTCGACAGCAGCAACTTCCTCAGCTTTGGAGTTCAAAGCTGCTTCCAAATTATTTTCTCGTTCAATGGAGGTAGACCCGCGCTCGGTAGCAGCGAGAGTAGCATCCTGAAATTCAGCACACCTAGCCTTTTGTGATGACCCAAAAGGTCATCACTTATTTTAAAATGAAACTTCTGTGTTTCGAGGCCTTGAAAACCTCATTTATAGTCACCTCGATTTGCATGCACATTTTGGGCGCATATCCGGAAAGCTTAAATACGATAATCTGTGAAAAATGATAAGTTTTGATTATAAAATGAGCTAATTTGACTTCGGTCAACATTTTAGGTAAACGGACCCGGACCCATGTTTTGACGGTCCCGAAGGGTCCGTAGGAAAATATGGGACTTGGGCGTATGCCCGGAATTGAATTCCGAGCTCCCGAGCCCAAGAAATGAATTTTCAAAGAAAATTATTTTCTGAAACTGTTTAAAGAAATTTGAAATGAAATTTGATTAGAACATGATGGTATCGGGCCCGTATTTTGGTTCTGGCACCCGGTACATGTCTTATATATGATTTAAGATATTTCTGTGGAATTTGGTGAAAAACGGATGTCATGTGACGTGATTCGGACTTAAATTGCAAAATTTATGTTTAAAGAAGTTTAGAGAAAATTTCATCGATCTCGAGATTTAATTTGATGTTCATGAGGTTATATTGATGATTTGATTACACGAGTAATTCCATATGATGTTTTTGAGTTAGTATGACATTTGGTATGGAGCCCCGAGGGCTCGGGTGAGTTTCGGGATGTTTTTACACTTAGGAAAAAAATTGCAGATTCAGAGAAGTTGCAGGTCTCTGAAGCCAGGCTTCGCAGTCTGCGGTGGAAGCTTCGCAGCCACGGTGGGGGCTCCGCGACCGCGGTGGGAATTGTGCAGTCCGCGGTGAGCAAGGCCAAGCCTTCGCGATCGCGCTTGATTTCTTGCGGTCCGCGGTGGAGCTCCGCGACCGCAGTCCTTTTTATGCGGTCCGCAGTGGTGATCCGCGACCGTAGTCCTTTTTATGCGGTCCGCGGAGAGGGCTTAAGAGGAATATATTTAAATGGACTTTCCAGTTATTTTTCACTTTTCAAAACCCTAAAACATAAGAGGCGATTTTTCAAACAACCTTTCTTCTCCAAATCAATTATAAGTCATTTTTAACTAGTTTTCTTCAATCATTAATATCTTTTAACATGATTTCAACTTCAAATCAATGATTTCATGGGGGAAATTGGGTGTTTTGGGTAGAACCTAGGTTTTTCAAAAATTGGGGATTTGGACCTCAATTTGAGGTCCGATTTCAAAACAAATTACATATTTGGGCTCGTGGGGGAATGTGTAATCGAGTTTTGGTTCGAACCTCGGGTTTTGACCATGTGGACCCGGGGGCGACTTTTTGGATAAAACTTTGGAAAACTCATTTTCATGCATTCAAATTGATTCATTTAGCGTTTATTGATGTAATTAAGTAACTTGTGGCTAGACACGAGCGAATTGACGGAGGAATCGAGGGGTAAAGCTATAATTGAAGCTTGAGTTGTGTTCGTGGCATCGGGGTAAGTGTTTGGTCTACCCTTAGCTTGAGGGATTAGGAGTTGTGTCCTATTTTCTATTTGCTTCTTGTCGAGTACGACATATAGGCAAGGTGACGAGTATCTGTACGTTGGTGTCAAACATGACCGTGAGCCTTATCTTGTGATTTTCAGGATCTCGTTGTATTATTCATGCCTGAGTGATGATTTCTATTTATTGTGTAAAGTTGTAGAAAGAATTGTGACCTATGAACATTGAGGAGCGTTGGCTCCGGTTGTTTAACGAATTATGAAAGTATAAGTGATAATCGAAACCTTAGAGCTTTGGCTCGAGTTGTGCAGTGAATTATGAAGTAAAAGTGAGAAAGAGAAGAGATCATTATGTTGCCCCCTTGTCGGTCTATTGTTGAGTTGAGGTTCCCTTGCATTGTGTTCTGAATTGATATTACGGATGCTTAAGTTGATAATTCTTCGTGTTAGATGTTGAAACTAGTTGAGTTATGGTGGAGACAGTTAGATGTTGGAACAGGTTTAGTTATGGCTATTTCTCCCTTGCCGGGACGGTTAGTTATGATTATTGTTGACTGTATATAATGGATCGGGTTGCACGCCACAACTGTTATATATGTGGATCGGGTTGCACGCCGCAACAGATATTATATTGGATCGGGTTGCACGCCGCAACAGTTATATATGTGGATCGGGTTGCACGCCGCAACAAGGTTAAATGATAAGGGATCGGGTTACGCGCCGCAATAGTATTGTTATCGTATTGATTGTAGACATTGAGTGTTCTTTCATACTTTATTAAGTTTCTGATAGAATTGGTATGTTTCCCCAAAGCATATTTCCCCCTCCCTTTTAAACCGTTGTTACCTGTTTATGTTTGCGCTGTATATTATATAACTACACAAATTTATCTGAAGTCTGGTCCTAGCCTCGTCACTACCTCGCCGGGGTTAGGCCAGACACTTACCAGCACATGTGGTCGGTTGTGCTGATACTACACTCTGCACTCTGTGCAGATACCGGAGTAGCCTTTGGTCAACAGCTGTATCTTGGGAGCCAGTCTTCAGTCCACTGAGACACTGAGGTAGCCTTGCAGGTGTCCACAGGCCCAGCGTCTCCTCTATCTTATTTCATATTCTGTTATCTTATGTATTCGAGACAAACAGTGCTATATTTCTTTCAAACGGTTGTATTTAGTACTCTTAGTAGTCCGTGGATGTTGTGACACCAGGTTCTGTTTAGAGGCACGTGATGGTCTTTGAGACATTTTTGTTTTCTATTTATTTAAGACTTCCGCTAAATTTCATATTTCGCTGTTATTTAACGGTTTAATTCCTTGTTATTATAATTGGTAAGAAGTTTTAAAATAAAGGAGTTAATGATTTCTAAGTTCATGGCTTGCCTAACTTCTATGAGTAGGCTCCATCACGACTCCCGAGGGTGGGAAATCCGGGTCGTTGGTATCAGAGCTCTAGGTTACATAGGTCTCACAATTCACGGACAAGCTCGGTAGAGCTTGAGGGATCGGTACAGAGACGTCTGTATTTATCCCCAGAGGCTATAGAGTTAGGAAAACTTCACATTTGTTCTTTCTCGTCGTGTGGTTTTGTTTCTCGATGCTATTTGAACTTCTACTCTGTTCTTTCGTAGATGGAGAGAACACGCACTTTCTCATCTACCGCTCAGCAGCCCGAGCCCCCAGCAGTAGCTCCCACGAGGGGAAGAGGGCAAGGCCGAGGCCGTGCCAGAGGCCAAGGTAGGGGTAGAGCTCAGCCCCGAGTAGCATCCCTAGTAGCGGAGCGTCAGGTTGACTTTGATAACGAGGTTCTGGCCCCAGCAGCTCTGGTGGGCCCAACTCAGGTCCCGAGGGGTTTATTGCTACCCAGTCCTTCAGGATGCTCTTGTCCGATTAGTGGGCCTCATGGAGAGTGTCACCCGAGCGGGCTTGCTTCCTATAGCACCAGCCATCTCTCAGGCTGGAGGAGGGGCCCAAACTCCTGCTACTCGCACTCCGGAGCAGGTAGCTCCTTAGATTCAGAATCCAGCGGTTCATCCAGTTGGAGCAGTTCAGCTGGGTGTAATAGCTCAGACCGGTAATGGAGCGGCTATGTCTGCCGATGCTTTGTGGAGGCTGGATAGGTTCACCAAGCTCTTCACTTCCACTTTTAGTGGTATATCTACTAAGGATCCCCAGGATTATCTAGATAGTTGTCACGAGGTACTCAGGAATATGGGTATTGTCGAGACCAATGGGGTCGATTTTGCTACATTTTGCCTGTCTGGATTCGCCAAGACTTGGTGGAGGGATTATTGCTTAGCTAGACTAGCCGGATCGCCAGCCTTGACTTGGGAGCAATTCACACAGCTATTTCTGGAAAATTTTCTCCCCATTACTCAGCGAGAGGCTTATCGCAGGCAGTTTGAGCGCCTCCAGTAGGGTTCTATGATGGTTACCTAGTATGAGACCAGGTTCATTGGCTTAGCTCGACATACTCTTGTCATACTTCCTACCCAGAGAGAGAGGGTGAAGAGGTTTATTGATGGTCTTATTCAGCCGAATCGCCTTCAGATGGCTAGGGAGGCTAGGAGTGAGATCATTTTTCAAGAGGCGGCCAATGTGGCCCGTAGATTGGAGATGGTCCTATCGCAGGGAGGTGGTCATGGATCAGATAAAAGGCCCTGTCATTTAGGTAGATTCAGTGGTGCCTCGTTTAGAGGTAGGGATTCATATGGTAGAGGCAATCCTTTTAGGTCCTTTCAGTTAGCTCTTCAGGTCCTTTACGGTGCTTTGGGTAGCCGTGGACCGCAGATGCGGTATTTCGATCAGCAGTCCTACAGTGAACTACCAGCTCCTATCAGTGCACCGCCGCTCTAGAGTTTTTGGGGTGGTCATTCGGGTCGCTAGAGTCAGTCTTAGTTTCCTCAGCCATATCACTCAGGTGGGTGTTTTGAGTGTGGTGAGTATGGTCACATCAGGAGGACTTGTCCGAGGTTGGTGGGTACTCAGTCGCAACAGCAGGGTTCCTGTGCTATGGTCCAGGCACCAGGTGTTCCACAGACCGCCCAGCCAGCTAAGGGTGGGGGTAGAGGTGCTAAAGGTGGAGGTATATGATTTAGAGGTGGAGCTCAGGCCACTAAAGGTGGAGGCCAGCCAACTGCAGGCCATCCCAAAGATGAAGCCCAGGGTGGTAGGGCCCAGCCCCGATGTTATTCTCTTCCAGCCAAGCCCAAGGCTAAGGCTTCAAATGCAGTTATTACAGGTATAGTTCTGGTTTGTGATAGAGATGCTTCAGTGTTATTTGATCCAGGGTCCACCTACTCGTATGTGTCATCTTATTTTGCACCATGTCTGGTTATGCCTAGTGATTCATTGAGTGTTCCCGTCTATGTGTCTACACCGGTGGGTGATTCTATTGTAGTTGATCGAGTCCATCGTTCTTGTATTGTGGTGATTGGGGGTCTTGAGACTCGTGTAGATTTGTTGCTTTTACACATGGCCGATTTCAATGTTATATTGGGGATGGACTGGTTATCACCATACCATGCTATCTTGAACTGTCATGCCAAGACTGTGACATTAGCTTTACCAGGTATGCCTCGTTTAGAGTGGAGAGGGACTCCTAGTCATTCTACCCGTAGTGTTATCTTTTACGTGAAGGTCGGCGCATGGTTGGGAAGGGGTGTTTGGCCTATTTGGCATATGTTCGTGATTCTAGTGCTGAGGTTCCCTCTATTGATTCTGTGCCCGTTGTTCATGAGTTTCCTGAGGTATTCCCTTCAAACTTGCCGGGTATGCCACCCGACAGGGATATTGATTTTTGCATTGATTTGGATTTGGGCACTCAGCCCATTTCTATCTTGTCGTACCGTATGGCCCCGCCTGAGTTGAAAGAGTTGAAGGAGCAGTTGCAAGACTTGCTTGAGAAGGGCTTCATTAGGCCCAGTGTTTCGCCTTGGGGTGCACTGGTGTTGTTTGTTAAGAAGAAGGACGGATCGATGAGAATATATATTGACTACCAACAGCTGAACAAGGTTACAATCAAGAATAAATATCCATTGCCGAGGATTCATGATTTGTTTGATCAGCTTTAGGGCTCCAAGGTGTTTTAAAAGATTGATTTGAGATCTGGCTACCATCAGTTGAGGATTAGGGCATCCGATGTCCCTAAGACAGCTTTTTGCACTCAGTACGGGCATTATGAGTTCTTGGTTATGTCGTTCGAGTTGATAAATACCCCAGCAGCTTTTATGGATTTGATGAATCGAGTGTTCACTTATTTGAATTCGTTCGTGATAGTCTTTATTGATGATATTTTGATATATTCCCGCAGCTGGGTGGAGCACGGGCAACATCTTAGAGTGGTTCTTCAGACCTTGAGTGATAGTCAGTTATATGCTAAATTCTCGAAGTGTGAGTTCTGGTTGAGTTCAATTGCATTCCTGGGTCATGTTGAATCAGCAGATAGTATTCAGGTGGATCCGAAGAAGATTGAGGCAGTCAAGAACTGGCCTAGACCAGCATCAGCTATAGAGATTCAGAGTTTCTTGGGATTGACAGGTTACTATCACCAGTTCGTGGAGGGACTTTAATCTATCGCAGCCCTGATGACCAAGTTGACCTAGAAGGGTGCCCCGTTCAAATGGTCGGACGAGTGTGAGGCGAGCTTTCAGAAGCTCAAGATAGCTCTAACTACGACACCGATGTTGGTTTTACCCACAGGTTCAGGGCCTTATACAGTTTATTGTGATGCTTCTCGTGTTGGGCTTGATGTAGTGTTGATGCAGGATGGCAAGGTCATTGCCTATGCTTCGTGGCAGTTGGAGATTCATGAGAAGAAGTATCCAGTTCATGATTTAGATTTGGCAGCCATAGTTCACGCATTGAAGATTTGGAGGCATTATCTGTATGGCATGACATGTGAGGTGCACACAGATCACAAGAGTCTTCAGTATTTGTTCAAGCAAAAGGAGATGAATTTGAGGTAGAAGAGGTGGTTGGAGTTGTTGAAGGATTATTATATCACTATCTTATATCACTTGGGAAAGCCCAATGTGGTGGCCGATGCCTTGAGTATGAAGTCAGCTAGTATGGGCAGTCTTGCTTACATTTTGGTCGGTGAGAGGCCGCTTGCTTTGGATGTTCAGGCCTTGGCCAATCGGTTCATGAGGTTGGATATTTCTGAGCCTAGTCGGGTATTAGCTTGCACGGTCGCTCGTTCTTCTTTATTGGAGCGTATCTGTGATCAGCAGTATGATGATCCCCATTTGTGCATCCTTAGAGACACGGTGCAATGCGGGGGTGCCAAGCAGGTTACCCTCGATGATGATAGAGTTTTGAGATTGCAGGGTCGAGTGTGTGTGCCAAATGTGGATGGTCTACGAGAGTTGATTTTAGAGGAGGCCCATAGCTCCCGGTACTCTATTCATCCGAGCGCCGCGAAGATGTATCAGGATTTGCGGCAACATTATTGGCGGCGGAGAATGAAGAAGGATATCGTTGCATATGTAGCTCGGTGTTTGAATTGTCAGCAGGTTAAGTACGAGCATCAGAGGCCTGGTGGTTTATTTCAGAGAATTGAGCTTTTCGAGTGGAAGTGAGAGCGGATCACTATGTATTTCATTTTTGGACTCCCGCAGACTCGGAGGAAGTTCGACGCAGTATGGGTCATTGTTGATAGGCTGACCAAGTCAGCGCATTTCATTCCTGTGACAGTCTCTTATTCATCCGAGAGGTTAGCTGAGATCTATACCCGAGAGATTGTTCGTATTCATGGTGTGCCTGTATCTATCATTTTGGACCGAGGTACGCAGTTTACCTCGCATTTCTAGAGAGCAGTTCAGCGAGAGTTGGGCACCTAGGTTGAGCTGTGTACATCATTTCATCCTCAGACGGACAGGCAGTCCGAGTGGACTATTCAGATTTTGGAGGATATGCTCCGAACTTGTGTTATCGATTTTGGAGGTTCGTGGGATCAGTTCTTGCCTTTAGCAGAGTTTGCCTACAACAACAACTACCAGTTGAGTATCCAGATGGCTCCTTATGAGGCTTTATATGGTAGGCGGTGTCGATCTCTGGTTAGATGGTTTGAACCGGGGGAGGCTCGGTTATTGGGTATGGATCTGGTTCAGGAGGACTTGGACAAGGTCAGGATTATTCAGGATAGGCTTCGTACAGCTCAGTCTAGAAAAAAGAGTTATGTAGACCACAAGGTTCGAGATGTGGCTTTTATGGTGGGTGAGCGGGTGTTGCTCTCAGTGTCGCCTATGAAGGGTGTGATGAGATTTGGGAAGAAGGGTAAGCTTAGCCCTAGGTTCATTGGTCCTATTAAAATTTTTGATCAAGTGGGAGAGGTGGCCTATAGACTTGTATTGCCGCCGAGCTTATCAGCCGTGCATCCAGTGTTTCATGTGTCCATGCTTCAGAAATATCAGAACGATCTATCACACGTGTTAGATTTCAGCAGTGTCCAGTTGGACAAGGACTTGTCTTATGAGGAGGAGCCGGTAGCTATTCTAGGCTGGCAGGTTCGTTAGTTGAGGTCGAAGAGTTTTCCTTCTGTTCGTGTTCAGTAGAGAGGTCAACCTCCTAAGGCATCGACCTGAGAGTCCGAGTCCGATATGCGGAGCCGTTATCCCCATCTTTTCCCCGACTCAGGTACTTCCTTCTTCTGTCCGTTCGAGGACGAAGAATTGTTTTAGAGGTGGAGGATGTGATGACCCAAAAGGTCATAACTTGTTTTAAAACGAAACTTCCATATTCCGAGGCATTGAAAACCTCATTTAGAGTCACCTCGATTTGCGTGCGCAGTCCGAGCGCATAGCTGAAAAGTTTAAATAAGATAATCTATGAAAAATGATAAGTTTTGATTATAAAATGAGCTAATTTGACTTCGGTCAACGTTTTGGGTAAACGGGCCCGGACCTATGATTTGACGGTCCCGGAGGGTCCGTAGAAAAATACGGGACTTGGGCGTATGCACGGAATTGAATTCCGAGGTCCTGAGCCCGAGAAATGAATTTTAAAAGAAAATTATTTTCTGAAACTGTTTAAAGAAATTTGAAATGAAATTTGATTAGAAAATGATAGTATCGGGCCCGTATTTTGGTTCCGGCGCCGGGTACAGGTCTTATATATGATTTAAGACATTTCTGTGAAATTTGGTGAAAAACGGATGTCATGTGACGTGATTCGGACTTAAATTGCAAATTTTATGTTTAAAGACGTTTAGAGAAAATTTCATCGATCTTGAGATTTAATTTGATGTTCATGAGGTTATTTTGATGATTTGATTACATGAGTAAGTCCATATGAAGTTTTTGAGTTTGTATGACATTTGGTTTGGAGCCCCGAGGGCTCGGGTATGTTTCGGGATGTTTTTACACTTAGGAAAAAAAATTGCAGATTGAGAGAAGTTGCAGGTCTCTGAAGCCAGGCTTCGCTGTCCGCGGTGGAAGCTTCGCGGCCGCGGTGGGGGCTCCGCGACCGCGGTGGGAATTGTGCGGTTCGAGGTGAGCAAGGCCAAGCCTTCGCGACCGTGCTCGATTTCTTGCGCTCCGCAGTGGAGCTCCGTGGCCGCAGTCCTTTTTATGCGGTCCGCGGTGGTGCTCTGTGATCGCAGTCCTTTTTATACGGTCCGCGGAGAGGGCCTGAGAGGAGTATATTTACATGGACTTTCCAGTTATTTTTCACTTTTCAAAACCCTAAAACATAAGAGGCGATTTTTCAAACAACTTTTCTTCTCCAAATCAATTGTAAGTTATTTTTAACTAGTTTTCTTCTATCATTAATATCTTTTAACATGATTTCAACTTCAAATCAATGATTGTCATGGGGGAAATTGGGTGTTTTGGGTAGAACCTAGGTTTTTCAAAAATTGGGGATTTGGACCTCGATTTGAGGTCCGATTTCAAAACAAATTACATATTTGGGCTCGTGGGGGAATATGTAATCGGGTTTTGGTTCGAACCTCGGGTTTTGACCATGTGGGCCCGGGGGCAATTTTGACTTTTTGGGTAAAACTTTGGAAAACTCATTTTCATGCATTCAAATTGATTCGTTTAGCGTTTATTAATGTAATTAAGTACCTTGTGGCTGGATACGAGCGAATTGGCGGAGGAATCGAGGGGTAAAGCTATAATTGAAGGTTGAGTTGTGTTCGTGGCATCGAGGTAAGTGTTTGGTCTAACCTTAGCTTGAGGGATTAGGAGTTGTGTCCAATTTGCTATTTGCTTCTTGTCGAGTACGACGTATAGGCGTGGTAACGCGTATCTATGTGTTGGTGTCAAACATGACCGTGAGTCTTATCTTGTGATTTTCATGATCTCGTTGTATTATTCATGCCTTGGTGAAGATTTCTATTTATTGTGTAAAGTTGTGGAAAGAATTGTGACCAATGAACATTGAGGAGCGTTGGCTCCGGTTGTATAACGAATTCTGAAAGTATAAGTGATAATGGAACCTTAGATCATTGGCTCGAGTTGTGCAGTGAATTGTGAAGTAAAAGTGAGAAAGAGAAGAGATCATTATGTTGCCCCCTTGCCGGGCTATTGTTCAGTTGAGGTTCCCTTGCATTGTGTTCTGAATTGATATTATGGACGCTTAAGTTGATGATTCTTCGTGTTAGATGTTGAAACTAGTTGAGTTATAGTGGAGATAGTTAGATGTTGGAACAGGTTTGGTTATGGCTATTTCTCCCTTGTCGGGACGGTTAGTTATGATTATTGTTGACTGTATATAATAGATCGGGTTGCACGTCACGATAGTTATATATGTGGATCTGCATGCCGCAACAAATATTATTTTGGATCGGGTTGGACGCCGCAACAGTTATATAAGTGGATCGGGTTGCATGCCGCAACAGTTATATATGTTGATCGGGTTGCACACCGCAACAAGGTTAAATGATAAGGGATCGGGTTGCGCGCCGCAAAAGTATTGTTATCGTATTGATTGTAGACATTGAGTGTTCTTTCATACTTTATTAAGTTTCTGATAGAATTGGTATGTTTCCCCCTCCCTTTTAAACTGTTATTACCTGTTTATGTTTCCGCTGTATATTATATAACTGCACAGATTTATCTGGAGTCTGGTCCTAGCATCGTCACTACCTCTCCGGGGTTAGGCCAGGCACTTACCAGCACATGAGGTGGGTTGTGCTGATACTACACTCTACACTCTGTGCAGATATCGGAGTAGCCTTTGGTCAGCAGCAGTAGTTCGGGAGCCAACCTTTAGTCCACCGAGACACCGAGGTAGCCTAGCAGGCGTCCGCAGGCCCAACGTCTCCTCTATCTTATTTCATATTCTATTATCTCATGTATTCGAGACAAACAATGCTATATTTCTTTCAAACTGTTGTATTTAGTACTCTTAGTAGTCCGTGGATGTTATGACACCAGGTTCTGATTAGAGGCAGGTGATGGTCTTTGAGACATTTTCGTTTTCTATTTATTTAATACTTTCGCTAAATTTCATATTCCGCTGTTATTTAATGGTTTATTTCCTTGTTATTATAATTGGTAAGAAGTTTTAAAATAAAGGAGTTAATGATTTCTAAGTTCATGGCTTGCCTAGCTTCTATGAGTAGGCGCCATCACGACTCCCGAGGGTGGGAAATCCGGGTCGTGATACCTTTGCATCTTGAAGTTGTGCATGAAGCTGATTGGCTTCTTGGTTGTGAGCCATCACATCTTGCTCTTTCTGTTGCAATCGAGCCTCAAGATCTGCCACTTCAGCAACCTTCGCCTCTAGAACCAGGAGACGCGTGGCAAGTTAATTCCTATCGGCCAACAGTTGATCCCGCTCGGACTTGAGTTCCTCTTTGTCGAGGATAAACCTTTGAAGGCCCTAGGAAGCAAGGAAGTTGGCCTGTGAAACAAATACCAAAGTTAGAAACCCTGTCATAACAAGTCAAGTAGAAACAAGTTGTTAATACCCAATATTTTCCATAATATTTTAAAAATTGTGCGTTGGCATCAACTCGTATTTTTCATACAATTTCTGCATTTTAAAAATATTTTAATTAATTTTTCCCAGCATTGTTTTTATAAAACAATCACTAATTGCATCACAAATAGTTTTATAATAAATTTGTAGCTTAATTTTATCATTTGAATTTGTACTAAGTTTCTATTATTGCACAAATAGCCATATTTGTATTTTTAGAATGCAATTGTAATTACTTTACAATTATAGCCCACGCATGTATTATTATATTATTTTACCAGAAAATAGCCTTTTATATTTTTAAAATAGTAAGTAATTATTTAAAAATATTTCCATGCATGAAAATTATTTTTTACAACCTATTAGTTATTTTTAAAAATTATTTTATCAATTAAATTGTCACGACCCGGATTTTCCACCCTCGGAGGGGGGGAGTCGTGATGGCGCCTACTCGTAGAAGCTAGGCAAGCCACAAAGTATATAAATTCTAACTCTTTCATTTTAGTCCTTTTAACAACTTGAATTAACAGGTAATCAGAAATTTAAAGATTAACAATAACAGAATAGTAGGAAGACTTAAACAACTAAAAATGATCAAAATCAGTACTACAATGCCAATATACTCCTCTACCCGGAATCTGGTCTCATAATATTCACGGACTGTCTATGAGAACTACATACAAATGTCTGAAAAAAGGAAATATTGTCTGTCTCGAAAACAAGTGAAAACAGAACATATAAATGGATAGAAGAGAACGCTGGGCCTGCGGACGCCTACAACACTACCTCGGGATCTCTGGATGGACTGAAGGCTGGCTCCCCAAGTGCTACTGTCCCAATGTTGCTCCGGTATCTGCACAGAGTGCAGAGTGTAGCATCAGCACAACCGACCCCATGTGCTGGTAAGTGCCTGGCCTAACCCCAGCGAGGTAGTGACGAGGCTAGGACTGTGAGCACCTAATTTTTGATAATATTTAATTTTTTATCACTTCTTCTATGTAAATATTTTAGGGGTTTTAACCTACAATTTTTAGTTTCGTTACACTTTTTATTATAGGGTAAAAATACAAAATTTAAAAGGTGAATTATTACTATTAATATTATTTTATTTTTATTTTTATTTTAAAATAATAAAAAATTAGGATTTTTTTTTTAATTTTCAGGAGTGATTTAAAAATAAGAAAAAGGGAAGTATTGAATAAAAAAAATAAAAGTAAAAGTAGGTGGAATTCTCTTTTAAAAAGTAAAAGAAAGTAGAAAATTAAAAAAATAAAAGTAAAGTTTTGTGGAAATTTTAAAAAAATAAAAAGTAAAAGAAAGTTGGAATTAAAAAACAAATATAAAGGTATCTGAAAATTAAAAAAATTTAAAGTAAAAGAAAGTAGCATTTTTAAAAGAAAAGCAAAAGAAAGTGGATTGTTTTTTTAAGAAAAGTTAAATAAGTGGAATTCTCTTTTAAAAAGTAAAAAAAGTGGAATTTTAAATAAGATAAAAGTAATTAAAGTTGGAATTTAAAAAATAAAAGTAAATAAAGGTGGAATTTCTTTTTATAAAAAAAATAAAAGCAATTTGTAAGTGGGATTTCTTTTAATTAAAAATAATAAAATAATAAAATATTTTTTTAAAAAAAATCTGAAAAAATTTCGAAAATTTTGCTATAAATAGAAGAGAAAATTTGAGGAGAAGAAAAAAATAAGGGAGGGGGAGGAGAGAAATTTAGGTTGAAGGTTTCCATTAAATATTTCTTTCAACATTTCGGGCCTTGAATCTTGGGTTTGAAGAAGAGTTGATAGAGATTTTGTTGTTGCTGCTGTATTGACTCTACAACTTTCAGATTTTATTCATTTGAATTCACTCTCTTGTAGGTATGTAATTCAAGCTCTTGAGTTAAAAAATGTCGGAGCATCTTTATTGAAGCAGAAGTAAATTGATTTGGTTCTTTTGATAAAGTTTCTTTCGTATTGGATCTGTTCGCATGAATGATGTTTCTTTGATTGAGTGAATTGAGATTTGCAAATGTTAACGTTATTTTAGTATGTTCATGACTCTGTCTCGTTTTAGTTTTTTTTTTCTTTATTTTTTTTTTCTTACTTTTGTTTATTTTTCTTGGCTCATGACTTGTAACTAGCAGGTATTGTTTTGTTTATATTTAGATTTCAAGATCATGTAGCACCATGTTCATATTTTGAAATTTAAAGAAGTACGTGAAGTTGAACAATTTGTCAACGTTAAGATGTAAAAAAAATAGATTGCGTTAGTGGAATGATCTAATCTTTAATTTATGTTATTGGCTGCATATTTTCTTGAATTAACCATGTGAAGATTCAACTTCTTCTTCTTCAAAATGGTACTGTAGAAGTTATAGTGGTGATACTACAATTTTCTCTTTAGCATAGTGTTAAATAAATTAATTACTTTACGTGTTCTTTGTTATAATCAAGTTTAAAATGCATTTTTGTATGTCCATGTTTGTTTGTTCCTTCTGGTTCATCCGAATAGTTCTCAGCATGATTTCTTTTTCTTTTTGTGCTCATATGGTCATTTAAGATTCATTATTTTGCTATAAAATTTTGTTAGTTTCTTTCTAGAATTTGAAATCGAAAGTCGGTCTTTTGAAGATGATATGGAGATGAACCCAAAGCTGGCACCTGTCTTTTGTTATTTTCACATAAATGCCAACTCCACCTTTCTGAATTGTAGTATGCTATAACAAAAGGCTCCAGTGATATACATGTAGCTAACCCATTTCTTTAGGTCTTTTGTACATATCAATTATACCACTCCATCCACAATAAAACCTCAAAACGCATGACCCTCATTTGATTAATTTTAAATCCATAGAATTCGAGGCATGCTATTTAGCGTATTTTCTATGGCCCTCGCAAAGTTGAAAAATGCGTAGTTCCTTTGGGCGCGTAATTTAAAATTACCTTCCTAAACTCGGGTGTGCATTTCATGTGACCCAAATCCAAATCTTAACAACGTTAAATAAAATATGTCGTGGACTGCGGGTGCATGTATGTGAGGTTGTTCAAGACATATTTTAAATGACGTTGCAATCTTTCTAAAAATGAATAAGAGCGGTTAATAAGTTAAAATTTAACCATAGGCTAAAACATCTATTAAAATTAGATAATAGGCCAATTATAAAAGTTGAGCGACCGTGCTAGAACCACGGAATCGGGGAATGCCTAACACCTTCTCCCGGGTTAACAAAATTTCTTATCCGAATTTTTGTGTTCGCGGACTGTAAAACAGAGTCGATCTTTTCCTCGATTAGGGATTTGAACCGGTGACTTGGGACACCATAAATTATCCCAAGTGGCGACTCTGAATTTTTAATAATAAATGAATCCCGTTTTGATTGTCACTTTAAGTTGAAAAAACTCCCTTATACCCTTTCCGGGGTGTAGGAAAAAAGGAGGTGTGACAGCTCTGGCGACTCTGTTGGGGAAAAGAACCCAGAATCTTTGGTTCAGGGTTTAGAATTCAAGCTTAGAATAATTGTTATTATTTGGCTTTATTTATTATCTGATTTTATTACATGTTTGGGCCTAATGTGCTAAATGTTGCTTTTACCGCTTTGATATTATCTGAACTGTATATAAACTTCTACGACACCATTCTCTTCTCATCTTTGGGGATGTGCTCGCTGGTCGAGACTCCCTATTCTGTTAGTGTCATATCTTGAAATAAGAAAGAGGCTCGGATAAGTTACTAAGCCGGATGACCTTTTGGTTCCCGGTACGTAGCCCCTCCTCGGCTCGAGTTGTCCGCTCGGGTACACAAGTCTAGAACAAATACCCAGGTTTTGAACCTAGAATAACTCAGCCTCATGTCGGATCCCTAGTAGGAACGTTTGTTTGCATCATGTGCATTTGACTTTAGAGACTCAACATAGGGGTTGAGTCTGTCTAGGACAGATGTACCTGAAATGAAAAGACCATCTTGATGCATCCTATGTGCTACATGTTGCATTTATTCAAGGGTAAAAGGGTCATTTGGCGGACCAATGATAGTTGAGGGCAAATAAAAAAAAAAGAAAAAGAGAGGGTGAAGTGTGAGGATGAAGCGAGTAGGGCCCAATTATATTTTTGTTACATTTTATTAAGAAAAAAAAAGCATGGAAACTTCAAAAAGATTTTGCACTTTTTATCATTTTTTCAAAAATCAAAAATAAAAAAAAAAAGGGAAAAAGAAAAAAGAAGAAGAAGAGTTTACATGTTTCATCATTTTTCAAAAAAAAAAAAGAAAGAAAAGAAGAAATAAATATTTTCTCTAAATTAGTTGTTATTTTTATTTCTTGAGCGTATTCAATTTGCCCGAACTACGCATACCTGATTCTCGTCTTTCGGGGCGGGATACGTAGGCAACCCACATAAGGTCCGGTCTTCCTAGTAAATCTTAGGTTCTTGGCTTTGCGGGGTCATAGCCAAATTTTGCACTTCTAGCCTTCTTTTTGGCCAAATAAGTCAGTTTGCAAAAATAGCCTCAACCATGTCTTCCATGTGTCCAGTAGGGAGTGATATTGTCTCACATAGTGTTGATTTAAAGTTTCTCATACAGGTATGGATTTATTTACCGAAGTTTGAACATGACAGACACCCCAGGATCACTGCATTCAGGAGCTGCTCGAGGAGCCATTTTATGTTTTTGAGTCAATTATTTTTGTTTATTTTTCTAGTCCTGTATAGTAGTATTTAGTCTTTTAGGTGATGTTAGAGTTTGTATTGTCTAGTTAAGTTTGTATAGTCTTTTGTTACTGTATTTCTTATTTTACATTTGGAAATATGTTACAAGTAAAAATCCAAAAAAAAAGAGATGTTGCATTTTATATTTCGTTATAAATTTTCTTTAGAATACTAATTCTAGAAATGAATTTTTTTTAGTACTTCTTTAAAAGCTTTCTTTAAGGTGTTAATTCCAAAATCCAAAAAGATTTTCTTTTGAGATGTTTCTTCGGGAAATTAGTGAAAAATGAAAAAAAAATCTTTTATTTTCATTAGAACTTTAGGATATTGTACAAAAAAAATACTTTATCTTTTGTTTATCATTGGAATTTTTCCTTTAGGCAATCAAAATTGAAATCCAAAAATATTCTGTTTTATCTTTTTCATTGCTTGCTTCGAGATCTTGCGTCAGAATATCAAATGAGAATTCAAAATGTCTTTCTGTGGTTTATTCCTTAGATTTCCTTCAAAAAAAAAAGAACCAAAAAATATTTTTCTCTTTTAGGGGTTTTCCTTGATAATTTCTCTTAGAGTACCTGTTTTAAAAAAAGAAAAGAAAAAAAAGAAAGAAAAGAAAAATGGAAGCGTTAGTTTGTTTACTTTATTCCCGATCTCTGAACTACGCAAAGATCTAATTCATGCAGCGTCATGATACGTAGGCAACCTACATAGGGTTCGATCGAATCATTTTTTATTTATTAAAAGAAAAAAAAGAAGAAAAAAAAGAGAGAGAAAAAACAAAAAAAGAAGAAGAAGTGAAATTATGGGATGTGAGAAATGAGAAGGAAGAAAAAGAGCGATAATCAGAAAGAAAAAAAAGGGAAAGAAAATGAGCGAGCTAAGAAGTGCGAAGAAAAGTAAAGAGAAGATTCAAATGGACAAATTGGGATGATGCCAAGTGACCTTATGACCCTCGAAGTCATTCTAGAACCGTTAATTTTGGCTAGGCGCATGGCACGCAATGTGATATTTTTGCTGTTAAATACACTAACGCTAACGTGATGGCCTCATTTTGTTATATTCATAGCAGAAGGGTGGTTGGTTTGTGGTTTTTAAAGTGGTAACTCTTCTCTACAATACAAAGTCAAAAGGCAATGGCAGATAATAACAAAACTGAGTTGGTTGATACCGGTGCCCAAAAGCAGTTGGTTGAACAGGACAATGGGTTGGTTGAAGAGGTAAAGATGTTAAGACAACACATGGTGGACATGTATCAGGCTTGGATGACTGGGAAGGCACCACCCCCGCCACCACCTAGCTTCATAAATACTATCCTTACCCAAACACCGGTCACAGTGCCAGATGATCCCCCATACTCTCTAGATCCACCCGCTTATCATGGCTTTCCCAACCACCCTAGTAGCTCCATCACTCATCTTCCAATTAATTTTCCCCAAAATTGCCCTCTGTCCTTATCCACCATCCCCAACAATGGACACCCACTCAAAGCTCATGATGCCCAATATTACCCCTCAGAGGTTGCCCACAAGGTTCCCAACTCATACAAGCAGGGTCCGCGGGATGGGCCTCATGTTATAAATGAAGAGTTCACAGGAAGAAAAGGGCGATACGGGATGCCCAGGAGGCTGAAAGGCATAGAACAGTCCCTAAAGAACAAGCAAGGAATGGGAGACCAGGGTAGCATGTCTTACAAAGAATTGTCTATGTCCCCCGACGTTCGTCTGCCTGCGGGGTTTAAAGTGCCAAAGTTTAACTTGTATGATGGGTGTGGGGATCCGATAGCCCATTTGAGGGATTATTGTAGTGAAATGATAAATTTTGATGAGAAAGATGATTTGTTGATGGCGTACTTCAGTGAGAGCCTGACTGGGGCAGCTTTGGAATGGTATAATCGTCAAGATGTTGGTAAATGGCCTACATTGGGTGACATGGATCAAGATTTTGTTCGATACTTTCAATACAGATCAGGTGTTACCCCAGACCGCTCCTTCCTATCTAAAATGGAAAAGAAGCCGGAGGAAAGCTTTAGGGAGTTTGGGCTCAGGTGGAGGGAGCAAGCGGCTCGAGTCAATATCCCGATTGGTAAAGAAGAAATGGTTGAGCTTTTCCTACAAGCCCAGGGTCCCACCTACTTCAGTCATTTGATCCCGGCCATGGGGAGGCCTTTAAATGATGTGTTAAAAATGGGGGAGCTAGTAGAAGAGGGAATCAAGTCATGCAAAATCATGAGTTGTTCGAAAAACATTCAGAACATCCCAGTAAGCTTGGGTGGAAGAAAGAGAAATAGAAAAGATGATCCAATGGGCTTTCCCGATCAACACTTCCAGCCTCGACATCGTCCCCGTGGATATCCTTATGCACCAGATGATCCTCCCAGTGCCACTTCTCTCCACAGAACTCCCAAAGTCATACATCACTCTCCCAGTACCCAGCTCCACAAAATTCCTATCCACCCCCACGAGCCTATCAAAAACCTCCTGGATCAGGTTTCCGGCCCAATCAAGCATTTAAGAATGAGAGGTTACTGAAAAAAGAAAAGGCTTTCACCCCATTGGGAGTGTTATATGCCAGTTTGTTCCAAAAGTTGAAGCAATTGGACATGTTGAAGCCGATTCATATAAAAATGCCAAACCCTTTGTCAAAGAAGTTTGATTTTTCTCAAAGGTGCGCATATTGCTCAGATGCCCCGGGGCATGACATAGAGAAGTGTTTGAATCTGAAGAAAGCAATTCAGAAGCTTATTGATGCAGGTGACATTGTCGTGCAAAATCCAGATGCAGCAGACACTAGCCAAAGTCCATCGCCTGCTCGCAATGAGACGCATATGGTGAGTATGATTTGTTTTGAAAAGGAATATGAAAATTCTTCTGAGATCCTCGAAGGTCCACGCACTGCAAAGTTTTCAGTGCTATCAGAGGCTGATCTTAAGAACGAGCCAGCAAAGGGAACCCTAAAGCAATTTGTTAAGAACAATGTGATGGAAGTTCGTGAAGGTCCTAGTAATGTTGATGCAGAATTCAGTGGCTAAGATGCCGAGCTTGGAAATTGGAGAGGCGATCCTGTCTTGGTTAGCCAGGAAGGAGTTTTGGTGGTTTATTTTGTTGTCATTTCTGTTGTCCGGGTTATTTTAGGGTTGTAATCCAGATATTATCTTGTGACTCAAACCCTTCTATCCTCTTATTTTGCCTAGTTTGTTTAGTCTAGTAGCCTGCTTAGTGTTTTCTAGGTTTGTTCTAGGTTTGTAACCCCAGTCTAATTTGTCTGTTTTGTTGTCCAAATCCTTTCACCATCTGTCTAATGCAAGTTTTTGTTTTTTGTTATTTCTAGTCATTTTTGTTTAGTTCTCTTTTCCTTTTATAGTCTTTTTCCTGTTGACTCTAGTGACGTGACATGCACGCGTAATTCTCAGCCTGGTTTTAAAAGTCAGTTTAATCACGAAGCAATGAAACAATGTTAAAGATGTAAGGACATTTGAGGGAAATAAGTAAAGGCATTTTGAGATCACTTCAAGCCCGAATTGTGTGAAACTAGGGCAGATAGAACATAAAGAACCCCTATTGAAATACATCCCGCCGCATCAATTTGAAGATAAAAGCAAGTTTGCCCCAAATTTGTAGGGGGCCGTTCGTGGTAATGAGAGTGAGAGTGTTGTCCAATGGTGCTTTGTATATAACAAATGTAGAAGACGAATATGTAGGTACAGTCATCAAGTCTGGTGCAACCAAAAGATGTTACGAATGTTTTCCTTGGTTTGTTTAATTGCGTTGTTTGTACTTGGAATGTTTTGAAGGTTGGAATGACGAAGGCATTTTGTTCTGCTATATAAACACTTTATCCCTCGTCACCCCTTTTGAGCCTTATTTATTTTCTTTCATACCCCTTTTTCGGAATCAGTAGTGAATATCAGAAACACAAGCATGAAAGATAAGAAAAGGAAGAAAGAAAAAGAGAAAGAAAAGGAAAGAGAAAGAAAGAAAGAAAAAGAGAAAAAAAAAGAAAAAAGAAGAAAAGAGAAAAGAAGAAGAAAAATAATAAAAAGAAAAAAAGAAAAGCAAAAGAGAAAAAAGAGAGAAGAAAGAGAAAAGAAAAAAAACACAACAAATAAAGTAATTTCTATGACATGAACTACGTTCGACCTGATTCCTTTTAAGGATACGTAGGCAGCCTCACGGTTCGGTCTCATCAAAATAAAAATCCAAAAGTCCCCAAACAAAGAAACTGGGGCAGAAGTGGTGGTTGTGGTATGAAATCTGATTCCGAAAGTTGTAATTTTGAACCCATTCAAATTGTTTTGAGCCTTTGATATCATTTGTTTCTAACCCTATCCAAAAGCCCACATTACGGTCCAAAGAAAGACCTTCCGATCAGTCTTCGAGAGATGCCAAGTCAAGGAAGTGGAGGATTCATATCAAGGGCAACACTCTGGTCCAAGCAGAAAATATTGAAAATGAGAGAGTCTTATTAGTGAAAACCCTCACGGGCACCGTAAGGCGACGGGAGCTGAGAGAAATAAAAAATGAGAGTATCTTATTGGTGAAAACCTTCACGGGCACCTTGAGGTGACAGTGAGTTGAGAGAAAGAACAAATGAGAGAGGCTTGATAGTAAAAACTCTCCGGGCACTACAAGTCGAATAAGGATTGTGAATCAGATTGGATAATCGGAGCATTGAAGCCTAGTTTCACGGTTTAAAGGTACAACAAGAGTCAAACATCAAACTTGCTCAACAGAATAGGCTACAGGTGCATATCATGGTCATTAAAGTTGGTATCCACATCTGATAGGTTTCTACTTTGTAGTTTTCTTGTTAGGAGTCATCTCTTTCCTTTGTCCTTTACTCTGTTCCTTTTGTCTTGTTTACTTCCTCCTCCTGAGTCTGTTTGGTAAAAATAAGTGAGAAATGACTTCAAAAATTTGCCACCAGTTTCCCAATCGCACAAAACGGGATCTGGCCAGCACAGCAAAGTGGCATAAGTTAGGAAAGAACAACAAACACACTGAGTTGGTAGCAATCAACATGCTTTGGGGTCCATGAGAAATACAAAGGTTTGGTATATTTCAATTCGTGAACAGTGCAACAGATAGAGGATGTTGGGTGAACGAGTCAAAGGTATTCTCTGTGATGAGATCAACAAAGAAAGTGGTTAACCAGTGACAAACGAGGTCTTCCAAGAAAAAATCAAAGTTATCGTGACGAGTGAGGGAAAAATAGACGTCAAGGCTAAGGCCAATGATTTAAGTCCGGAAAGAACAGCATGCGCACTAAGTGGATGGAAATTAACGTGCTTTGGAATTCATGAGAAACACAAAGGTGCAGTAAATGTCAACACAAGAGCACGATGCAACAGATGGAGGGTGTTAGGTGGACGGATCAAAGGTATTTTCGGTAAAACCCAAAGGTTGGTAAATGTCAGTTCACGAGCAGTGCAACAGATAGAAGGAATTGGTTCTGAACAGAGAAGGGGCATTTTCTGTGATAAGGATGACAGAGAAAGTGGCTAGTCCATAAGCAAGCAAGGTTCTCGAGGGGAAATCAGTTATCATAGGAAGTGAAGGAGCAATCGCCCTCAAAGTCAAGGCCACAAACCAACCATCACATTTTAAACTAACAAGACTTTTCTTTGATTGAAACAGGGGCAGAAAAGTTCGTTTGTTTCGGAGAAACCCTCCGTGGAGAAAGGCAGTCACCAAACAGGCTTGATTTTTGATTTTCAGGACCCTCCTGGAAAATGGGACCTAGTTCAAAGTTCAGAAATAACATAATATAACATAAATATATCCCAAAGGAATATAAGTCAGTTTAGAAGTTTGCATGTTCGAGATAGGATGCAATTAGGAGTTTTCAGGACCCTCCTGGAAAATGGGACTTAGTTTAAAATTTAAAATACACGACTGAGTAGTAAGATCTGGCATAAATGTACCCCCAAAAGAATATAAGTTGGTTTCAAAATTTTCATTCTGGAGATAGAATTTAGTTAGGAGTTGTCAGGACCCTCCTGGAAAATAGGACCTAGTTTAAAATTTAAAACAGTCATGAGTAGTAAAATCTAGCATAAATGTATCCCAAGGAATAAGATGGTTTTAAAGTTCGCATGTTTAAGATATGATTCAATTAGGAGTTTTCAGGACCCTCCTGGATAATGGGACCTAGCTTTGAGATCTCCATTAGATAACAAGGTTTAGCATAAGTTCTTGTTGTAGGGTAATATAATTTAGCCGTAGAATTGTCACTCTTAAGATAAGACTTGATTTAAGAGTTGTCAGGGCCCGCCTGGATAATGGGACGTAGTTTAAAACTGGTTTGGATAACAATATTTAGCATAAGACATACCCTTCAGTAGATATAATTTAGCTCTAAAATTGTCGTTTACTTAAGAACTGTCAGGACCCTCTTGGATAATGGGGAGTAGTTTAAGACCTCCTTAGATAACAAGATATAGCTTAGATTTAAAATCGTCGTTTAGTTAAGAGTAGTCAGGACCCCCTGGATAATGGGACCTAGCTTTCAAATTATTAGTAATATTTGGTGATGTGATTCAGTTTAAACTCACAGATGCGCCCAACTACCAAACTGGGGCAGAAAATCTTCTTTTGTTTTGTCTATTTTTGTTGAAGTCAGGTGCCCATCTGAAGAATAGGGAGAACAACATGGATATCAAAGATAAGAGCGTGACCAAGTACTAGCAATCATGCGTCCACCTGGAGAACAAGGAACAACAGTTGAAGTATCAACAATCAGGCGTCCACCTGGAGAACAAGGAACAACAGTTCGAGTTTCGGCAATCAAGAGCCCACCTGGAGAACAAGGGAAAACAAATCAGGTTTCAAGGAAGATTGGCACAAGTATTGGTAATCAGGCGCCCACCTGGAGGAACGAGGGAGAACAAGTCAAAGAAAAGCAGTTTCAAGAAGAAGGTGGACCAAATTTCAGAAATCAGGCGTCTACCTGGAGAACAAGGAAAGACGGTTGAAATTTCAGCAGTCAGGAGCCTACCTGGAGAACAAAGGAATACATTCGAGTTTTAGCAGTCAGGAGCCCGCCTAGAGAGCAAGGGAATACATTTCGAGTTCAGCAATCAGGAACCTACCTGGAGAACAAGAGAATACATTTCAAGTTTCAGCAGTCAGGAGCCCACCTGGAGAACAAGGGAATACATTCGAGTTTTAGTAGTCAGGAGCCCACATGGAGAGCAAGGGAATACAATTCCATTTTTGGCAATCAGGCACCCACCTGGAGAGCAAGGGAATACAATTCAATTTTTGGCAATCAGGCGCCCACCTAGAGAGCAAGGGAATACAATTCAAGTTTTGGCAATCAGGCGCCCACCTGGAGAGCAAGGGAATACAGTTCAAGTATTGGTAATCAGGAGCCCACCTGAAGAACGAAGGGAAGCAGCAAGTCAAGTGTTGGTAATCAGGAGCCCACCTGAAGAACGAAGGGAAGCAGTTCAAGTTTCGAGGAAAAGCAGTGCAAGTATTGGAAATTATGAGCTCACCTGGAGAACGAAGGGAAGCAGCAAGGTTCAAAGGAGTTCAACAATCAGGAAACCACCTGAAAAATGAAGGGAAAGCATCTCAGAATGCAATTCAAGTCAGCAACAAAGGAATCTCACTCAGAGAGTACAAGTCAGCAGGGCAGCAGAAACTGCAAGTTCAAGATATAGATATGATTCTTGTAATTCGTATATCATAGTTTAGTCTGGCTTCTTTTATTTTGTCACGGTGTAATAAGGAGTTCAGTAAGCAGAAACATCAGCAATAGCATCAAAATCACAGCTCTTCGGTAGTACCAGCTACCAAAACTTCTTGAACTACACGCAACCTGATTCCCCTATAACCCGGGATATGTAGGCTGTCCAAAACCAAGACTAGGTTGCACCCTTTCTCTTTTCTCTTATCCTTATTTCTTCCCTTTTGAATAAAAATATGTTCAAAAATTAGTCACATGGCTCACCTTATCTTTGCTTGAAAACTCTTCATGTTTTCAAACAAAGAGGGGCAGCTTTGAGCACCTAATTTTTTATAATATTTAATTTTTTATCACTTCTTCTATGTAAATATTTTAGAGGTTTTAACCTAAAATTTTTATCTTTGTTACACTTTTTATTATAGGGTAAAAATATAAAATTTAAAAGGTGAATTATTACTATTAATATTATTTTATTTTTATTTTAAAATAATAAAAAAATTCTGAAAAAAAATTAATTTTTTTAATTTTCAGGAGTGATTTAAAAAATAAGAAAAAGGGAAGTATTGAATAAAAATAAATAAAAGTAAAAGTAGGTGGAATTCTCTTTTAAAAAGTTAGAAAATTAAAAAAATAAAAGTAAAGTTCTGTGAAAATTTTAAAAAAATAAAAAGTAAAAGAAAGTTGGAATTAAAAAACAAATATAAAGGTATCTGAAAATTAAAAAAATTTAAAGTAAAATAAAGTAGCATTTTTAAAAGAAAAACAAAATAAAGTGGATTGTTTTTTTAAGAAAAGTTAAATAAGTGGAATTCTCTTTTAAAAAGTAAAAAAAGTGGGATTTTAAATAAGATAAAAGTAATTAAACTTGGAATTTAAAAAATAAAAGTAAAAAAAGGTGGGATTTCTTTTTATAAAAAAAATAAAAATAATTTGTAAGTGGGATTTCTTTTAATTATAAAATAATAAAATATTTTTTAAAAAACAAATCTGCAAAAATTTCGAAAAATTTGCTATAAATAGAAGAGAAAATTTGAGGAGAAGAAAAAAAGAAGAGAGGGGGAGGAGAGAAATTTAGGTTGAAGGTTTTCATTAAATATTTCTTTCAACATTTCGGGCCTTGAATCTTGGGTTTGAAGAAGTGTTGATAGAGATTTTGTTGTTGCTGCTGTATTGACTCTACAACTTTCAGATTTTATTCATTTGAATTCACTCTCTTATAGGTATGTAATTCAAGCTCTTGAGTTAAAAAATATCGGAGCATCTTTATTGATGTAGAAGTAAATTGATTTGATTCTTTCGATAAAGTTTCTTTCGTATTGGATCTGTTCGCATGAATGATGTTTTTTTGATTGAGTGAATTGAGATTTGCAAATGTTAACGTTATTTTAGTATGTTCATGACTCTGTCTCGTTTTTGTTTTTTTTACTTTTATTTTTATTTTTCTTGGATCATGACTTGTAACTAGCCGGTATTGTTTTGTTTATATTTAGATTTCAAGATCATGTAGCACCATGTTCATATTTTGGAATTTAAAGAAGTATGTAAAGTTGAACAATTTGTCAACGTTAAGATGTAATAAAAAAAAATAGATTGCGTTAGTGGAATGATCTAATCTTCAATTTATGTTATTCGTTGCATATTTTCTTAAATTAACCATGTGAAGATTCAACTTCTTCTTCTTCAAAATGGTACTGTAGAAGTTATAGTGGTGATACTACAACTTTCTCTTTAGCATAGTGTTAAATAAATTAATTACTTTACGTGTTCTTTGTTATAATCAAGTTTAAAATGCATTTTTGTATGTCCATGTTTGTTTTGTTCCTTCTGGTTCATCCGAATAGTTCTCAGCATGATTTCTTTTTCTTTTTGTGCTCATATGGTCATTTAAGATTCATTATTTTGCTATAAAATTTTGTTAGTTTCTTTCTAGAATTTGAAATCGAAAGTCGGTCTTTTGAAGATGATATGGAGATGAACCCAAAGCTGGCAACTGTCTTTTGTTATTTTCACATAAATGCCAACTCCACCTTTCTGAATTGTAGTATGCTATAACAAAAGGCTCCAGTGATATACATGTAGCTAGCCCATTTCTTTAGGTCTTTTGTACTTATCAATTATACCACTCCATCCACAATAAAACCTCAAAACTCATGGCCCTCATTTAATTAATTTTAAATCCATAGAATTCGAGGCATGCTATTTAGCGTATTTTCTATGGCCCTCGCAAAGTTGAAAAATGCGTAGTTGCTTTAGGCGCGTAATATAAAATTACCTTCCTAAACTCGAGTGTGCATTTCATCTGACCCAAATCCAAATCCCGACAATGTTAAATAAAATGTGTTGTGGACCGCGGGTGCATTTATGTGACGTGGTTCAATACATATTTTAAATGACGTTTCAATCTTCCTAAAAATAAATAAGAGCGGTTAATAAGTTAAAATTTAACCATAGGCTAAAACATGTATTAAAATCAGATAATAGGCCAATTATAACAGTTGAGCGACCGTGCTAGAATCACGGAACCGGAGAATGCCTAACACCTTCTCCCGGGTTAACAGAATTTCTTACCCGGAATGTTGTGTTCGCGGACTGTAAAACAGAGTCAATCTTTTCCTCGATTCGGGATTTGAACCGGTGACTTGGGACACCATAAATTATCCCAAGTGGCGACTCTGAATTTTTAATAATAAATGAATCCCGTTTCGATTGTCACTTTAAGTTGGAAAAACTCCCTTATACCCTTTTCGGGGTGTAGGAAAAAAAGAGGTGTGACAAGGACCAGACTCCAGATAAACCTGTGCAGTTATATAATATACAGCGGAAAATAAACAGGAATAAACAATTTAAATGTGAGGTGGTACATGCTATGGGGAAAATATCAAATCCAGCAGAAACTTAAGAGAAATATGAGAGAACGATCCAAAATCTACAAAAAAACAATAATAACACTGTTGCGGCGCGCAACCCGATCCCTTATCCTTTAACACTTGTGAGCACGTGATTTTTGCCTCACATGAATTACTCCGATAGAATTCCCAAAATTAGATTTTTTCTTTAATTATTGGTTCTTTAAGGAATTATTGTAGAATTTTCCTGATTGTTTGCATTTTGTGTGAATTGTTTAATTTTATTTAATTCATACAAAATACAAAAATATTGCATTTGCATTTAAGATTTAATTTTGCATTTTAGATTAATTAGTGAATTATTTTGTTTTACAAAAATAAAAAATCACAAAAATAACTTATTTTTGCATTTTAAATTGTTAGCTTCGAATTTTGGTAGTTTTTCTTTTAATTTGGCATCTAATTATTTGTGGTAGTGTTTATTTAGAGTTAATTAATTTATTTTTGTAGGATAATTTGTGTTAGGAATTAATTTAGATGTTTATTTTTAATTTTGAAAAGAAAAGGTTTTCGTAATAAAAAGAAATGGAAAAGAATGAGAAGGATAAGATTTTTGTGCCAAATCAATTTAAATTCCCGGGCCCAATTGATTTAATACCTCTTTTACCCGTCCAAACCCGACTAAAACCAACCCAAACCCGCCTATTACCCGGTCTTCCCCACCAATAACCAAAATGACGTAGTTGCGCTTCAAAACTACGTTGTTTCAGTCATTCCCTACCATTAAACAACCAAACGCACCCCTGGGCTCCATTTTAATTCATCTGATTAAGTCAAAAACCTAATCCCCTTCTTCTCTCTCAAATCACCGCTCACTACGTCGTATCTCCGCCGCCCGAAAATCGCCTCTCAACGGCGAAGCACCTCCAAATCCCTCCAAATTTTAACCAGCTAATCTCCACTATCTCCTCATTCTTGTCCTAAGAGTGTAAATTGGACTCGAGTTGTAGAAAGGTTGTTTAGAGCCCAAAACCTTAATGTCCAGATTTGTTTGCCTTCATGAAGGCTCGATCGTGCTCCTGCATCTATGGACATTCCTTTTCTCATAAAAAATTGGGCTCATTTGTAGGCCCAAGTTTGAAAGAATCTGAGCATAGGAATATTGTGGGCCTATTTGTCTTCTCGCATCAGCCACCGCTTTTAAAAGCTATTATTGGCCCAAAATCATTTCTTTCAAATGATTGGCCCTCCCTCTCTTTAAAAGCAATTTTCTGTTAATTAGTTCAAACATTACTAAAAATAGAATTCAAATTCCTTTAATATTAATTAATTAGATTCTTCAAGTAGATTTGAGGCGTGCCATATTTATTAAGATATAGTTTATGGCCCTCCAAGTTTAGTTCGAGTTTTCCTTTAAAATTGGAATTGAGGGGTGCCGTGACAAATGAAATCTCAAAATGCATGGACCTCGTTTAATTAATATTTGAATCCTTAGAAATCGAGGCATGCCATTTAGTTGAATCTTCCATGGCCCTCGCAAATTTGAAAGTGCGTAGTCGCTTTAGGCACGCTATTTAAAAATTACTTTCCTAAACTCGGGTGTGCATTTATGTGACCCAAATTCGAATCTCAACAATGTTAGATAAAATGTGTCGTGGACCGCGGGTGCATTTATGTGACGTGGTTCAAGACGTGTTTTAGATGACGTTGAATCTTTTCCTATAAAATATAAATAAAACGGTTACAAAGTTAAAATTGTACCATAGAGTAAAACATGTATTAAAATCACATAATAGGACAATTATAATAGGTGAGCGACCGTGCTAGAATCACGGAATCCGGGAATGCCTAAAACATTCTCCCGGGTGAACAAAATTCTTTACTCGGATTTCTGTGTTCGCGGACTGTAAAACAGAGTTAATCTTTTCCTCGATTCGGGATTTGAACCGGTGACTTGGGACACCATAAAATTATCCCAAGTGGCGACTCTAATTTTTTAAATAAAATAATCCCGTTTCGATTGTCATTTAAATTGGAAAAAACTCCCTTATACCCCTTCCAGGGTGTAGTAAAAAGGAGGTGTGACAGCTTTGGCGACTCTGCTGGAGACAAGAACCTAGAATATCTGGTTCAGGGTTCAAGAATTCGAGCTTAGAATAATTGTTATATTTGGCTTTTATTTATTATCTAGTTTTAACTACATGTTTGGGGCCTAATGTGCTAAATGTTGCTTTTTACCGCTTTGATATTATCTGAACTGTATATAAACTGCTACGAAACCTTTCTCTTCTCATCTTCGAGGATGTGCACACTGGCGTGACTCCTCTTCTGTTAGTGTCATACCTTAAATTAGGAAGAGGCTCGGATAATTTACAAAGCCGGATGGCCTTTTGGTTCCCGGTATGTATCCCCCTCCTCGGCTCGAGTTGTCCGCTCGGGTACACAAGTCTAGAACAATATACTCAGGTTTCTAGCTTAGAAGAACTCAGCCTCATGCCGGATCCTTAGTAGGAACATTTGTTTGCATCATGTGCATTTGACTTTGGGGACTCAACACAGGGGATGGGTCCGTCTAGGATAGGTGGACCCCAGAATCAAAGACCATCTTGATGCATATTTTACGTGCTACTTTTTCATTCATTTGCTTCAGATTTGCATGTTGACCAGCTTATCAAATAATAGGAGAAAAGTTGGGAAGAAGAAAGTCAATGTGAGGGCTAAGAGAGATAATTGTCTATTTTGAAAAACCGATGTCCAAAATATACCGAAACTCTGCCGAAATTTTGGAAAAAAGGAAGGAAAAAGATAATTTTATTTATTTTAAAAAGAAGAAGTTGGTTTTGTTTTTATTTCATTAAATCTGACGGAACTACGCCAGTTTGATTCCCACCGGATGTGGGATACGTAGGCAACCTCCATCGGGTCCAACTTTCCTTTTGCAAAAATATCCCAAAAGAATAAATTTTTTTATTGTTTTTATTGAAGATAAGTAAGGTGATGCCATTCTTGTCAAAATTAGCCGAATGTTCCCAAAAGGGCACCGGAAAGCCGTTTTTGCAAGAACATCCTCCTTTGGCTTCTTTTTCAAATTTTTGACCGGTTAGCAAGAACAACCTTAAAATCTTCTCCCCCGAAGTGTTGAAAGGCCGTATTTGCAAAGCCAGGTTTTATTTTTGAAATGCAAATTTGAAAAATATAGTGTAACTTTTTCTTGAGTCAAATGAGTCATGACTTTGCTTAATCACCCTAATAAATGTGCAGAATGGGCACGAGTCAAAATTTGCCTATAACAGTCAGGACAAAGATCCCTTTGGAGCTGTATATGTGTTGGGAAGATCTAGGTGAATCAGGACAAGATAGGGTCAATCTCTACTTAGGAGGTCTCACCGGGTTATTGAAGATCATGTCTAGAGGAGACATAATAAATGCACTGGTTACGTTTTGGGACCCAGCTCACAAAGTGTTTCAGTTCTCGGATTTTGAACTTACACCCACTTTGGAAGAAATAGCCGGATATATCGGGAGCACTGAAGCTCCTCTAAGACACAAATATTTGATTGCTCCAAGAGTCGTCGCTGCACACAAGTTCCTAGATTTCTTAAAGATAAGCAGGGGTGTCCATTACCCAGATTTGGCAGCTGTTTTTTCCACTCCACATTTTATATACCAGCGATACAGACACATAAGGGGGTTTAACAATCCAAAAAGCAAAATTTGCAGCAAAGGGAATCGCCTAAAATGTGAAGAACACAGGTGCTTTGCTTTTATGATGGTATTTTTGAGTCTTCTAGTGTTTCCCAGGAAAGATGGGAATATCGATATACGGATAGCTGGGGTCGTCAGCACTTTGCTTACTTAGGCCAAAAGCACCCTCGCACCCATGATAGTGTCTGAAATCTTCCGAGCTCTCACAGTCTGCAAAGCCGGAGGAGACTTTTTTGAAGGGTGCAACTTGTTGCTACAAATGTGGATGATTGAACATCTATGTCATCGTCCTCAATACATAAACTATGGGTCGACAGCGAAAATTTGCATAGAGGAGTTTTATACAAGGGTTGACGGGTTTAGCATGCTAGAAGGGGTCACAAAATGGATATCATGTCTCCGTTCCATCACTGCAAATGAAATAGAATGGACGTTCGGGTGGCTTCCTGTAGATGAAATCATATACATGCCAGCTACCGGGCCTCAACTCCTCCTAATAGGTCTCAGAAGTATCCAGCCTTATGCCTCATACCGGGTTTTGAGGCAGCTGAGGAGATGTCAAATAGTGCCAAAGGATGAAGACCTTAGTACTCAGGTAGTCGAGATTGGTTCTAACGGTCAATTTCATGAAGCAGCAGTTCACCAGATCTGGAGCAAGTGTCAGTACTTGACAGCAAGCACCCAAGTGCGTGATCTATCCAAGGGTGAAGTCTCGCCCGGTTATCTCGCATGGTACCAAAGAATTGTTGAGTTTGGGAGACCAACCAAAAGACCCCATCTTCAAGAATTTGTCGAAGCGTCACATGCGCAATGGGATTGGTTGGCCAAAGAAAATGTATATAGGGCTACCATAAGCAAGCTGGAAAAACAAGTCAAGGATCTTCAATTTAATGGTTTGCAAGTCGCTGCAGATGAGGGTGAGAAGAAAGAGCTAGCCAGGGAAAATGATGCCCTTCGAGCCTAAATTCGGGAAATGAAAATAGCTGCCGAAAATCCCGCCAGAAGTGCAAAAGATGGAAAGCTTATAGATAACCTTAGGCGGAAGGTGAGTGACTATGGTTTTGATCTGAACAAGGCAGGGGGTGAACTAGCAAGGGCTCGAACAAAATTGGTTAAGAATGAGGAGGAACGAGCGCGCTTGGTTAAACAGTTAAAAGAGAAATATGACAATGAGGTTGTGGGGTTAAAGAAAAGGGTCACCATCTTTGAGAACAAAATGATCAAGCAGGCAAAAGACTTTAAGGCAGAAAGAGAATACTGTTATGCAGCGATGACACAGTTAGAAAAAGATCTGCAACAACTTCAAGAATAGAATCATATAGCTGAACAAACTTTGGAAGCTAGGGCCCAACAGATTGGGCGTTTGTTGCAAGAAAAGGGCTTCATAAGAGAAAGGGTCAGAAGGATCGCCGACTACATCACAATGAAGTGCAGTAAGTGTGAAGACATGACCAGATCCATGTTTTTCACCACTGTAATGACCTTTGTTCGCCAGATAATGGAGGATCTCTATCATCTCCAAGGGGATTTGGTGCATATTCTCGCGGCAAGACCGATTGATGTCCCGTGGGCCCCTGGAGCAGTTGAAGCATTGATGTATTCATGATTTTCATTCGAGTCTGTGTTTTCATTTTCTCTATTGGAGTCTGTTAGTCTGTTTTCGAGTCTGTATTTTCATTTTATTTGTTGGAGTCGGTTAGTCTGTTTTTGAGTCTGTATTTTCATCTTTCTGTTGGAGTCTGTTTGTCCCCTTTTTCGAGTCTGTTAGTTTAAATTCTGTAGGATGAGTCATTGTAATCAAGACATTTTACGAAAATTTGGAAACCCCAAAATGTTTCTTTTTTTTATTCATTTATTTTACACTTATTCACAGAACTATGCTTGGTCTGATTCATGCGGGGTCATGATACGTAGGCAATCTCCATAGGATTCGATCATAACCAAAAGAAGAAAAAAAAGAGAAAAGAAAATGAAAAAGAGAAAGAAAAAAAAATAGAAAGAAAACAAGAAACTATGGGAAGGAAACAATGGCAAAACAAGAGAGAAAATGAGAGAATAAAGAACAACGAGAAATCAAGCAAAGAAAGGCAGGAGTGAAAAAGAGAGAAATTGCAAAATGGACATTAGGGAAAGCCGAGATGACGCAAGCAACCGATCAAATACATAATAGAAATGGTTAACTGCTTAGCTTCATTGCATCCCCAACGTGCGGTTGCCTATCTGTTAAGCTCTAATCACTAACAAGTTTGTTGTTGAAACTAGTACAAGCAAGTTGTTAGTTTGTTTGGCATTCTGGCAACTCATCCGTACAATACCAGGTCCAAAGATAAGTTGATCATGGCTAACCAAGAACTGGATACAAATGTTATTGATTCGTCAAGGGAGGGGGAAGAGTCTGATGTTAATCTAAAAGAGGAGTTGTATAAGCTGAAACAACAGATGACAGAGATGTACCAGGCATGGGTGAAAGGGCATCCACCACCATCCTACCCCACCAACCCTGCTTTCATCCCGCCGTTGGCTCAATCCCAGGAACCTCCCACTGCTGATTCATCTCCAGGCTTTCCCGTTTACCATCACTACCAAGGCTCCACTACCCAAACACCACCAGCTCCACCACCCAAACTAGTTTTGTACCCTCATCCACTAGCCACCCCTGTTTTCGTGGCACCCCCACCGGTTACGCTCCACCGAACCTCCAGTGAGCCTCTATTCCAGACCTAAGATAACCAATACTATCCCCCAGAGCCTACTTTCAAAGCCCCAGAACCTTACTCCTATACCCCTCGTTTCGACCTCCCCGTTGAGACTGAGAAACCACCTAAAAATCCAGAACAAGAGGAGATTTTTAGGAAAGTTAAAAGCTTGGAACATTCATTCAGAAACATGTAGGGATTGGGAGGTCAAGTGAGCGGCCTACAAAGATCTGTGCCTATTTCCCGATGTTCAACTGCTAGTGGGATTCAAAATGCCCAAATTTGATCTATATGACGGGCAATGAGACCTTGTGGCCCATTTAAGGAGGGTTCTGCAGTAAAATGAGAGGAGCCGGTAGGAAAGAAGAGTTGTTGATGGCATACTAGACTGAGTCTGAGCGGCGCGACATTGGAGTGGTACACTCGTCAGGATCACAGCAGATGGTATACATGGAATGATTTGGCCCAATCATTTGCTTGTCATTTCCAATACAACCTCGAGATCGTTTGTCTCTAACTAAGATTGAGAAAAAGCCTAGTGAAAGTTTCAAGGAATACGGTTTCTGTTGCAGAGAGCAAGCGGCTAGGGTTGACTCTCCGATGAAAGAGAGCGAAATGGTAGATTACTTTCTGCAGGCTCTAGAGCCCACTTATTACGGCCATTTGGTGTCGGCCATAAGCAAGTCCTTCAATGAGGTAGTAAAGATGGGTGGTATGGTGGAAGAAGGGCTTAAGTCAAACAAAATCATGAGCTATTCGGCTATTAAGGCAACTACCCAAGCCATTCAGAAACGGTACTGGGGGAATAATCGGAAAGAAGAATAAAGAGGATGTGGCAACAATTGATTCAGAAGCATGGTTTGGACCTAAGGGCCCATCCCACCATTATAATCAGCCTCGACCCAACCACCAAACCTGCCTCCAAACCCCGTATAATCCACCCCAACGCTACTACCCATCACCAGACCCTCCTTTTTCTGTCCACCATGCCCAAACATACACTCAACCTCCTGAACACGCACAATGGCGTGCGCCGGACCCACAAAACACCTACCCAGCTCCACAAAATGCCTACCCACCCCCCATGAGCCTACCAAAACCCTCATGGATTAGGTTTCCGGCCTAATCAAGCATTTAAGAACGAGAGGTTGCAGAGAAAGAAAACCTTCACCCTATTGGGAGAGTCCTATACTAGTTTGTTCCACAGGCTGAGACAATCGGATATGCTGAGGCCAATTGAGCCGAAATTGCTAAACCCTCATCCAAATAATCTGGATTACTCTGTAAGCTGTGAATATTGCTCGGGTAATCTGGGGCATGATACGGAGAAATGCTGGCACTTGAAAAATTCCATCCAGGAGTTCATTGATACCAACCGGATTGAAGTCCAAACTCCAGAGGCACCCAACATCAACCATAACCCATTACCAACCCATCAGGAGACAAATATGATCGAAATAGTACATAAGGGAGGGGAGCCCAAGAAGCCTTCACAGACCGTCATGATGTTTCGGTCCAGTGAGGTCAAACCAGTTAAAAAACCAACAATTGAGATATCAGTGAACAAGTTGAGCGGTACAAACGGTGAACCATCTGCGGTAGTTAAGAAAGGGTTCCCAAGTGATGTTGCAGCAAAACAGGAAAAGTCAAAAGTGGTTGTGCTAGGAGTGGCAAACAAGCCTGTCATAATTGTAGAGGGTGCCCGTATGGATCCTGTCATCATCAAGCCTGTAACCCAATTGCCGATAGTCAACAGCAAGGCTATCCCGTGGAACTATGAACGGGTGACAATGACCTACAAGGGAAAGGAAGTGAAAGAAGAAGTCAATGAGGCCTATGGATTAACTCGTTTGGGGAGATGCTTTGCCCCGGAAGAGTTAAGAAAAGCTAAAACCTCCAAAGATAACCCAGTTCTAGGGAAGAAAGCAGTAATTGAAGAGGAGGCAGAGGAGGTTTTGAGAAAAATGAAGGTACAAGACTATTCCACCGTGGAACAGTTGAGAAAGACGCCTGCTCAGATTTCATTGTTGTCATTGTTAATCCATTCAGACGAGCATCATCGTGCCTTGATGAAAATTCTGAACAAGGCTCACGTTCCGACAAAATCTTAATAAACCATCCGAAAAAGATTGCCAACAAGATATTTGAGGTGAACAGAGTCACTTTCTCTGATGATGAGTTGCCTGTGCAGGGTACTGAGCACGACAAATCCCTCTATCTTACGGTGAAATATGAATATTCCGTGGTTACCAGGGTACTGGTTGACAATGGTTCCAGTACAAAAATTTGCCCTCTCTCTACTCTGAACAAGTTGAAAGTGGATGATGAGAGGATTCATAAGAACAATATCTGCGTTCGGGGATTTGATGTCGAAGGGAAAGATTCAGTTGGTGATATAGTGCTTGAGTTGACAATAGGACCGGTTGAATTCACCATGGAATTCCAAGTGCTGGATGTAGCTGTTTCCTACAATGTGTTGTTAGGTGGACCTTGGATTTATGCCACCAGAGCAGTCCTGTCCACTCTGCACCAGATGGTCAAATTCGAATGAGATAGATAGGAAATCGTTGTGCATGGCGAGGATGGTCTGTGTGATCACAGTGATGCCATTGTCCCATTCATTGAGGTTGAAGATGACAAAGGGATTGGGTCTATCAGGTTTTTGGAATTGTGTCGGTCGAGAAAATCCTAGAAGGGAAGTGCGTTCCAATTCCAAAGGTAACCGCCGCATCAGTCATGGTGGCCTTTGAGATGCTGAAAAATGGTTTTGTACTTGGTAAGGGTCTGGGTGCATCTCTGCAGGGTATCATACAGCCGGTGTCTCTCCCTAAACACTTGGGTACATTTGGTCTAGGATTCAAACCCACAGCCGCAGATGTGAAAAGGGCTAGAAAGTTGAAATAGGGGGCGTGGGCACTTCCAAAGCCTATCCCACGTCTCTCTAGGTCGTTTGTCAAGCCCGGTACCAGGAAACGCCCAATGACAACAGTTCCCAGTTCTGTGGTTGACATTGATGAAAAGTTAATTAAAAGGTTTGAGAGTTTGTGAGATGATGTGAACATGGTGAAAGTTGGAGAAGGCTCTAGCAAAGCAGCTGTGTAGTTTGTTGGGCCGAGTGAAAAACTTAACAATTGGGAGGCTACTCCTCTCCCTACCCGGAAGGAGTTTTGGTTAGTTTGCTTTGATTTTCTTTCAGTTTATCTGGATTATTCGAGGGTTGTAATTTAGATTCTATGTTCCGTCCCTTTGGATGTATAAACCCTGTTATCTTTTAATTTCAATGAAATGCAATTTCCCTTTTCCATCATTCCTGATAGTTTTATTTTTGTTTTTCTTTTCTTCCTTGTACAGTTCTTTTTATGCTAGTTTCAATGACATGACATGCACGAGGAATCTTCGGCCCAGTCTTAAAAGTCAATCTAATTCTGAAATAACAATTCAAGAAATAAAATATGATGATGAATTAGAATATGATGAGGATGAGGCCTTTTAAGAGATTAGTAAGGAGTTAAATCATTTTGAAGAAAAACCCAAGCCTAACCTGAGTAATACAGAAGCAATCAATGTAGGGGACCCAGATAATGTCAGAGAAACTAAGATAAATGTCCATCTTGAACCGCAAATTAGGGAAGAGATAATCAAAGCATTGTTTGAATATAAATATATTTTTGCATGGTCATATGATGACATGCCGTGTCTAAGCACTGACTTGGTGGTTGACAAATTGCCCACTGACCCAACATTTCCTCCCATTAAGCAGAAGTTGAGCAAGTTCAAAACCGACATGAGTGTGAAGATAAAAGAGGAGGTCACAAAGCAGTTTGATGTAAAGGTCATTCGAGTCACGCGGTATCCTACTTGGTTAGCCAATGTTGTACCTGTACCAAAGAAGGATGGTAAGACCAGAGTGTGTTGATTACCGTGATCTCAACAAGGCAAGTCCAAAGGACAACTTCCTACTGCCAAATATCCACATTTTGATTGATAATTGTGCCAAGCATGAGATTGGATCTTTTGTGGATTGATATACGGGCTATCATCAGATCTTAATGGATGAGGAAGACGCAGAAAAGACGACATTCATCACGCCATAGGGGACATATTGCTACCGGGTAATGCCATTCGGTTTGAAAAATGCTGGGGCAATGTACATGAGGTCAATGATGACCATATTCCACGACATGATACACAAGGAGATTGAGGTTTATGTGGACGATGTGATCATATAGTCCAGAAAGCAGTTTGACCAAGTCAGAGATTTGAGAAAGTTCTTCCAAAGGCTCCGCAAGTACAACCTTAAGCTCAATCCTGCAAAGTGCGCATTAGGTGTTCCATATGGAAAACTGCTAGGATTCATAATCAGCCGTCGAGGCATCGAGTTGGACCCGTCAAAAATCAAAGCTATCCAAGAATCGCCACCTCCAAGAAACAAGACTGAGGTGATGAGTCTGTTAGGGAGGATGAACTACATCAGCAGGTTTATTGCTCAGCTCACGACAACTTGTGAGCCTATCTTTAAGTTGTTGAAGAAGGATGTTGTGGTCAAGTGGATTGATGAGTTTCAGGAAGCATTCGATAAGATAAAGGGGTTCTTGTCAAACCCACCTGTGTTGGTCCCACTAGAGTCGGGGAGACCTTTGATTCTATATTTAACAGTCCTAGATAATTCATTTGGTTGTGTGTTGGGTCAGGATGGCATCACCGGCAGGAAGGAGCAAGCCATCTATTATCTCAGCAAGAAGTTCACATCTTATGAGGTTAAGTACACTCATCTTGAAAGGACATGCTGCGCCCTAACTTGGGTAGCACAGAAGTTGAAGCATTATTTGTCATCATACACCACTTACCTCATTTCTCGCTTGGATCCGTTAAAGTATATCTTTCAGAAGCCTATGCCCACAGGGAGAGTTGCGAAGTGGCAGATTTTGCTCACAGAATTTGACATTGTCTATGTGACTCGGACTGCGATGAAAGCCCAAGCATTGGCCGATCATTTGGCCGAGAACCTGGTGGATGAAGAATATGAACCTTTGAAGACTTACTTCCCTGATTAAGAAGTGATGCACATTGATGAGTTGGAATAGGTTGAAAAGCTAGGTTGGAAACTTTTCTTTGATGGAGCTGCTAACATGAAAGGCATTGGGATAAGAGCTGTACTTATTTCTGAAACAGGACATCACTACCCTGTTACGGCTCAGCTTCATTTCTACTGTACCAACAACATGGTTGAGTACGAGGCATGCATTTTGGGTTTGAGGTTAGCTGTAGACATGGGTGTCCAGGAAGTCTTGGTCTTGGGAGACTCGGACCTTCTGGTGCACCAGATTCAAGGAGAATGGGAGATGCGGAATTTAAAACTCATACCGTACCGACAATGTTTGCATGATCTTTGTCAACGGTTCTAATCAGTAGAGTTCAGGCATATTCCAAGGATCCATAATGAGGTAGCCGACACTTTGGCTACTCTGGAGTCAATGTTACATCATCCAGATAAGGCTTATGTTGACCCTTTGCATATTCATGTCCGCGATCAACATGCTTACTGTAACATGGTGGAAGTAAAACTTGATGGTGAGCCATGGTTCCACGATATCAAGGAGTATATCAGGATGGGGGTGTATCCGGTACAAGCCACAAGTGATCAAAAAAGAATGATTCGTCGCTTGGCAAGTGGATTTTTCTTCAGTGGAGGAGTTTTGTACAAAAGAACTCCAGATCTTGGATTGTTAAGATGCATAGATGCTAGACAGGCCACAACTATTATGACCGAAGTACATTCCGGAGTCTGTGGACCGCATATGAGTGGGTATGTTCTAGCAAAGAAGATTCTTCGAGCAGGTTATTATGGCTCACCATGGAGCGAGATTGTATCAGTTTTGTGTTCAAATGTCATCAATGCCAAGTACACGGAGATTTGATTCATTCTCCGCCATCTGAATTGCATACAATGTCTGTACCATGGCTCTTTGTTGCTTGGGGCATGGATGTCATTGCACCAATTGAGCCAGCAGCGTCCAATGGGCACAGGTTCATTCTGGTGGCCATTGATTATTTCACCAAGTGGGTTGAAGCTAAAACTTTTAAGTCTGTGACCAAGAAAGCGGTGGTTGATTTTGTGCACTCAAATATCATTTGTCGGTTTGGGATCCCGAAGGTAATCATCACAAATAATGGTGCTAATGTTAAATGCCATTTGATAAAGAGGTATGTCAACAGTTTAAGATTACGCATCGCAATTCCACCCCATATCGCCCCAAGGTGAATGAACCAGTTGAGGCAGCCAACAAGAACATAAAGAAGATACTTCGGAAAATGGTAGAACGTTCCAGGCAATGGCATGAGAAGTTGCCCTTTGCATTGTTGGGTTATCGCACTACTGTTCGCACTTCAGTAGGTGCAACTCCTTATTTGTTGGTATATGGCACAGAAGTAGTGATACCTGCGGACGTTGAAATCCCATCTCTCCGGATTGTTGCTGAAGCCGAGATTGATGATGATTAGTGGGTCAAGGCCCATTTAGAGCAACTAAGTTTGATTGATGAGAAGAGATTGGCAGCAGTGTGTCACGGTCGGTTATATCAAAAGAGAATGGAAAGAGCATACAACAAGAAGGTGCGTCCCCGATAATTTGAAGTGGGCCAGCAAGTATTGAAATGCATCCTTCCACATCAGGTTGAAGCAAAAGGCAAGTTCGCCCCAAATTGGTAGGGGCCGTTCATTGTAACGAAAGTGTTGTCCAATGGTGCTTTGTATTTAACAGATATATAAGGCAAATGTGTAGATATGACTATCAATTCTGATATAGTCAAAAGATATTATATATGATTTCTTTGGTTAAATTGTGTTTGTTTGTACTTGGCATGTTTTGAAGATTGAAATGACAAAGGCATTTTGTTCTGCTATCTAAACACTTTATTCTTTGTTACCCCTTTTTGAGCCTTATTTATTTCCTCTCATATCCCTCTTTTGGAATCAGTAGCAAAGTTCAGAAACGCAAGCGCAAAGATAAGTAGAGGAAAAGAGAGAAAAGAGAAAGAAAAGAATGAAAAGAAAAAAAAACAACAAAAAGAGAATAAAAGAAGAGAAAGAAAAACAAAAAGAAAAGAGAAAATCACAACAAAACAAAGCAATTCTTATTTCATGAACTACGTTCGACCTGATTCCTTTTAAGAATACGTAGGCAGCCTCACGGTTCGGTCCCATCAAAATAAAAATCCAAAAGTCCCCAAGCAAAGCAACTAGGGCAGAAGTTGTGGTTGTTGTAGGAAATCTGATTCCGAAAGTTGTAATTATGAACCCATTTGAATTGTTTTGAGCCTTTTGATACCTTTTCTTTCTAACCCTATCCAAAAACCCACATTACGGTCCAAAGAAAGACCTTCCGAACAGTCTTCGAGAGATGCCAAGTCGAGCAAGTAGAGGTGATTCATATCAGGGGCAACACTCCGGTCCAGGCAAGAAAAATGAAAAAATGAGAGAGTCTTATTGGTGAAAATCCTCGCGGGCACCGTAAGGCGGCGAAGGCTGAGATAAATTGAAACGAGAGAGTCTTATTGGTGAAAATCCTCACGGGCACCGTAAGACGACAGTGAGTTGAGAGATGAACAAATGAGAGAGTTTTGTTGGTGAAAATCCTTCAGGGGACCGCAGGCCGAACAAGGTTAGTGATTTGGTGAAAATTGGGTTCTGAAGGTCTCGGGGCATAAAGTATGACATATGAAAGTTGATTGGTTGGATAGATTAGGCTGATTAGTCAAAATGCATGTCATGATCATTGATACCAGCTGCTTCACTCAGATAAGTCTCTTTTCTTTTTTCCCCTTCAATCATTCATCCAGTTTTGGATTTTCTTCCTTACTCCTAGATCTCAAAGTCATTGCATTTCATTTCATTTGGGTTTATTTCTATAAGATGTTTCCAATGTCAGTTCTGTTTAAGCAAATAAGAAAGGATTTCAAAGCTCTCTACCAACTTCCAAAATTGCACAAAGCACAGTGCGGCCAGAGCATACCAAAGATAACATAATGTAAAGTGGGAAATAAGGTGTCAAGGAATGTTCCACTGGTCGAAAGGTTTAGTAATCTTGTGGGAGATACAGAGGTTCAGGTAGAAAGGTCAGAAATGTAAAACAGCGGTTTGGGTGTAGAACACTCGGGTCATCCAAGGTCCTGTAGTTGAAAGTCAGTCAGAAAGTCAAGCGGTTCTTGGCCAGTTCGGGGAAACCAATCAAAGTAGAGCAGGGCAGAAGAGAGGCCACCTTCAACAAGAATGCCACAAACTAACCACCACATTTTAAACTGACAAGATTTTTCTTTGATTTGAAATAAGGGTAGAAAATATCGTTTGTTTCGGAGAAACCCTCCGCAAGGAAAGGCAAGCACCAGATAGGTTTGATCGTAAATTCTCAGGACCCTCCCGGAAAATGAGACCTAATTTAAAAATTCAAAACATTCATGAGTAGCAAAATCTAGCATAAGTGTACCCCGAAAGAAATAGAAGTCGACTTGAAGTTTTCATTCTTAGGATAGGATTCGATTGGAAATTTTCAGGACCCTCCTAAATAATGGGACTTAGCTTTAAGATTTCCATTAAATAACAAGATTTAGTGTAAGTTCTGCTGTAGTGGAGTATAATTCAGCCTTAAAAGTTGTCACTCTTAAGATAAGACTTGATTTTGATTTTCAGGACCCCCGTGGATAATGGGGTGTAGTTTTAATACCTTCTTTGATAACAAGATCTAGCGGAAGTCATACCTTTAGGAGATATAATTTAGCTTTAAAACTATCATTTAACTAGAAGTTTTCAGGACCCTCCTGGATAATGGGATTTAGCTTTTAAATTCTTAGAGATATTTGGTAACATGATACAATTAAAACTCACAGATGCACCCAGCTACCCAACTGGGGCAGAAAGTTTTCCTTGTTTTGTCTATTTTGTTGAAATCAGGCACCCACCTGGAGAGCAGGGGAGAACAACACGAGTGTTAAGGATAGAAAGCAATTCAAGGTCAAGCAGTCAGAAACCCATTTGGGGAAAGAAGGAAAGATAATTCAAAGGAAAACAGTAGCAAGAAGAAGTAATTCAAGTTCAGCAATTAGGAGCCTACCTGAAGAACGAAGGGAAGCAACAATATTCAAAGTAAGATAGCAATCAGGAGTCCACCTGGAGAACAATGTGAAGCAGAAAGGTTCAAATGAGTTCAGCAATCAGGAGCCCGCCTGGAGAACGAAGGGAAGCAGCAATTCAAGTGTTGGTAATCAGGATCCCTCCTAGAGAACGAAGGGAAGCAGTAAGGTTCAAATGAGTTCAGCAATCAGGAGCCCACCTGAAGAACGAAGGGAAGCAGTTCAAGTCTTGGTAATCAGGATCCCGCCTGGAGAACGAAGGGAAGCAGCAATTCAAGTGTTGGTAATCAGGAGCCTACCTGAAGAATGAAGGAAAACAATAATTCGAGTGTTGGTAATCAGGAGCCCGCCTGGAGAACTAAGGGAAGCAACAAGGTTCAAAGGAATTTCGGCAATCAGGAGCCCACCTGAAAAACGAAGGGAAGCAGTTCAAGTATTGGTAATCACGAGCCCACCTGAAAAACGAAGGGAAGCAGCAATCCAAGTATTGGTAATCAGGAGCCCACCTGAAAAACGAAGGGAAGAAGCAATCTAAGTGTTGGCAATCAGGAGCCCACCTGAAGAACGAAGGGAAAGCAACAATGTTCGAATGAAGACCGTGCAATTTCAGCAATCAGGCGCCTACCTGAAGAAAAGGGAAAGCATTAAGATTACAATTCAAGTCAGCAACTAAGGAATTCCACCTGGAGAGTACAAGTCAACAAAGCAACAGGGACTACAAGATCAAGTTTGAAGATATAGATATGATTATTGTAATGCATAAATCATAGTTTAATCTAGCTTCTTTCATTTTGTCTTGATGTAATAAGGAGTTCAGTAAGCAGAAGCAGCATCAGCAACAGTGAAATCACAGCTTCCTGGTAGTGCCAGCTACCAAAACTTCCAAAACTACACTGACCCGATTCCTTTATAGCCAAGGATATGTAGGAAACTTTTGAAGCAAGGTTCGGTAAGACTCTTTTCAAAAATGCTTCTCATGGAGTGTCAAACAAGCAAAAATCCCTCATAATTGCTCATTTTATCTTTGCCCGAAAACCCTTCGTGTCTCCGAGCAAAGAGGGGCAGCTGTGAGCATGTGATTTTTGCCTCACATGAATTACTCCTATAGAATTCCCAAAATTAGAATTTTTCTTTAATTATTGGTTCTTTAAGGAATTATTGTAGAATTTTCCTCATTTTTTGCATTTTATGTGAATTGTTTAATTTTATTTATTTCATAAAAAATACAAAAATATTGCATTTGCATTTAGGATTTAATTTTGCATTTTAGATTAATTAGTTTGTTTTACAAAAATAAAAAATCACAAAAATAACTTATTTTGCTTTTTTAATTGTTAGCTTCGAATTTTGGTAGTTTTTCTTTTAATTTGGTATCTAATTATTTGTGGTTATTTTTATTTAGAGTTAATTAATTTATTTTTGTAGGATATTTTGTGTTGGGAATTAATTTAGATGTTTATTTTTAATTTTGAAAAGAAAAGGTTTTTGAAATAAAAAGAAATGGAAAAGAATGAGAAGGATAAGATTTTTGGGCCAAATCAATTTAGATTCCTGGGCCCAATTGATTTAATACCTCTCTTACCCGTCCAAACCCAACCAGAACTAACCCGGTCTGCCCCACCAATAACAAAAACGACGTAGTTGCACTTCAAAACTGCGTCGTTTCACTCATTCCTCACCATTAAACGACAAAACGCACCCTTGGGCTCCATTTTAATTCATCTAATTAAGTCAAAAACCTAATCCCCTTCTTCTCTCTCAAATCACCGCTCACTCCGCCGTATCCCCGCCGCCCGGAAATCGCCTCTCAGCGGCGGAGCACCTCCAAATCCCTCCAAATTTTAACCAGCTAATCCCCACCATCTCCTCATTCTTGTCCTACCTTTGATTTCCCCAAAAGACCTCCCAATTTCTCTGAATTGCAGATCAAAAAATAAAAAATCCAAACTTTTCCTCCTTTTCCCAAACATTTAGGATCAAACTTCAATCCGTAGCAAAACCTCGTGAATTACCCAGCTTCTTCAACAAAATAGCTTTGTTTGAACATCAAGAAGACCTTCCTGTAGATTTGGTCAAGTTTCGGAAAAATAGTTCCTTAGCGTTTCCATCTTTTCGAGCCTTTGTTTCACTTCTTTTGGCACACGTTGACGATTGCTGCACGAATCATTAGCCATGAACGAAAGGTCGGCTAATATTCGTGTTGCAATTCTCACCGTTTGGTCGAGCTTTTGGATTCACCGGAGTTCGAGTTCGAGTCATCTTTGTTCTTTAAGATTTTGAAGTTTAATTGGATTCTACTGGTATTTTCTTGTTCCTTTCTTCTTTAAGTTTAATTGTTAGTCATAAACTTCTTCTCCTTTTGTAGACTAAATTAGATTTGTCAGTCAGTAATTTAGTGTTAATTTGCATTTTTCCTTTAAAGTGTTTTATTCAAAAAAAAAAGAAAAGAAAAAAGAATAATTATATATACCGTTTCAATCCCGGATTGGATTTGCCATTTCTTTTCTCTAATGTTTTGTTTGTTTAGTTTGTTTGGACTAGATTTGGGGTTTATCAGTACAAGCCCATTGAATGAAGGTCCAAATTTTGAAGCCCGTCCGTTGGCCCAAGTTTAGGATTGAGTCTTGGGTCAATTTGACCCCGTTTGGTCTTAAGGGTAAATAACAGAGTTTTAAAGGTTAGTCTAGGAATTTAATCAGGGGGAATCTTCTATAATTAACTAGGGAAACCTCCTGAAAGGTAGGATTGGGGCTTATCTAAAATTCTGAGTCTTAAGCTAAAGGTATCAAAGAAAAAATGAGATTTCAAAAGGTTTTAAGTGCAAAAAATTGATTTCTTTATGCTGCCTTAAAGACTTGCCTATAAAGGCATCCTTTCTTCATTAGCAAGAAAAAGAGGGGAGAGACCAAAAATCCAAACTCAATCTTTCAATTTTTGGATTTTTGGAACTCTGAAATGACACTGAAAACTCTGCATTTCCTTTGCTAAAATTTGCTCACATTCCACTCGATTTCAGTCCCCTCATCCTTTTGTTAGTTTAAAATTCTGAGAACGTTTCAATCTCTTGCACCTGGTTAGAAAATGCTTTGAATTTGGGGTTCAAAAGTGGTTTGAGTTGCTAGGTTTCACCACTGTTCTGTTGCTGATTTTCAAGCTGATTCTACTATTGTTTCCTCTTTACATGAGCTTACTACTGCTGCTGCTTCTGTTTACCCCCAGCTAATTTTTCCTGTTGGTTTTGCTGTTGTAACCAGGTATTGCTTATCCCCATTGATATGTGAAATGGAAGAACACAAAGTTATTTGAATTGAGCTGCAATCTATGTCATACTAGTTTATTAAAGTTTGCTTCATATGTTTCTGAAATTCATTAGACTCTATAATTAGCTTAATTTCTTTCGCTACGTTTGAATCTTTCCTGTTTCAGTTTTAAGTTTGGTTTGTAATGATGGCTAACTTTGGGATTTAGCCAATTAGTCTAGATAAGATTGAGTTTGGGTATTTACATGAATGTATATGTTAAGGTACTACATCAAAAGCTTTAGATCTTGTTTTGATTTTGTTGAAACCAGTTTTTGTTTTGGGTGTTGATTTTTGCTTAAATCTGTAAAAATAAAATGTCGAGCATAGGTGAGAGGCTAGAAACTTTCGATGGGAATACATACCAGTGGTTGTAGTGTGCTAATTGAAGTTATATATTACTTCGTTTCATTGAAGTGCCTAATTGATTCGTTGATATTCAGCATTTAGATTAATTTTCAGAAATAAGTTGATTTGGTTTGGGGATCGATCTGCAAAGATAAAACGTATTCGAAGGCTACTGCACCTTTAAAGTAGTTTTGTATTATTTGATGTCAAACTTTTATATATGGAAGTCTTGACAATAATTTTCATGATAAGCATCTCCATTTTTACATTGGTATTCTAATTGGTTAATGTGCTTCACGTTTACCTTCGAGATTTGTTAAGAGTGTAAATTGGACTCGAGTTGCAGAAAGGCTGTTTAGAGCCCAAAACCTCAATGTCCAGATTTGTTTGCCTTCATGAAGGCTCGATCATGCTCCTGCATCTATGGACATTCCTTTTCTCATAAAAAATGGGCTCATTTGTAGGCCCAAGTTTGAAAGCATCTGTGCATAGGAATATTGTGGGCCTGTTTTTCTTCTCGCATCAACCACCGCATTTAAAAGCTATTATTGGCCCAAAATCATTTCTTTCAAATGATTGGCCCTCCCTCTCTTTAAAAGCAATTTTCTGTTAATTAGTTCAAACATTAGTACTAAAAATAGAATTCAAATTCCTTTAATGTTAATTAATTAGATTCTTCAAGTAGATTTGAGGCGTGCCATATTTAATAGGATATAGTTTATGGCCCTCCAAGTTTAGTTCGAGTTTTCCTTTAAAATTGGAATTGAGGGGTGCCGTGACAAATGAAATCTCAAAATGCATGGCCCTCGTTTAATTTATATTTGAATCCTTAGAAATCGAGGCGTGCCATTTAGTTGAATCTTCCATGGCCCTCACAAATTTGAAAGTGCGTAGTCGCTTTAGGCACACTATTTAAAAATTACTTTCCTAAATTCGGGTGTGCATTTATGTGACCCAAATCCGAATCTCAACAATGTTAGATAAAATGTGTCGTTGACCGCGGGTGCATTTATGTGACGTGGTTCAAGACGTATTTTTGATGACGTTGAATCTTTTCCTAAAAACTAATTAAATAAAAGAGGTTATAAAGTTAAAATTGTACCATAGAGTAAAACATATATTAAAATCAGATAATAGGCCAATTATAATAGTTGAGCGACCATGCTAGAATCACAGTATCCGGGAATGCCTAATACCTTCTCCCGGGGTAATAGAATTCCTTATCCGGATTTCTGTGTTCGCAGACTGTAAAATAGAGACAATCTTTTCCTCGATTCGGAATTTGAACTGGTGACTTCGGACACCATAAAATTATCCCAAGTGGCGACTCTGATTTTTTTAAAAAAATAATGCCATTTCGATTGGCACTTAAATTGGAACCCGATCCAATATAATATTGTTGCGGTATGCAACCCGATCCAATATAATATTGTAGTGGCGTGCAGCCCGATCCAATATAATATTGTTGCGGCGCGCAACCCTATCCATATATTTATATACCTTAAACTCAACCATACCACGAGTCCCGACAAGGGATCAACAATAAAGTACACTATCCCGGCAAGGGAATTCAACAGTAAAAATATATACGTCCTGGCAAGGGAGAATTAGCTATAACCAATCTTAACTAAACTCCTACTCATCTCAACTAGCACCAATACTCAATCATAAGTAAATTCTCACGAAATCAAACTAAATCCTTGCTCAATATCGAGAATTATCAATTAAAGCATCCGTAATATCATTTAAAAACACAACAAATTCCAATTTAAGACTCACGGTCATGCTCGACACCAACGTATAGATACTCGTCACCATGCCTATACGTCGTACTCAACAAGAAGCAAATAGAAAATAGGACACAACTCCTAATCTCTCAAGCTAAGGTTAGACCGAACACTTACCTTGATGCCTCGAACACAACTCAAGTTTCAATTATACCTTTACCCCTTGATTCCACCGCCAATTTGCTCGTATCAAGTCAAAGTTACTTAATTACATCAATAAACGCTAAGAGAATCAATTTGAATGGATGAAAATGAATTTCCCAAAGTTTTACCCAAAAAGTCAAAAATCGCCCCCAGGCCCACATGGTCAAAACCCGAGGTTCGAACCAAAGCCCAATTACTCATTCCCCTCGCGAACCCAAATATATAATTTGATTTGAAATCGGACCTCAAATCGAGGTCCAAATCCCCAATTTTTGAAAAACCTAGGTTCTACCCAAAACACCCAATTTCCCCCATGAAAATCATTGATTTTAAGTTGAAATCATGTTAAAAGATGTTAATGATTGAAGGAAACTAGTTAAAAAATGACTTACAATTGATTTGGAGAAGAAGAAGCCTTTGAAAAATCGCTCTAGGATGTTTATGTTTTGAGAGGATATGAAAAATGGGTTTACAATCGGCTAAGTATAAAAGTTGCAGGTCACAGGTATGGGAAATGCGAACAGGGGGTCGCAATTGTGAACCCCCACCTCTGCTATCCTGGGAAATGCGAAACAGGGCTCGCATTGCGAACCCTTCAGAAATGCTGGACCTTCGCATTTGCGACTTCTCATTTGCAACACATAGGTCACATTTGCCATCACTGGCCAAATGAAAAACTTCGCAATTGCGAAGAAAATCTTGCATTTGTGAGTGGGAGCTGCCACTCGCATTTGCGAGCCAGGCGTCGCAAATGCGAAGCCTGCAGGCCTACTATGCACAGCTGAAAAATCTGCAATTTTCTAAGTTCAAAATGCACCCTGTGGCCTATCCAAAACTCACCCGAGCCCTCGGGGCTCCAAACCAAATATACACACAACCTCAAAAACATTCCACGAACTTATTTGTGTACTCATATCACAAACATAACATCATAACATCGAATTAAACCTCAAAATCAATGAAATTTCTCAAAACTTCTTTAAACACAACACTTTCCAATTAAGGTTCGAATCACGTCAAATGCACTCCGTTTCTTACCAAACTTCACAGAGTTATCTTAAATCAGATATAAGACGTGTACCAGGCGCCGGAACCAAAATATGGGCCCGATACCAACATGTTCTAATCGAAATTTATTTCAAATTTCTTTAAACAATTTCAGAAAACAATTTTCTTTAAAAATTCATTTCTCGGGCTTGGGACCTCGGAATTCGATTCCGGGCATACGCGCAAGTTCCATATTTTCCTACGGACCCTCCGGGACCGTCAAATTATGGGTCCGGGTCCGTTTACCCAAAACATTGACCGAAGTCAAATTTATTCCTTTTATAGTCAAAATTTATTATTTTTCACAGATTTTTCATATTTAGGCTTTCTGGCTACGCGCCCGGACTGCGCACACAAATCAAAGTGATGCTGGATAAGGTTTTCAAGGCCTTGGAACATAGAATTCAATTGAAAAACAAGTGATGACCTCTTGGGTCATCACATTCTCCACCTCTAAAACAACCATTCGTCCTCGAACAGACAGAAGAAGGAAGTACCTGAGTCGGGAAAAAGATGGGGAAAACAGCTCTGCATATCGGACTCGGACTCCCAGGTCGATGCCTCAGGAGGCTGACCTCTCCACTGAACATGAACAGAAGGAAAACTCTTCGATCTCAACTAACGAACCTGCTAGTCTAGAATAGCTACCGGCTCCTCCTCATAAGACAAGTCCTTGTCCAACTGGACAATGCTGAAATCTAACACGTGGGATGGATCGCCGTGATATTTCTGAAGCATGGACACATGAAACACTGGATGCACGACTGATAAGCTCGGCGGCAATGCAAGTCTATAAGTCACCTCTCCCACTCGATCAAGAATCTCAAACGTGCCAATGAACCTAGGGCTAAGCTTGCCCTTCCTCCCAAATCTCATCACGCCCTTCATAGGCGACACTCGAAGCAATACCCGCTCACCGACCATGAAAGCCAAATCTCGAACCTTGTAGTCGGCATAACTCTTCTGCCTGGACTGATCTGTACGAAGCCTATCCTGAATAATCCTGACTTTATCCAAGGTCTCCTGAATCAGATCCGTACCCAACAACCGAGCCTCTCCCGACTCAAACCATCCAACCGGAGACCGACACCGCTACCATATAAAGCCTCATAAGGAGCCATCTGGATACTCGACTGATAGCTGTTGTTGTAGGTAAACTTTGCTAAAGGCAAAAACTGATCCCACGAGCCTCCAAAGTCAATGACACAAGCTCGGAGCATATCCTCCAAAATCTGAATAGTCCGCTCGGACTGCCCGTCCATCTGGGAATGAAATGTTGTGCTCAACTTAACCCGCGTTCCAAACTCTCGCTGAACTGCTCTCCATAAACGTGAGCTAAACTGCGCACCTCGGTCAGAAATGATAGACAGAGGCACACCATGAAGGCGAACGATCTCCTGGATATAGATCTCAACTAACCTCTCAGAAGAATAAGAGACTGCCACAGGAATGAAATGTGCTGACTTGGTCAGCCTATCAATAATGACCCACACTGCGTCGAACTTCCTCCGAGTCTGCGGGAGCCCAACAACGAAATCCATAGTAATCCACTCCCACTTCCACTCGGGAAGCTCAATCCTATGAAATGAACCACAGAGCCTTTGATGCTCGTACTTAACCTGCTGACAATTCAAACACCAAGCCACACTTCATTCTCCGCAACCAATAATGCTACCGCAAATCCTGATGCATCTTCGCGGCTCATGGATGAATAGAGTACCTAGAGCTTGGGCCTCCTCTAAAATCAACTCTCGGATCCCATCCACATTAGACACACAAACTCGACCCTGCAATCTCAAAACTCCATCATCATCTAAGGTAACCTACTTGGCACCTCCGCGCTGTACCGTGTCTCTAAGGACACACAAATGGGGATCATCATACTGCCGATCACGAATACGCTCCAATAATGAAGAACGAGCAGCTAACACACGGCTGGTCTCCGAAACATCCAACCTCACAAACTAATTGGCCAAAGCCTGAACATCCAAAGCAAGCGGTCTCTCACCGACCGGAATATAAGATAAACTGCCATACTGGCTGACATCCTACTCAAAGCATCGGCCACCACATTGGCCTTTCCCGGATAGTATAAGATGGTGATATCATAATCATTCAACAACTCCAACCACCTCCTCTGCCTCAAATTCAAGTCCTTTTGCTTTAACAAATACTGAAGACTCTTATGATCCGTGAACACCTCACATGCCACGCCATACAGATAATGCCTCCAAATCTTCAATGCGTAAACAATGGCTGCCAACACTAAATCATGAACCAGATAGTTCTTCTCATGAATCTTCAAATGCCGTGAAGCATAAACAATGACCTTGCCATCCTGCATCAGCACTGCACCTAGCCCAATACGAGATGCATCACAATAAACTGTATAAGGCCCTGAACTTGTGGGCGAAACTAACACTGGTGCCATAGTCAGAGCTATCTTGAGCTTCTAAAAGCTCGCCTCACACTCATCCGACCATCTGAACTAGGCACCCTTCCGGGTTAGCCTGGTCATCGGAGTTGCGATAGATGAGAACCCCTCCACGAACCGACGATAGTAGCTTGCCAATCCCAAGAAACTCCGAATCTCTGTAGCGGATGCTGGTCTAGGCCAGTCCTTGACTGCCTCAATCTTCTTCGGATCCACCTGAATACCCTCTGCTGATTCAACATGACCCAGGAATGCAATTGAACTCAACCAGAACTCACACTTCGAGAATTTAGCATATAATTGACTATCCCTTAAGGTCTGAAGAACCACTCTAAGATGCTGCTCGTGCTTTGCGAGAATATATCAAAATATCATCAATGAAGAGTATCACGAATGAGTCCAAATAAGGCCTGAACACTCGGTTCATCAAATCCATAAAAGCTGCTGGGGCATTTGTCAACCCGAATAACATCACCAAGAACTCATAATGCCCGTACCGAGTGCGAAAAGTTGTCTTAGGTACATCGGATTCCCTAATCCTCAACTGATGGTGGCCAGATCTCAAGTCAATCTTCGAATATACCTTGGCACCCTGAAACTGATCAAACAAATCATCAATCCTCGGCAATGGATACGTATTCTTGATTGTAACCTTGTTCAACTGCCGGTAATCAATACACATTCTCATCAACCAATCCTTCTTCTTAACAAACAACACCGGTGCACCCCAAGGCGAAACACTAAGTCTAATTAAACCCTTCTCAAGCAAGTCTTGCAGGTGCTTCTTTAACTCTTTCAACTCGGGCGGGGCCATACGATATGGCGGGATAGAAATGGGTTGAGTGCCCGGAGCCAAATCAATACAGAAATCAATATCCCTGTTAGGTGGCATACCCGGCAGGTTTGAGGGGAATACCTCAGGAAACTCACAAACTACAGGCACAAAATCAATAGAAGGAATCGCAGCACTAGAATCACGAACATATGCTAAATAGGCCAAACACCCCTTCTCAACCATACGCCGAGCCTTCACATAAGAGATAATACTAAGGGTAGAATGACAAGGAGTCCCTCTCCACTCTAAACGGGGTAAACCCGGCAAGGCTAAGGTCACGGTCTTGGCATGACAGTCCAAGATAGCGATAAGGTGATAACCAGTCCATCCCCAATATAACATTGAAATAGACCATGTCCAGAAGTAACAAATCTACTCGAGTCTCAACACCCCCAATCACAACTATATAAGAGTGATGGACTCGATCGACCACAATAGAATCACCCACTGGTGTAGACACATAAACATGAACACTCAATGAATTACTAGGCATGACCAGATATGGTGCAAAATAAGATGACACATACGAGTATGTAGACCCTGGATCAAAAAACACTGATGCATCTCTATCACAAACCAGAACAGTACCTGTGATAACTGCATCGGAAGCTTCAGCCTCAGGCCTGGCTAGAAGAGCATAACATTGGGGCTCGGCCCCACCACCCTGGACTACATCTCTGGGACGACCTGCAACTAGCTAACTTCCACCTCTAGCGGTTTGAGCTCCACCTCTAAATCCTCTACCTCCACCTCTAGAACCTCTACCCCCAACTCTAGCTGATTGGGCAGTTTGTGGAACACCTGGTGCCTGAACCATAGCACGGGAACCCTACTGCTGCGATTGAGTACCTACCAACCTCGGACAAGCCCTCCAGATATGACCATACTCACCACACTCATAGCATCCACCTGAGTGTTGCGGCTGAGGAAACTGAGACTGACCCTAGCAACCTGAATGACCAACTCGAAAACTCTGCAGCGGCGGTGCACTGTAGGGTTGCTGATCAAAATACTACATGTGAGAACCACAGCCATCTGAAGCACCGTGAGAAATCTGAAGCGCTGAAGGGCCTAGGAGGATGGCCTCTACCATACGAATCCCTGGCTCCAAATGAGGCACCACTGAATCTGCCTGAACGAAGGGGCCTCTTGTCTGACCCATGACCACCTCCATACGATAGAACCATTTCCACTCTCATGACCACATTGGCCGCCTCCTGGAAAGTAATCTCACTCCCAGTCTCCCTAGCCATCTGAAGATGAATCGGCTGAATAAGACCATCAATATACCTCCTCACCCTCTCTCTCTCGGGGGAAGTATGATAAGAGCATGCCGAGCTAGGTCGATGAATCTGGTCTCATACTGGGTAACCGTCATGGAACCCTGCTGGAGATGCTCAAACTGCCTCCGATAGGCCTCTCTCTGAGTGATGGGGAGAAATTTCTCAAAAAATAGCTGTGCAAATTGCTCCCAAGTCAAGGCTGGCGATCCGGCTGGTCTAGCCAAGCAATAATCTTTCCACCAAGTCTTGGCGGATCCAAACAAACGAAATGTAGCAAAATCGACCCTATTGGTCTCAACTATCCCCATGTTCCTAAGAACCTCGTGGTAGCTGTCTAGATAATCCTGGGGATCCTCAGTAGATACACCACTGAAAGTGGTGGTAAAGAGCTTGGTGAACCTATGCAGCCTCCATAAAGCATCAGCGGACATAGCTGCAACGTCACCGGTCTGAGCTACCACACCCGGCTGAACTGCTCCAACTGGCTGAACCGCTGGAGTCTGAATTTGGGGAGCTACATGCTCAGGAGTACGAGTAACAGGAGTCTAGGATCCTCCTCCAGCCTGAGAGACGGCTGGTGCTACAGGAAGCAAGCCTTCCCGGGTGACACTCTCCATAAGGCCCGTTATATGGACCAGAGCGTCCTGAAGAATTGGGGTGGCAATAAACCCCTCTAGGACCTGAGCTGGGCCCACTAGAACTGCTGGGGCTGGAACCTCATCATCAAAGTCAACCTGAGGCTCCGCCACTAGTGCTGCTGCTCGGGGCTTAGCTCTACCCCTACCTCGGCCTCTAGCACAGCCTTGTCCTCGCCCTTTGCCCCTCGTAGGAGTTGCTGCTAGGGGCTCGAGCTGCTGAGTGGTGGATGAGGAAGTGCGTGTTCTCACCATCTACGAAAGAAAAAAGTAGAATTTCAATTAGCATTGATAAACCAAACCACACGGCAAGAAAGAACAAATACAAAATTTTTTTTCCTAACTTTGTAGCTTTTGGGGGATAAATACAGACTTCTCCGTACCGATCCCTCAGACTCTACTAAGCTTGTCCGTGAATTGTGAGACCTATGTAACCTAGAGCTCTGATACCAACTTGTCACGACTCGGATTACCCACCCTTGAGGGGGGGGGGTTGGGAGGGGTCGTGATGGCGCCTATTCGTAGAAGCTAGGCAAGCCACGAAGTATAGAATTTCTAACTCTTTCATTTTAGTCCTTTTAACAACTTGATTTAACAGGTAATCAGCAATTTAAAGATTAACGTAACAAAATAAGCGGAAGACTTAAACAGCTAGAAATGATCAAAATCAGTACTGCAATGCCAATATACTCCTCTACACGGAATCTGGTGTCACAATATTCGCGGACTGTCTATGAGAACTACATACAAATGTCTGAAAAAGGAAATACAGTCTGTCTTAGAAACAAGTGAAAATAGAACATATAAATGGATAGAAGAGAGCGTCGGGCCTGCGGACGCCTGCAGGACTACCTCGGGATCTCTGGATGGACTGAAGGTTGGCTCCCTAAGTGCTACTGTCCCAATGTTGCTCCAGTATCTACACAGAGTGCAGAGTGTTGCATCAGCACAATCGACCCCATGTGTTGGTAAGTGCCTGGCCTAACCCCGGCGAAGTAGTGATGAGGCTAGGACCAGACTCCAGATAAACCTGTGCAGTTATATAATATACAACGGAAAATAAACAGGAATAAACAATTTAAATGGGAGGGGGTACATGCTACGGGGAAAATATCAAACCTAGTAGTAACTTAAGAGAAATATGAGAGAACGATCCAAAATCTACAACAAAACAATAATAACACCATTGTGGCACGCAACCCGATCCCTCATCCTTTAACACTGTTGTGGCATGCAACCCGATCCATCTATATCGCTGTTGTGGCATGCAACCCGATCCAATATAACATTATTGCAGCGTGCAACCCGATACAATATAATATTGTTGCGGCCTGCAACCCGATCCAATATAATATTGTTGCGGTGCGTAAACCGATCCATATATTTATATACCTTAAAATCAACCATACCACAAGTCCCGGCAAGGGATCAACAATAAACTACACTATCCCGGCAAGGGAATTCAACAATAAAAGTATATATGTCCCAACAAGGGAGAATCAACTATAACCAATCTTAACTCAACTCCTACTCATCTCAACTAGTACCAATACTCAATCATAAGTAAATTCCCACGAAATCAAACTAAATCCTTGCTAAATATAAAGAATTATCAATTAAAGCATCCGTAATATCATTTAAGAACACAACAAATTCAAATTTAAGACTCGCAGTCATGTTCGACACCAACGTATATATACTCGTCACCAAGCCTATACGTCGTACTCAAAAAGAAGCAAATAGAAAATAGGACATAACTCCTAATCCCTCAAGCTAAGGTTAGACCGAACACTTACCTCGATGCCTCGAACACAACTCAAGTTTTAATTATACCTTTACCCCTTGATTCCACCGCCAATTTTCTCATATCTAGTCACAAGTTACTTAATTACATCAATAAACGCTAAGAGAATCAATTTGAATGCATGAAAATGAATTCCCCAAAGTTTTGCCCAAAAAGTCAAAAATCACCACCGGGCCCACATGGTCAAAACCCGAGGTTCAAACCAAAACCCGATTACCCATTCCCCCGCGAACCCAAATATATAATTTATTTTGAAATCGGACCCTAAATCGAGGTCCAAATCCCCAATTTTTGAAAAACCTAGGTTCTACCCAAAACACCTAATTTTCCCCATGAAAATCATTGATTTTAAGTTGAAATCATGTTAAAAGATGTTAATGATTGAAGAAAACTAGTTAAAAAAATGACTTACAATTGATTTGGAGAAGAAGAAGCCTTTGAAAAATCGCTCTAGGGTGTTTATGTTTTGAGAGGATATGAAAAATGGGTTTAAAATCGGCTAAGTATAAAAGTTGCAGGTCGCAGGTATGGGAAATGCGAACAGGCAATTGCGAACCCCAACATCTTCTATGCTGGGAAAAGCAAAACAGGCTCGTATTTGCGAACCCTTCAGAAATGCTAGACCTTCGCATTTGCGACACATAGGTCGCATTTGCTATCACTAGCCAAATGGGAAACTTCGCATTGCGAAGAAAATCTCGCATTTGCGAGGGGGAGCTGGCCTGGGCTTCTTTCGCAATTGCGACAAGCCACTCGCATTTGCGAGCCAGGCTTCACAAATGCGAAGCCTGCAAGCCTACTATGCACAGCTGAAAAACCTGCAATTTTCTAAGTTCAAAATGCACCCCGTGGCCTATCCAAAACTCACCCGAGCCCTCGGGTATTCAAACGAAATATACACACAACCTCAAAAATATTCCATAGACTTATTCGTGTACTCATATCACCAAAATAACATTAGAACATCGAATTAAACCTCAAAATCAATGAAATTTCTCAAAACTTCTTTAAACACCACACTTTCCAATTAAGGCCCGAATCATGTCAAACGGACTCCGTTTCTTACCAAACTTCACAGAGTTATCTTAAATCACATATAAGACATGTACCGGGCGCTAGAACCAAAATACGGGCCCGATACCAATATGTTCTAATCAAAATTCATTTCAAATTCCTTTAAACAATTTCAGAAAATAATTTTCTTTAAAAATTCATTTCTCGGGCTTGGGACCTCAGAATTCGATTCCGGGTATACGCCCAAGTCCCATATTTTCCTACGGACCTTTCGGGACCATCAAATCACAGGCTCGTGTCAGTTTATCCAAAACCTTGATCGAAGTCAAATTTATTCCTTTTATAGTCAAAATTTATCATTTTCATAGATTTTTAATATTTAGGCTTTCTGGCTATGCGTCCGGACTATGCACACAAATCGAGGTAATGCTGAATAAGGTTTTCAAGGCCTCGGAATACAGAATTCAATTTAAAAACAAGTGATGACCTCTTGGGTCATCACATAAATGGGTATTTAGTAAATGACCCTCTTATTTTCGGATTTAGCCTAATTAGCTAGCCCAATTTAAACCCCTAACCCACTAAGACCAGCCCAAATATCCTTATCAGGTAGCCCAAAGACCTTAGGCCCAAACCCCTTATCTACCTGACCAAGTTCTTGTTGAATCTTGGTCGTTGATCATTTTTGATCAATGGCCCAGATCCTCCCTACCATAATTAAACCCTAATGACCCCCCCCTTAAACCTCTCATTCCTCTCCTCTCACCATTACCACTCACCTCCCCTCCTCTCAAATGCTTTCCAATTTTAACCCTAATTCGCCCTCATCGTCACTCATCTACTGCCATGCATGGTGGTTTCTCACTACCACCAGGCCTCTAATGGCCTCTCATATGCTGGTACCACCATCTATAAGGTCCTCGAGGGACCAAAGATAGCCCGCTTACACCTGTGGCCCTTTCTTGCCTATTTCAGGCTGTTCCGATTCACTTTCGAGTAAGATCTTCCTATTTCGCCTTAAACCTATGGATTTCTAAGCCTACTTCTTCATCTCTATGTTGTTTTTCTCGAAACCATAATTCCGTCATTTGAACTTCCCATATTTGTGCAAGATCTAAGATGGATTGAACCTATTTCACATGATTTTTACAAAAATCTTCTAATTTTCGAGTGGTTTTCCATTTTCCTAAACTAGGGTTTCCTGAAAATCTCTTTCTTCAAAACGTTTTGCCAATTTTAAGTATTTAATCTTTTATTCTCATGTGCTTTGCCCGATTTCGTAGAAGCTGTTTCAACCCTAAATAGTTTATGCTAAAATCCCAATTTTTTTGACATTTTGCTCGGATTCTAGGCTTGTCCGGGTTAATTGTGCATCGATTTCATTCTATGCTTTGGTTCCTATGATTTTTCTTTAGCTTAATTCGATGTTCTGTGATTTTTACCCTAATGTGTCTCTATTAAGGTTCGTCATTCGACTTCTCAACTAATTCTATGTGTCTATATTCATTTTGTTTATCTATTTATGGAAAACCTATATTTTTCTCCTTAAATCAGTGTTGTTTTGAATTCTTGATTTACTAATTTGTTTCGTTCAAACTTATATGCCGAGCCTTGATTATTCCTTTATTTGCAGCCTTATTTAGTTTTATGCCTTATTTGAATTATCTGCGATACTTGTTGATTTTTACTAACTGTTTCCTTAATTAAACCCCTTATTATTTACCCATAATTGCCCATTATATGCTTAGGTTTCACACGATTCTTCTTTTCTTAAATCTATTCTGCCTTTACTGTTGGGTAATTACCCTTAATTAAGGGAAAAACACGCTAATTTGTGTGTAATTGATTATGTGGCTTCATTAATTGCTGAATGTTTGATTCCCTTTACCTTATTCTTCTTGCTCTTAACTACTATATATATTGTCCTATATTCTCACTTCTGGACACGAACATTAGTTCATCAACTACTCTTACACTCTAAAAAGGTTCTCTGTTCTTCCTGCTACTTGTTATCTTCACCAGTCTAGCCCGCTGTAAGCCAAGGCTAGAAATTGCACAACACCTGTCTTACATCTTGTGTTCTCTTTCCCTAACTGGTATGCTTCTGATTAAGTTTTGGAATCTAAACCTATGTGTTTATTTACTGCCTTAGTTCATCAGTCCTGAGTTCATTCCTACTTCTGTTTACTGCTTATCTAACATGCCTAATACACCTTGTTAAATACCTGATTAGCATGTTTCAACTAATTTGCCTGTCTACTGTTTATCTAACATGCCAAAATACTGCCTTGATCAAATAGGTGATTAGCATGTCTCCACTTTACTTGCCTATATACTATCTTGTTTAACATGTCTTACACTGTCTTATTCCATATATGATTAGCCTATTTGCCTGACTACTGTTTATCTAACGTGCCTAAACTTTGTTTGTAAGTGTGTAATTAGCATGTCTACAGTTGTTAATATTTTCCTAGCATATCCATTTAAGTTCTTGCCTATTCTGCCTTACTCATGCTGAGATATCTAGTCTCTCTAGGGTAGCTCTAGTTGTGTTGTTTATGTGTCCTCAATATGTATCTGTTGTGATCTTTGCTTCATGTTTCAATGACCTACATTATATCTAACCTATTAGTTCTATAGAGCCCCTTGAGAATTCTAGGCACCCTATTGTTTATGTGCTCTGCTAAGGTGTATTTTATATGTCCCCAACCCCTCTTTCCTTGTGTGGAACTTGCCTGCCAAGTGTTTCTGAATAATTGTTATTCTGTGATTTGTGTTTGACTTAAAAGTGTTTTCCATACCTTTCTTAAACTGTTTTTACCTCCAAATTAGTACTGATTTTCAGAAAATCTATTTACTTCTTAGAATCCTCTCCATACTGTTTACCAAAATCTTTCAAATTATGTTAAGTACTCTCACTTATTCTTAGCTTATTAAGTCCTGCCCCTCTGGTATGTGTACTACTTAGAGATCCTTGAGGTCTCTCAGAAATCTGGCATATTAGGGCTGACTCTTCCACATTGCACATAAATCAGTCCTTATTTGGGAAAGGTCTGGGTGGGAGTACTGCCCGAGATCCTTGATGTCCGTAGGGAACTCTAGCACACCTAGACACGAAATGGACTATGAAACTTTGAGTATTTGAGACTACTGAAGGTCTGGTATATCAGGATTTGTTATGGGCCTACTTCAGGCTCCCTATAAATGTAGATTCTACTTATGTAATTTTTTATTCAATCATTGGTCTGTAGTAATTATTTGTAAACGAATATTGGGGTGACTAGTGAAAAAGGAGGGTAGTTGCATACTGTGGGTAAAGTTGGGTAGATAACATGCCTATAGGGTTTAATCTGATTTACATGTGTTGTCTTAGACAACCTGCCTATAGGGTTGGCTTTGGTTGAAATAAGTTCTGCCTATTTTACTTTACATGATTAGACACCATGCCTATTGGATTTAAAATCAGCTTTAACAATAGAAATCATGCCTATAGGATCTAAAATCAGTTTTAATTAGAGATCATGTCTATAGGATCTAAAATCAGTTTTAATTGGCACTTATGCCTATAGGGTCTAAAATTAGTTTTAAGGAGAACTCATGCCTATAGGATCTAAAATCAGTTTAATTTTAACTCACACATGTAGGTTTTGAATCAGTCTTATTAATTGTCCTACTCATTTCTTTAATAGTCTTCAACGCTGTGTTAATTAATATCACTAGAAGGCATGCCTATTAGATAAAGGACTCCAAAATGTCTTCACAAAATTGTGACTGCATATACGCACTTAGGTAAGCCTTAGGGCATTAAATAATTGTGAAACCAGTTCTGTTTATATGTGAAATTATCCAGCTTTAACAAGCTGTAAAACTAGTAGGCAAACTGGCTAGGATCATGCCACTTCCTTAAAAAACAAACGCTGCATATTCTGTTTTTGTGATGTTCATCTAGATATCATATTCTTAGGATTTCTGAACTTCTTTTGAAAATCTGTGCTTTTGACGTGCTGTTTGATTGTCTATATACATGTAGAGGTAAATGTGAGCCTTCTAACTATTCCTATTTGCTTGTCCTACATGTTATTTGCCTATTGCCTAGATTTTTACCTTTTAAAAACTTTAGGTTATCTAGAAATGTCAAGATTTAGTGGTCCTAAATTCCTCCAGGACCATAAGGAAGGGAAGGGTAGCAGCACACTTAGAGGTTGTTAATTAAACTCGCTTATAACCACTAAGGGGAGGGTAATGGGTAGTAAAAGGATATGATGACTGCGCGCTAATGTCACGTGTAGCCCCTCATTGAGGAGTAATTACCGGGCATTTCATGGGTATGATACTGTAGGCTAATCAACTTAGGACTTCCCTTTCCCGATTCCCATATGTGTTTAATTCTTTAAACTCCCTTTTTTTTACATATACATGTGTAAGCTGTTCAAACCTCTCTCTTACTTTCATTACTTGAATCATACATGTACTTAGAATGCGAAAACATGCCTTTATATGTGTTAAAACTATTTCTTTGTTAAAATGACTAATTCACATATTTTAAGTTTGGTCGGGACCCACTATTGTGGACCGCAATGGGTGACTAACACCTTCCCCTCAAGGTTATTTTGAGCCCTTACCCTAATATCTGGTAATGCAAACTAGTTACATGAGTTAATCGCTCTAGGTGCCCTAACGCACCATAATCTGTTAGTTGGCGACTCTTTAAATACCCAATTCCCAAAAGGAAACGAGTTGTTCCCCCATGAATGTCGAAACTCGGACTTCCCCACAAAAGGGAAAAAAGGGGGCACGACAGCATGGTGACTCCACTGGGGATATTTTAGGCTCTTACCATAACGAATTTATTTTTTGTGAATTAGTCCAAGCATGCTCTATCCCATGTACCCTTTCCCCTTATTTGAATTTAATTATCTATTTTCAAGCATTTATGATTTCTTTATTTTCCTGAAACTGACTTGCCTCTTTGTCTTCTTTTTCCGTAACTGTCTTTCAATTATTTAAATACTGCAATTATCATTTTTTACGTGCAAATATTTGACAACATGCTTTTTATTGCTGCATATATCATGCTTAATATCATATTCCACTCGTGCGTTGTTACAGCCCACAATTTCGTACGTTAAAGTTTCGTCGTAAGTTAATCGACGTAAGTGCGGGAATGAGATTATTTTGAGATTTTAAGTACTATGTTCTTTCAAACCAATTCGTGAAGGTGAGAGCGTAAGCAAATTGAATAAATGAGTTTCATCGAAGTATGTCGTTTTGAGATAAATTACGGCCCGAGCTATAATATCCGGTATTTATGGACTAGTACTATACAAGATCCTATATGATCACGATAGTAAGATGTACATAATGTGTTAAAAGTGTATAGTATTTTAAGTAATTTAAGATAATTCTTAATTATGTGAGTAATTGGTTAATTATCGGATAGCGGAATATTACCTAATTAAATTAATTAAGATGGATGGATAAGCCTTAAAGGCTCCAACGTGGCAGCAAGTTTGGCCAAGATTGGTCACTCTTAAAGTCACAAAGAAAGGTGGCAACATTTGAAGCCTGCTTTATCTCAATTAGTGTTATCAAGAAGCCAAGGTTACATTTAATAATGATTTGGCTAGGTGGAAAGCAACATATTAATTATAAACCACATCTTTCTTAATATTATTTCCCTAAAAGCTCCTAACTTCCGAACCCCACTCTACTTTCTATTTGAGAGCATGATGAAAATAATTTATATGTGTTATTCCATAAAATTAATGGAATTAAGATTGATATTTACAAATCTCTAAGAGAGCTTGGTCCTTGGATCATATAAAATGAAATAAGGCAATTAAGAGAGAGCTTCTGCCATGGATCATATAAGATTAAATAAGGTGATTAAAGTAATAGATGGGGAGAAACCTTTAAGAGGACAATCAGCTTGCTATGAACAACTTATGGAGCAGGCTCATGGAAGACATAGCAAAAAGCAACTATAAATTGGAGAGCAAAATAACAAAATGAAGAGTATGGAGAAATTCAATGGATATGTGCATCAAAAGATCACTGTTTCCAATTTGCAATACTTTTTGTAGACTTCTCAGTCAGAAAACTATAGAAGTTTGTCATAGGGGAAGTATTAAGCAGCTTTGCATTAGGTATTTTAAGGCTATCCCTTCTTTCTTTTGATATGATCCGTACGATACGAACAAAACGTTCAAATGCACAAATTCCATGAACGACTCTATTTATAGAAGTATTAGAGATATCTATGTTCTTTAATTCTCATGTGTCATAATATTTTATCATCTGTTCATGGGTCTCAGAAAAATACGAAAGTTGAAAAGATGTTACTTTATGATATTGCTCAAGAGGCAAAGTGGTATTTTGACCTTCCGGATGATTTTATTGACGTACTTTTCATGCATTGCATTAATGTGTATTTACCCATGACCAGATGACATTATATACACATATATATATGTAAATATATGTATATGGAATGGGAAAAGGTTACGGTGTTATATACGCACCACCACCTGATCAGCTGGTATATGATGATGATGTTGCCCACAATGGCCGAAATATGATTCAAACGGCGTTATATACACATATATATGTAAGTATGATTCAAACGATGTTATATACGCGTATATATATATATATATATATATATATATATATATATGTATATATGTATATGGGATATGGGAAAGGTTATGGCATTATATATGCACCACCACCTGATTAGCTGGTATACGATGATGATTTTGCCCAAAGTGGCCGATATGATATGATGGGATGCCCTCAGAGGCTGATGATATTATGAAATATGTACCTATGCACGGCACGACATTCATACGCATATGCATGACATTAAAAGTAATATATGATTTACAAAGTTATTCAGACTTACACGTTGAGTCATGTACTCTATATGTCTTCCATATCTCTCATGTATTTATTTATCTGCCTTACATACTTAGTACATTATTCGTACTGACATCCCTTTTGCCTGGGGACGCTGCGTTTCATGCCCGCAGGTCCCGATAGACAGGTCGAGAGCCCTCCAAGTAGGCTATCATCTCAGCGAAAGATGTTGGTGCGCTCCATTTGCTTCGGAGTTGCTCGTTTGGTTAGTATGATTTAGACATGTATTGTTTGGTATGGAGAGACTCTGTCCCGACCCTTATGATATTTATGTATTCTTAGAGGGTTGTAGACATATGTCGTGTACTTAAATATTGTACGGCCTTGTCGGCCTATGTTTTGAATTTATAAAGGATCATGTTGGCCTATTAGGCCCGTATGCATGTGTATATGATGATGTATTAAGAAAGATACGTTACGTTGGTACTCATTTAAGTAAGGTACTGGGTACCCGTTCCGGCCCATCGGTTTGGGTCGTGACAAAAGTGGTATCAGAGCAGTTCTGTTTTAGGGAGTCTACAAGCCGTGTCTAGTAGAGTTTTGTTTTTAGGTGTGTCATACACCACACTTATGAGCAGGAGTCTACAGGGCATTTAGGACTGTCACTCTTTCTTCTTACTCTAGATCGTGTGGTAGAGCTCGCTTATAAAACATCACATTCTGAACTTCTATTTTATTCGTAATAAGACGATGCCTACGTTCATAAAGATGATCGATAAGAGATATAGCTGTGGAAGTGTTGAACTGGAGGACTCGATTTTGCATCTTGCTTATGATGAGTAAATGCGAGATCTTCAGCATATCGTGCGTGTACTAAAAGGTGCACGGTTCTTGATAAGGAGCATTTAGGAAAGAATACTTAACCTCTCTTACAATAAAAAGGAAACACAGAATCGAAAGTCAGACAGAAGTTGTATCAAGTAAGAGAAGCAAGGTGAAGAAAGATACCAAGTACTTAATTAATAAAGATTATCATTATTTACCATTCAGGAAAAGAGATATAAGTATTTTGAATTACCTTCAATAGTAATAGATATAAGTACAATCGGCCACACATATCTCAGTCACGCCTTATGAGAGCTAAGGGATATGGTTTAAGAGAAAGGCAGGATAGTAGGATCCGGCTAGGGTTAGAGTAACCCAAAATGATGAATGGATGGTTTGCATTAGTTGACATTTCCAAAGGATATTACTAAGGTGCTAATAGATCTCCTTGTGAGACACCTAGATGGTGCACTCTAAAATAGTACAGCTAGATATGAGTACTACAAAGATAGACACTGGAAGCCTTGAAGGGATAAATATTACATAAGTGTGGCTCCCGTCCCTAGTAGAGAGATAATGTTAGGCAACCCGAAGGGCTAATGGATGGAGCAAAGGGGACCTAAAAGCAAAAAAAAATATCTTGTTGAAGTTTTCAGAATAAAGTGATAGACAGAAGTATAAGCAGAAAATAAGAAGAGAGCTAATGAAGCTAAGAGTAAGATGTGATACATGGATGACAACGGTAGGTCAAAAAGATGAAAATATTACCGAGTCTATAGTCAAGTGAAGGAAAACACGAGAGGTGATCGGCCTTGAGGCAGCAAAAGAGCATAGGCCTTAAAGTCATATCCTCACTTCGAGAAAAAAGTTCATAACTCCAACACAACTACCGAAAGGAAAAGTTAGACCCCAGAATAATAGAAATCAGTATGGGCTAGTGAACAAGATAAACTAAACGTCAATTAGGGACTAAGTGATTGGATAATAGTCAGCATCATGAGAGTTTCTAATTTCATTCCGGCCATAATAGAATGGACAACAGAAGAAGATTCATGAGAAATTCATAGAATGGTCATTCAGGAAGACGCTTCCCTAAAGCAAGGAATGTGAGCAAAGTTAAGCTTAAGGGACTTTGTGTGCCAGTTACACTAAGTATCACCCTCGCGAGTAAGGAATTTTATTATCCTTGGTACAGAAGGATTTCCGCAAGGTGAGTAAGGGTCATCAATGATATGAAAGAACGACAAAAATGAAGAGGTAAAACATCTATCACTAGGTCTTCGTAGCTCCAACTCTCAGTACTCCCCTAAGGGGGGGGGGGACTATGGAGTGATGTGGCATTAAGTCAGAATTAAGTGGTTCTAGTGACTATGGAATAGTAAAGGGAGAATGCGATAAAAATGAAAAAGGAATGAGATTGCATTTATCCAAATCCTACAGATATGCTATAATTCCAGAATATTATGCAAGCATGATGTCAAGGAAAGGAAGTAAGGGTTCCTGCCCGAGATGTTATTGACAGCTATGAAGCAAGTGCGAGATGTAAGTTAAGACAAAGGAAATGACCCGTGAAAGATTACGAAAAATATTGATATGAGAACGGGTCAACGAGTAGCTAGTAGTTGATTCAGGAAGAGCGTAGTTATGGCTAGACAAGAGGATATAGATAAATCAATATATCATGCAAGATAAACATAGTAAAACCCAGTATAGTAAATTCGGCCTCGCAGTTATGACATCGTGACCCTTGAGAAATATTCAGATAGGAGTTTGGGTAGTCAAAGGTACCGTATGAGTGTTACGGAGGTACAAGAGAGTCCCACTGGGAAGACAGTCAAAATACCAGTTCAGAAGCAACCCTACAAGCACAAGGGCGTGGAAATAAGTAACTACGGATAATTGTAGACAAACAAGGACATCAAAAATTCCTCCAAGTATACGATGTAATAAGCTCACAACTTTGCAAGAGTAAGAAAGTCCTCCCTAAATACTACAATGAAAGACTAGATGAGGATTAAGGAAGGAGACTTCAACCCAAGCACAGTGACCTAAAGAGGAAATGGTCGTGTAACAATAGTCTCACAACAACATTGTAAGCTTTCCAAAAAAGTGGCACCTACCATGGCTAATGAATGGGAAGTAAAATCAGAAGTAATATTCGAGATGATATGAGTTGCCCGAAAATTCCAGCCTGCGTGGGAAATAAGATAAGCTAAATACGCAACAAGGGGCAGAAAGACCAGGAAAGGTACTAGCTTACGTTTAAAGAAAGCTCTAAAGGAACGAAAGGAATTATTCGATCAATGATCTAGAGTTAGTTACATTATTAACGCACTTAAGAGTTTGGAGTATTATCCATGCAACATATAAGTTGATAGTCATACAGTCGTAGAAGATTCTGGTATAAGTTAAAAGAAAAAATTGAGCCCAGGTCACATACAAAGGATCGAATTGTTAGAAGATTGAATCATGGATATTCTATAGCATCCTTGAAGGGATAAAGTAATAACTGACACCATGAGCCGCAGATCGGAAGATAGCTTAATCTTACATAAAGGTTGATCAGAGGAAAGAGGAAACTAAAGAGTTACATCAACTAAGTAAATCAAGAGTTTGATTTTTGGACCCAGGAAATTATGGATATCGTGATTGAGAACATCGTAGAGTCACTCTTAATATTAGAGGTTCAAGAGAGATAGTATAATAACCATATTTTACGATAGCTCTACGATAAAACGAGGGTACCATCCTTATAAGAAGTCAACATGAATCTCTTACCTGGATTGTGTATGCACTAACGGTGCAGGTATTATAATAGAGCTTCAAGTTATGGACGTGAATTGTACCTATGTGGAAGGGAGGTCGTGAAAGAGATAGAAGATACGATGCGAGATTTTAAAGTAAGTAAGGTAAAAGTGAACAACGTACAAGATACTCAAATGCAGAAGGATGTAAATAATCCATACTTCGGATAGAAGGCTAAACGCATAGGGATTCAGTATCCAGGAACAATAGCAACATCGTCAATAGTATATTTTCCAGCCTATGGGTTCTAGGTACTGAGAGATCTAGCCAAGAGAGTAAAGAAGAGTTGGAAACGATGAAATGTCTCGCTTGATGTTCCAGAATAATATAAGGAAATCTATGGTGAAGTAAGATTGCGAGTAGTATAAATGGATATTGACAAGGTTTTAGGAAGAAAAAAGTAAGAACAATAAAGGATGAGTTAGAAGGTGACGAGAATGGATAAGTCATCGGTATTAAGCCCATCAAAAACAAGAGAGCTGATGGTTTCTTTAAATTATACAAAGTTCAGTATAGCCTATATGAACTCAAATGGGTCTAAGACTAATGGCATTTAGAAGAGATGGAATATTGCCGTCATAGTACAATGAGGGTTTAATTGTGATAGATAAAGAATGATGTTTGGGCCTCCGATGGAGTAATGATTTGAAGAGGATTTCATGAATTGTAGATGATTGAAACACCTATGTAAGGTAAATCACATTGGGATGCTATGAAATACGATTATAGAAATTACTTCAGATATTCCTCGATGCAACGTGAGCTTTAGTGATTACATAAGAGGTTTCAAGTAATTAGTAGTAGATTGTAGATCAATATTGAGGTGAATCAACAATAGATGGATAAAGTTCCAACGTATGAAAGGAGATAAGGATTCCATACTTTAGATGAACAGTAATAAGGAAGCAATGAAGGACTTGGATTTATACATCTATGATAAAAAGCAACAAAAGTAACTTCGAGTTTAGTAGCAGACCTCAGTAACGATAAAACGAAGTAAGCGTTATGGCAGTAAAGTCATATAAATGGATAAACGGATCTATGAAATAATATATAGCAATATTTGCAAGTTCAATGAAGTATCGGGCAAAGAACTTCAGTATAATGCCCAAAGAGACATCTTTTCAAGCTCTATATATGCTTACAAAGTGACGCCTAGAGATTGACTAAAAACTGGAGGAATAAAGAGAGAAAAGTTGCATAGGCACACATACAAGGAAAAAGTTGCACATGTTGCATGACAGAAGGTAGCAAGAGTTACAAAATTGGAAAGATTCCGACCACAAGTTGTGGCGTGAGAAAGAGGCCTACAAGGGAAAATGCCCTGGCCTTTGGAATTATTTACAAAACAGTTGCTTAGACGACAAGGAGGGTACTAAAGTATGCGCAAGAACTCTAGGTTACGACAATGATAAGTGCATCAGCCAACATTCGAGGACGAATGTTCCAAAGGGGGGGATGATGTTACAGCCCGCAATTTCGTACGTTAAGGTTTCGTCGTAAGTTAATCGATGTAAGTGCGGGAATGAGATTATTTTGAGATTTTAAGTACTATGTTCTTTCAAACCAATTCGTGAAGGTGAGAGGGTAAGCAAATCGAATAAATGAGTTTCATTGAAGTATGTCGTTTTGACTAGTACTATACAAGATCCTATATGATCACGATAGTAAGATGTACATAATGTGTTAAAAATGTATAGTATTTTAAGTAATTTGAGATAATTCTTAATTATGCGAGTAATTGGTTAATTATCGGATAGCGGAATATTACCTAATTAAATTAATTAAGATGGATGGATAAGCCTTAAAGGCTCCAACGTGATAGCAAGTTTGGCCAAGATTGGTGACTCTTAAAGTCACAAAGAAAGGTGGCAACATTTGAAGCCTGCTTTATCTCAATTAGTGTTATCAAGAAGCCAAGGTTACATTTAATAATGATTTGGCTAGGTGGAAAGCAACATATTAATTACATCTTTCTTAATATTATTTCCCTAAAAGCTCCTAACTTCCGAACCCCACTCTACTTTCTATTTGAGAGCATGATGAAAATAATTTATATGTGCTATTCCATAAAATTAATGAAATTATGATTGATATTTACAAATCTCTAAGAGAGCTTGGTCCTTGGATCATATAAAATGAAATAAGGCAATTAAGAGAGAGCTTCTGCCATGGATCATATAAGATTAAATAAGGTGATTAAAGTAATAGATGGGGAGAAACCTGTAAGAGGACAATCAGCTTGCTATGAGCAACTTATGGAGCAGGCTCATGGAAGACATAGAAAAAGCAACTATAAATCGGAGAGCAAAATAACAAAATGAAGAGTATGGAGAAATTTAATGGATATGTGGATCAAAAGATCACTGTTTCCAATTTGCAATACTTTTTGTAGACTTCTCAGTCAAAAAACTATAGAAGTTTGTCATAGGGGAAGTATTAAGCAGCTTTGCATCAGGTATTTTAAGGCTATCCTTTCTTTCTTTTGGCATGATCCGTACGATACGAACAAAACGTGCAAATGCACAAATTCCATGAACGACTCTATTCATAGAAGTATTAGAGATATCTATGTTCTTTAATTCTCATGTGTCATAATATTTTATCATTTGTTCATGGTTCTCAGAAAAATACGAAAGTTGAAAAGATGTTACTTTATGATATTGCTCAAGAGGCAAAGTGGTCTTATGACCTTCCGAATGATTTTATTGACGTACTTTTCATGCATTGCATTCCTGTGCGTTGACCCATGAACAGATGGCCTTATATACACATATATATATGTAAATATATGTATATGAAATGGGGAAAACGGCGTTATATACACATATATATGTAAGTATGATTCAAACGGAGTTATATACGCGTATATATATATATATATATATGTATATGGGATATGGGAAAGGTTATGGCATTATATACGCACCACCACCTGATCAGCTGGTATACGATGATGATTTTGCCCACAGTGGCCGATATGATATGATGGGATGCACTCAGAGGCTGATGATATTATGAAATATGTACCTATGCACGACATGACATTCATACGCATATGCATGACGTTAAAAGTAATTTATGATTTACAAAGTTATTCAGACTTACACGTTGAGTCATGTACTCTATATGTCTTCCATATCTCTCATGTATTTATTTATTTGCCTTACATACTTAGTACATTTTTCGTATTGACGTCCTTTTTGCCTAGGGACGCTGCGTTTCATGCCCGCAGGTCCCTATAGATAGGTCGAGAGCCCTCCAAGTAGGCTATCAGCTCAGCGAAAGATGTTGGTGCACTCCATTTGTTTGGTATGGCGGGACTCTGTCCCGACCCTTATGATATTTATGTATTCTTAGAGGCTTGTAGACATATGTCGTGTACTTAAATATTGTACGGCCTTGTCGGCATATGTTTTGAATTTATAAAGGATCATGTTGGCCTATTAGGCCCGTATGTATGTGTATATGATGATGTATTAAGAAAGATACGTTACGTTGGTACTCAGTTGAGTAAGGTACCGGGTACCCGTTCCGGCCCATCGGTTTGGGTCGTGACAAAAGTGGTATCAGAGCAGTTTTGTTCTAGGGAGTCTACAAGCCGTGTCTTGTAGAGTCTTGTTTATAAGTGTGTCGTGCACCACACTTATAAGCAGGAGTCTACAGGGCATTTAGGATTGTCACTCTTTCTTCTTACTCTAGATCGTGTGGTAGAGCTCGCTTATAAAACTTCACATTCTGAACTTCTATTTTATTCGTAATAAGACGATGCTTACGTTCATAAAGATGATCGATAAGAGATATAGCCGTGGAAGTGTTGAACTGGAGGACTCGATTTTGCATCTTGCTTATGATGAGTAAATGTGAGATCTTTAGCAGATCGTGCGTGTACTAAAAGGTGCACGGTTCTTGATAAGGAGCATTTAGGAAAGAATACTTATCCTCTCTTACAATAAAAAGGAAACACAGAATCGGAAGTTAGACAGAAGTTGTATCAAGTAAGAGAAGCAAGGTGAAGAAAGGTACCAAGTACCTAATTAATAAAGATTATCATTATTTACCATTCAGGAAAAGAGATATTAGCATTTTGAATTACCTTCAACAGTAATAGATATACGTACAATCGGCCACACATATCTCAGTCACGCCTTATGAGAGCTAAGGGATATGGTTTAAGAGAAAGGCAGGATAGTAGGATCCGGATAGGGTTAGAGTAACCCAAAATGATGAATGGATGGTTTGCGTTAGTTGACATTTCCAAAGGATATTACAAAGGTGCTAATAGATCTCCTTGTGAGACACCTAGATGGTGCACTCTAAAATAGTACAGCTAGATATGAGTACTACAAAGGTAGGCACTGGAAGCCTTGAAGGGATAAATATTACATAAGTGTGGCTCCCGTCCCTAGTAGAGAGATAATGTTAGGCAACCCAAAGGGCTAATGGATGGATCAAAGGGGACCTAAAAGCAAAAAAAAATGTCTTGTTGAAGTTTTCAGAATAAAGTGATAGACAAAAGTATTAGCAGAAAATATGCAGAGAGCTAATGAAGCTAAGAGTAAGATGTGATACATGGATGACAACGGTAGGTCAAAAAGATGAAAATATTACTGAGTTTATAGTCAAGTGAAGGAAAAGACGAGAGGTGATCGACCTTGAGACAGCAAAGGAGTATAGGCCATAAAGTCATATCCTCATTTCAAGAAAAAAGTTCATAACTCCAACACAACTACCGAAAGGAAAAGTTAGACCCCAGAATAATAGAAATCAGTATGGGCTAGTGAACAAGATAAACTAAACGTCAATTAGGGACTAAGTGATTGGATAATAGTCGGCATCATGAGAGTTTCTAATTTCATTCCGGCCATAATAGAATGGACAACGGAAGAAGATTCATGAGAAATTCATAGAATGGTCATTCAGGAAGACGCTTCCCTAAAGCAAGGAATGTGAGCAAAGTTAAGCTTAAGGGACTTTATGTGCCAGTTACACTAAGTATCACCCTCGTGAGTAAGGAATTTTATTATCCTTGGTACAGAAGGATTTTCACAAGGTGAGTAAGGGTCATCGATGATATGAAAGGACGCCAAAAATGAAAAGGTAAAACGTCTATCACTAGGTCTTCATAGCTCCAACTCTCAGTACTCCCCTAAGGGGGGGGGGGGAACTATGGAGTGATGTGGCATTAAGTCAGAATTAAGTGGTTCTAGTGACTATGGAATAGTAAAGGGAGAATGCGATAAAAATGAAAAAGGAATGAGATTGCATTTATCCAAATCCTACAGATATGCTATAATTCCAGAATATTATGCAAGCATGATGTCAAGGAAAGGAAGTAAGGGTTCCTGCCCGAGATGTTATTGACAGCTATGAAGCAAGTGCGAGATGTAAGTTAAGACAAAGGAAATGACCCGAGAAAGATTACGCAAAATATTGATATGAGAACGGGTCAACGAGTAGCTAGTAGTTGATTCAGGAAGAGCGTAGTTATGGCTAGACAAGAGGATATAGATAAATCAATAGATCATGCAAGATAAACATAGTAAAACCTAGTATAGTAAATTCGGCCTCACAGTTATGACATCGTGACCCTTGAGAAATATTCAGATAGGAGTTTGGGTAGTCAAAGGTACCGTATGAGTGTTACGAAGGTACAAGAGAGTCTTAGTGGGAAGACAGTCAAATACTAGTTCAGAAGCAACCCTACAAGCACAAGGGCGTGGAAATAAGTAATTGCGGATAATTGTAGACAAGCAAGGACATCAAAAATTCCTCCAAGTATATGACGTAATAAGCTTGTAGACATTTATGTCCCGACCCTTATGACATTTATGTATTCTTAGAGGCTTGTAGACATATGTCGTGTACTTAAATATTGTACGGCCTTGTCGGCCGATGTTTTGAGTTTATAAAGGATCATGTTGGCCTATTAGGCCCGTATGCATGTGTATATGATGATGTATTAAGAAAGATATGTTACGTTGGTAGTCAGTTGAGTAAGGTACCGGGTACCCATTCCGGCCCATTGGTTTGGGTCGTGACATGCGTAATCAATCCTATAGCAAGGATTGATGAGTGTTTGCGCTCTTCCTATATATCACCCTTTAAATTTGGAAAGGCGTATTTGTGGTAAAACTAGTCGACGTTCGACGGTTCCGTGCCTTTCCCCTTCAAGTTGTCCGCTTGAGGGTCCCAGTCTAGACCTCTATAGCAACCTTACTCTAATTAATTGTGCATGCATCATGGTCAAACCTAGCCGGGTTAATATGTTGTCCACATAATGCCCCTTTAAGACAAACCTTACCCAAAGTCCATCGGGTTTTCCATAATCCCAATGGATGCAATCACGATTATATGCATTAATTTGGAGAAATAAGTGCCAATATGCTAATCATTACTGTATAAATAGATGAACCTGGAGGGGGAAAGGGTCTAACTCTCTTTTGTTTTGCAGAAAATGAGGCACGAAGTCCCCAAATTTGGTATGGTCGGTAGCATACCCTCACTTTTTCTAGATTGGTGGAGGGATCTTCCTTCATGTGACCAAAACCATGTGAAGCAAGTCTTAGGAAACTTGCCTTCTCTATTGGATCTTCAGCCCAACAAAATGTTGATCGAGGCTGCAACTATGTTTTGGGACAAGGAAAGGGCTGTGTTCTGCTTTAGGAACATAGAAATGACTCCCTTTCTAGAGGAAATAGGAGGATTTGTTGGGTTGCCTTAGGATAGCCCTGGTTTGGTAGCACCTGAAAATTGCACTGCTAGGGGATTTCTGAAAATGATAGGGCTGAAGAAAAATGAAAACATGAAATGCCTGAAGGACTCCAACATACCATTTAACTTCTTTTATGAATGATACGGTCATAGTCGCTCTTACCGTATTTTTGATGATGAGTTCTCAATCATCTCCTTGGGTTGGATTCATCGTAGGGTCTTTGTGTTTATTATGTGTTTCTTCGGCATGCTAGTATTCCCAATTCTAGGGGATAGAATCCATATTAGGCTGGCCATGGTGACCAAAACTCTGATGGACGGGATCGAGGGGAGACATACACTATCATCCCTATGATCGTTGCAGACATGTACCGGGATTTGGAGTGATGTTAGAAGGGGTTCAAGTTCTTCATGGGTTGCAACTTGCTGTTATAGGTCTGATTGTTGGAACATCTCCAAAAGGGACAATATCGTCAAGAATTTCCGCCAAGGCCGTGGAATGATCACATAGACTTCCCTCATCCCAAAAGAATGAACTATATTACGTTGTGGGATGGGTACAACTTTTCAATAATTTGACCAAGGATCAGGTCCACTGGATGTTCGAGAGTGGTTCCCAGCTGATGAGTTCATCATCAGATCCAGGGTTTTCCACACTTGGTGTTGATTGGGTTAAGGGGCATATACCCTTACGCTTCTCTCAGGGATATGAGACAAGCAAGAAGGAGATAGATCATACCATATGTCGCTAAAATATGTCACTTTAGAGCCGATTTCCAAGGTGACGCCATCCCGTATAAGAATGAAGCACAACATATGTGGACTTTGAAGATTATTGTAAAGAAGGATACTATTGAGCCGGACCAAAATCATGCGGGCCACTCATACCTTTACCCTTCGTGGTTGGAGGACAACATAGCCGGGGTCTTTGAGCCAAGGGCTGGGCCAAGAAACATGGCCATAGACGAGGTTGCTGAAGCAAAGGTGAAGTACAACAAGCTGCGGAAAAGAGTTCGAGAGTCTGAAGCTGAGCATATGGCGCAGCATAAGGCTGACATGGAGATGATTAGCGAGTAGAAGGAGAGAGCTGCTAAATCCAGTGAAAGGCTGGAATATCTGGATTATAGTTTAATGGAGTTTGAAGGGAAGATGACAAAAAGGGTCACTGACTGCCAGAACGCTGAAGGAAATGAAGGAGGGCATATGGCAAGGGCATTCCTACTACTGAACCTGCGCGAGCTGGGAGAGTTGATCAACAAGAGCATCCAATCTGGATAGGGTCCTTCTGGGACCAAGTAGATTAGATTTACTTGCTTTTCAAATGTAATAAGGCCAAATGCCATTAGTGACATTATCTTATTTAATTTCGTTTTGGGTCGTTTATTTTTACATTAATGAAATGAGGTAGTTATTGGAACTAATCTCTCCAAATATTTTTGTTGATAGGCGTACCTCGGGCACAACGAGGTTCCAAAATTAGGACGCGAATTTACTTTCCCACAATACGTGCTTAAATAGTGCAAACATCTTAGAATCCTTACTAGCTTGTTTACCTTTTTGTTTTCTTTATTCTTTATTCCCATTCCCTAAGGTTGGTTCGCTCATACTGGCATCATCAGCGTATCACACCAGATCTAGAGGAACTCTACCTCCTCCTCTTCCAATCAATACAAAGAGCAAAGGGAAAGCTAAAATGGATGACTTAAGTGGTATTCGAAAGGAGAATGCTGAGAACGCAGAAACTTCAGATGGTCGGAGTACTCCGACACCAATGATTTAGTTCTGAGGTTAGAATAAAAGGTACTGGTACTACAAGGGAGAACTTAAGTAGGTCCGCAACTTGGAAAACTTATTCCTTACTCTGAACGTCTACGACATCAACACAAAAAACCCAGCACCTCCCCAAAACACCCCAAACCAACATCCACAAAACCCTCTTGCATCGCATCAATATGCAACCCCACCTCAAAACCTCAATCCCTTACTACTACCAACTCCGCCACTACACCACCATCAACCAGTTCAGTACCTACCAACCACCACTTATCACACTCCCTAGAACACCACAACTCATTCTCTATCCTCAAAACTCAACCAATGACCACCACTATACCCAGGCTCCTAGCACTCACCAAAACAACCCTAAATACGTAGAAATCGTACCTCAATCTATCTAACCAAATTCCTATACACCAGAATCCGCTGAGAAGGACCTGCTCATCAAAAATATAGCTGAAGAACTCAAGAAGTTGACAAGTCGAGTTTGGGGTCGAAGGAGGCAAAAGGATAGAAGGTTTCAATTATGAAGACCTATGTGTACAGCCAGACGTAGAACTGCCAGAGGGGTACAAACCTCCCAAGTCCGAGATGTTTGACGGTACAGGTGATCTCAGGGTTCATCTAAGGACCTATTATGACAATCTTATTGGGGTCGGAAAGGATGAAAGGATTCAGATGAAACTCTTTATGAGAAGTCTTATGAGAGATGCTTTGTCCTGGTACATCAGCCAGGATCCTAAGAAATGGTCCAACTAGGTAAGTATGGCGTCTGATTTCATAGATCGATTCAGGTTCAACACAGAAAATGCACAAGATGTTTTCTACATTCAGAACCTTAAGAAGAAGCCCACCGAGACTTTCTACGAGTATGCTACTCGTTGGAGGTTGGAAGTAGCCAAAGTCAGGCCATCTTTGGACGAAGAACAGATGAATAAATTTTTTGTCAGAGCACAGGATCCGCAATACTATGAAACGTTGATGATTATTGAAAATCATAAATTCTCTGATATCATCAAACTTGAAGAAAGAATTGAAGAAGCCATCAAGAGTGGAATGGTGACAAACTTTGAGGCATTACAGGCCATGAATATGGCATTACAATCATGCGACATATCAAAGAAAAGAGACGTTGGGGCAGTAATGGTGGATCAAGGCTCGAAATATTCACTTACATATCAAACACCTCCACCCGCATATCAAACAACTCCACCCACATACCAAGCACCACCACCCACATACCAACCCTCATCTCCCAGATACTCCCAACCAGCCACTGCCTATCATACCTATAATTCCCAACCATATCATTTCCAGTCACCTCCAACTCGCCAAAATTATCCAAGACCATGACCCAATTTTGACCGCAAGCCACCCAAACAATACACTACTATTACTGAACCCATCAACCAGCTGTATGAAAGGTTGAAAGACGCTGGATACGTGACCCATGTTCCCACTGTGGCATTAGAAAATACATTCCAATTGGTCAACCCAAACAACACCTGTGCATACCATTCCGGTATGAAGGGGCACACTATTGACTAGTGCCGAACATTGAAAGACAAGATCCAGACATTGATTGACAATAAGGTCATAAAGGTGAAAGAATCTGCACCCAATATTCACAACAATCCTCTCCCGGATCATAGGGGTGGCGGGATACATGTGATAGAGATGGATGAAGAATGGGATCCTGAGGGGTCAATCGGGCTTATTCGGGAAGGCGATGACTTTAAACTTGTGGTCACACTTACTCCTATTGTAGTACAGACTCAGTCACCAATCGAAGTTGAGATAACTACGTCAGTTCCATTTGAGGTTGATGTAGCTCCACCTGTGGCCGCCCCTGTTCCATTTGAAGTGGAAGTGGCCACACCTTTCACGGTGATGATCACAGCCTACTCCACACTACTAAAAACTAGAAAGAGAGGGTCGCAATAGATTTTACCCGATTTGTGGGTCGGGATCGATTTCCATAGAGAGCTAGGAATGGAGTCAAGTATCTATTTTGGTTGGAATTGCGTATTTGTTCCAAATATCACTTCTATTCATTTTTGGGTTTTCTTTATATTCTACTATTATCAAACTACAAATTATAATTGCTACTAGATTAACTATGAGTAAATTGCTACAAGTTGTATCTAATATTTTAAAAGGCACTAGGGTAGTGGCATCCTCCTCGGTGGCCAATTGACGGGTAATTGAACCTAAGGAACGATTGACATGATGGGGGAATATGCTATAATCGTTGCAAAATTTTACCCACTCTCACACCTCTCGGTAGAGAGACTGATTTTACCCAATTGAATTTCTCAAGACTAATAGGGTAGGCAAATTTGCTCAAGCAACTGGGGTTCAAGTCGGGTATTACTCTCTCGAGGTTTAACCCTTTAATTGAGACTATCAATTATCTTGAGTCCATCCTAATTCCTTGTTGGGTCAATTTCGGAGACTTAGGCTCTCTTTCTCAAGAAGAACCCAAGTCAACTTAGCACAAACTAGTGTTTGCAACCACTAATTCATAGATTAAACCATGAAATTGACCCAAATAACAAACACTCATAGTCAATCTAACCTTAAATCACAACACCTATCAATTACCCACACTAGGGTTGAGCCACAACCCTAGCTAATGGGTCTAGCTACTCATGCTTGAAAAGAAAAATAGAGAAATAGATGAAGATAAAGACATATTAATTAATTGCTAAGGTAAATACAAAGATTCAATGATAAAAACTAAGTAAAAATGCCCAAAATGGCTAAGAAAAATCTTCTCACGAGCGCAGCTAACGTCTGATAATATCTGATGCCCTAAAAATGGATAAAGGTTCTATTTATACTAAGCTTGGACAAAATTGCCCCTGCGGGGTTAGTACGGACCACACAAAATGGTGTGCGGCAGCACTAGGCTCTTGAACTTGCAATCTTGACTCTCTGAACTCAGGCTCCCTGGACCGCGCAAAATAGACTGCGGCCGCGGAGGCTTCTAGCGCGTTTCGCACAAACTCGACCGCGGACCGCACAGACTTGAACTTCTGAACTTGGCATCTCTCTGAACCTTGTCTCTGCGGACCGCACAGAATGGGAGTGCGGCCGCAGAGGTCCACCGCGGATCGCACAAAGTGTAGTGTGGCCACATTTCTTCGAAGCTTGAAATGCTGAGTCTCTGAACCTCTCTAGTGTAGACCGCATAACGTGTAGTGCGGCCACACTAGGCCTATTTTTCCTGAGTTTGTCTTTTCTTTGGTACTTGTGCAAGTTTCACTCCTTTTGAGCTGATCTTTGACATCTTATCACTTTGTTGATCAAACCTACAATCAAGCACAACTTATGAGTCTTTTGGGACTATTTTGTATGAATTTATAAGCAAAGCGCAAGCACGAAGGAGCATAAAATGCGTCAAAATCCCTAGTTATCAACTCCCCCAAACTTAAGCTTTTTCTTGTACTCAAGCAAACAAAATAAGACTCACCCCTTAAGGGAAAATCCAAGAAATTTTTAGCTGTCCTAAAGCAACCTCAACTAGCATCAATTGGGACTAACAATTGCCCTCAATACAAATGAATCATTAACAACATTTAACCTTTGAAAAACCTTGGATCAAGTGCGACACAAGAGCATCAATAGTGGACTCAACACATCAAAGAACTCTCTCGATTACTTTGGTCATTGTGGAACCCAAACTCACGCATCCTCAACTCTCCCTAAGCAAACCTTACCTTTTTAGAATATTGGCACACAAACCGAGATTAATGGAAATTCACTCGTCTCTCTCAAGAAAAAGTCACAAGTCCGGCTCTAAGTACCATATGCTTGCCCCTTATGTGAGTATCCACTAATGTAAGCTTCATTCAACTCAAGATCATATAGGGCTTTTGTGGGGTCATTGTGAAGGCTTTTGGTTCAGGGTAGGAAATATTTTAGCCTATGTGAGTTCCATCTTCCCTTAAGCACTTTTTTTGATTCATTTGGCAAACATTCTCTTGACTCTTTGAGTCATTTCACTTCTTTTATAAGGGGTTAGAGAGACACATTGTCATTCTTTCATATGCTTTTCAAACCTTTTCTCCTTTTTCAACTTTTCCACACCTTTCATTCTTTACTTTTCTTGAATCCCTCTTTATTCCTTTTCACATTGATCATTCTTTTTGTATTTTGCTTTTCTTTCTTTTTCATTGACTTTTCTTTTCTTCATTTTTTTGGGTGCCTTTTTCCCACTTTATTTCCATCCTCGTCTCTCCCCCAAACTTATACTTTTGCCATGTGCTAAAGGAATGATCGGGTGCCAAGAGAGGGTATCTTTTAGAATGGGTATAGGCTTGTATCATGGTTCTTGAAAGATGAAAGTCTAAGGCTCAAAAGGGTTAACTAGGGATCATATCATTGGTAGGCTATGGATTTGTTCAAACTATCATTTGGATCAAGGAGAGCCTATAATCATGCCTCAAGTCAAAATTCACTTATGAATTTGTCTCAACAAATATTCAGGGCAAGTTCTAGACCAATGGCTCAAGACTTGGACTTGCAATTCAATTACTCACCACACAAGCTAAGGGATTGCTAAAGACATAGATTTGGGGGCCCATAACGACCTTAGATATGATTTGAGCACACAATGGTCCCGAAAAACCACTTGATGATTATCGGTCAACACAAGAGTCTCAAGGTCATGACTTTCACCATCCTAAACACAACAATTTGTCTTTGACCATGGGATCAAAGGCAAATGTGTTAGGCTCAATTGAAGCTTTGCTTGAGGTACCCTTAACTACAAACTACTAAAACAAAAAGAAAAACAGACTCAAACCCTTAAGAAGGTTGTCACGCCATCCATTATTGGGAAGAGCCACCTGGTTCACATAACACTCCACCTTTGGAAAGAACCGTGGAATTAAGAAAACCAAAGGCTTATTGAAAACGTCCAAAACAAAACAAAAAGCTACGAACATAAATAAGAAGCTAAAAACGAAAAAAAAATTGCGAAAAATAGAATGAATATATACAATAGGGGATTTGAATATACAACGGGGGGTAAATATATACAATGTGATGTAACTTTATATACAGACCTAAAGAAAGATAAAAAGTGCGATAAAAGTAACTAAATATCAAATTATATACAACCCAAATGTGAAAAATCAAGAAAGCATAAAAAATATCAATATATACAGTCATTTAAAAAAATGTAGGGCTCACCCCCTCAAATGGAGGTTGGCATTGTCCCCAATGCCAACTAGTCTAACTAAGCACCAAAAATATAGAGAAAAAGTATATACAAGACTCCCTAAGCCGTGTATGTCTGCATAGGATCATGGGTGGTCCCTGGGTCCTCTGTGTGTTCAGGAACCTCAGATTGCTTCCCGGTGGTCTGCTCTACTACTACTTGGATCGGGGCCTGGACCTCGACAGGCTATGGAACTGGTACATCCGGTGGCTGACTGAGGAAGTCTCCGGTGGGTCCGCCAACTGGATGATGGCATCATCTGCTCTAGGAATCCTCCTCCTCTTCGGAGGCCTCTGGGTTAGCTCTGGCTGTGGATGAGCTGCTAGGACTGGATAATCAAGAAACATGTCCAAAGCAGCTGGTCTGCCTTTAGTATAATAACATCTGCCCGCAGCTCCTTCACGGACTCCTTGGAGGCCCGTGTCTTCCTAAGCTTTTTGTGCTCCCGAGCAAGCTCCTTGTGTGCCTTGCTGTGTGAATCAACTTCCTTGGCCAATACATCCTGAGTGGTCAGGATTTTCTTCTGGTTCTCAAGTATCTCCTTCAAAGCATCCTTTATCGATTGTGGGAACTGTGCTGGCTGAGGTGCCGACTGAGCCTCTATAGTAGTAGTCAATATGGACAACTTGGATGAGACAGTCTGCATCTAGTTATTTATACTCAGCAGGGCCTGGCTCAGCCGGTGGGCAGTAATGGGATGGGCCCGGGTAGATGGGATCTCTAGGCCTGCTGATGTGGAAGGGCCAAGAGGAATGGCCGAAGATGTGGAAGGTCCACGGGGTAAGTCATCAGAAGTGGAGGTAGGCTCAGCAGGGACCTCTACCACAACTAGCTCTTCAGACTGGCTAGTTGGGGCAGAAGCAGGGGCTTTGTAGTTCTTGTCCTTGGGGTTGTAATTCCCCTTCAAGCTATACCAGGAAAATGGGGTTGTCTCCTTGACCTTGATGTCATATGGCCTCGGCTCCACCTCTAGATCTGTGAAGTACTCAGTGAGGAAGCTGGGAAAAGGGTAATTTCAGTCATGCTCTGCTCCCACAATGGTGATAACTCTGGACATCACATTCCCCACGTTGATGGGGTACCCCGCCATAATGGAAGCAACCAAAATAGCCCAGTGGAGAGGAAGGGTCTGGTCATGAGTGGTCAGGTCCAACCGGCTGCAAACAAAGGTCTCCCAACCCCTCACCTCAAAGTTTAGGGTCCTCCGCAATATTTTGACCCAAGCTATCAACCAATCAGGAATGGTACCTGGGATTGCCAGGTACTGAGCTAACCATGGACGGACCTCCTCTCCCATCTCCATCTTCGTCATATATAGAGTCTTATCCTCCTCATTGAAGCCCAAGTATTCATTAATTGACTTCCCATCGAACAAAACTTTCAAATTACGAACATTGGTCACTTTGGAGCCCTTTTTGATGTGGGCTACATTATAATAAAACTCTTTGACCAAATGCTTGTTGGTGTCCACACAGTTATCTAAGAAGTGCTCCCAACCCACTCTAGTTCTGAACTGTCTCTGCACATTGGGGTTGTGGGGTAGTAGATCTGTGTCAATGAAACTCCGCTCTGGTATCAACTTTCTCACCAGCCACCACTCCCGAAACTTATGGTATGCTACCTCACTTACAAATCTATCTTCCCAAGCTGCGGGTTTCCTAGTTCTAGCAACGCCTCCCACTTGAGGTTCACCACTTTCAGCTACTCCCTTATCTCCCTATATACCCTCCTTACGTCCTCCTGCACCCTTCCTGGATAATGATGCTGTGGGAGAGGTGGAGTATTCCCCACTACCTTCACCTGAGCCCTCAAACGACCCAGAAGAAATGTTCACTGATGCTTGGGCATCGGGGGAAGAGGGAGGAGTGTCTCAATGTCTGGCCCTCTCCGGATACAGGATGTATTCTCGGACTGAGTCCGAAAGATCTCCCGAGAGGGATCGTACTCACTCACCGACATGTCAATGGCTCTGTCATCCGCTTTTATGGCCTTCCTCATGTTCTTGATGTTTTGCCTAGCTTGGGGAGTGAGTTTGACCATTTTCTGTTTTCCACCCCGGGAGGATTCACCTCTGCCAGGTTGTTTTTATCCCTTGACTTCTTGTTTTACCATTGTCTGCAAACATCATTCAATGTATTTGTTAGTATCAATCAAGGCAATTCAAGTTATTGCAGCAGAACAAATTGCAGAATAGAATCAAAGTGTTGCAGACAGTCCTCAGAAGATGCCTAGTGCGGACTGCACAAAATGGAGTGCGGTCGCACAAGGACCAGTGCGGTCCGCACAAAATGGTAGTGCGGTTGGCACAAGGGTGGGGTTCAGAATACCCACCCTTTGAATCTTGACAGTGCGGCCCGCACAAAATGGTACTGCGGCCGCAATGGGCCAGTGCGAACCGCACAAAATGTAGTGCGGTTGCACTACCCAAGGGTTATCTTTCAGAAGTTCATCATTGCGGTCCGCACAAAGTGGTACTGCAGACCGCACTGGGGCACCGCAAATCGCACAAAAATGACCACAGTCCGCACAGGGTACCCAGAAGTGGTACTAAGTTAGGGCTTGAGATTTTGCTTTTAAGGTCAAATTTCCCCCTAATTAGAGGCCGTAATCAATTACCCAGTCCATTAAACAACTAATTCCACATGAATCAACATTTAAACTAATCTAACCTAGAAATCGAACTAATTACGGGAGGAAGAAGAACAGAAGTTAAGAAAAATGGAAATTAAACAAAATTACAAAATTAAACAAAGAAGAAATGAGTGTAATGTTACCAAATTATGAGATGAAGTGAAGTTAAACAGTGTCAATCAAGAAATTAAGATAAAAGAAGAAGAGGAACAGTATTTAGAGTCTCTGAGGTTCAATTTTGAGAAAAAGGGTAAAAAGGAGGCCCTCAGGGTCTATTTATAGAAAAACCCCTAGGGCCCATTCTCACCTACCAGTGTGGACCGCACAAAATAGACCATGGTCCGCACTGAGCTGTTATGATCAAACTTGGCCAATTATCCCACTACAGTCCGCACAAAGTAGACCGTGACCGCAGTGGTCCACTGCGGACCGCACAAAGTGTAGTGCGGCCACAATGGCCAACTTTAGAGAGGTATCACTTTGGGCTTCACCAGTGCGACTACACTGACAACTTCAGAGACTGAACGATTTCTTCATTATGTCTTGCAATGCATTAACATATCCCTGCAACATCTCACAACCAGTTAGCCCAAAAATCAATCCTATACTACAAAGAAAATCAAAGAAAACAACAAGAAGAAAAACACATGGGTTGCCTCCCAAGAAGTGCCTGATTTAACATCGCGGCATGATGCATTTTACCACCACATCATTCGGGATGAAGAAGCGCCACCACATGGCTGTCATCAAACTTTCCAAGATAATGCTTGTCACACCACCTTTTTACCTATACCCTTGGAAAGAGTGTATATAGGGAGTTTTTTCCAACTTAAAGTGATAGTGGAAACGGGATTAATTTATTAAAAATTCAGAGTCGCCACTTGGGATAATTTATGGTGTCCCAAGTCACCGGTTGAATCCCGAATCGAGGAAAAGATTGACTCTGTATTATAGTCTGTAAACACAAAAATTCGGGTAAGGAATTTTGTTAGCCCGGGAGAAGGTGTTAGGCATTCTCGAGTTCCGTGGTTCTAGCACGGTCGCTCAACTGTTATATTTGGCTTAGTTATATGATTTTAAACATTTATGAACCTATGTGCAAATTTTAGCTTTAACTGCTTTTATTCATTGTTTTTAAAGAAAATTGCAACGTTATTAAAACACGTCTCGAACCATATCACATAAATGTACCCGTAGTTTTTGACATATTTTAACATCGTTGAGATTTGGATTTGGGTCACATAAATGTGCACCCGAGTTTAGGAAGGTAACTTATTAAGATAACGCGCGTAAAGCAACTACGCATTTGCAATTTTGCGAGGGCCATGAAAAATTCGCTAAATGGCACACCTCGATTTCTAAGGACTTAAAAAGAAATAATTAAGTGAGGGCCATGCATTTGAAGATTTTTTTTGGCGCGGCACACCTCGATTCTAATTTTTAAAGGGAGTGCAAAACTAAGCTTTTGATGGCCATAAACTATGTGGTTGGCTGTTATGGCACGCCTTGAACTGTTGAAAGAACCTAATTAATTAATTAAGGAAAGCTTATGGAATTCTAATTACTTTTAACTAAAGGCTCGACCTTTGCTAAATAATTAGAACTCGTCGTATTAAAAGCCCAGTTACCTAAAGGAATTAACTCTACAATAACAATTGAACAGGAACGTTCGAAAATACCTTCAAGCTTGTGCTTAAGATAAGCCCACTTCCTGATGAGGAAGGACATTCAAAGATATGGGATTTGAGACATGAACGTCGTTAATGGGGCCAACATTAGGCCCAAATTTTCAGAATCAACCAAACATCTAGAATCAATGAAATGCAGATTAACCCCAAACCATAGGAAACGTAGGATTGAACCAATAATTTATTTCTGGATATTCACCATAACACAAGTTGCCATTTAACGATTAATGGAACCAGAACTTAAGCTCTTGCAAGATTTAAAACATCATTTCGAAAGACATTACACACTGAATTAACCAATGCAAAAGTCATGAGCAAAACTGACAAGCACATTAAACCCCTCTTATCCTATGTTCATGATGCATACATCCCCAAACAACCTCATTTTTTAATAAACAAACACCACAACCATGTTCAAACACCTCACAGTGACCTTTAACAGGTTACACTGGCCATCTTGTAAGTTCGGTACAAAATCTACAATAAGTATAAACGCTAACTTTCAACAGTATAAAACATGCCAAGAGACTGGAACAAACCCTCTACGATAGTTTTTATGAGTCCCAAATTAGTATAAGAACACAAGGATCCATTATCTAACTAGATCTAATTAGGAGGACAATGAATCAAGGTTATGAAAAAAAACCATATAATAAAGAGATACAGGTGAATTCTAAAGAAAATAAAACTGGACATATGCTTCGAATTTCAGTTCTCCATTTCATTGTTCAATTCGATGCATCACATTAGAAAGAATTCAGAACATGTACCTAGATATAAGATAGAAACTAAGAAGTGAAGAATCAGTAACTAGCAGCAAATAGAATAGAGCCCAGATTCAGTCAATGAAACAGTAAAACCCAGCTCGAAAACATTTGATGGGACAATGGATGAACAGCAGATCACAAACCAGTTTTGAACCAAAACTTAAACCATTTCTCAAACCAAAACTTAAACAAGCAGAATTTTTCTTGGCAGTTTCAACAATGGAAAGCAGGATTTCAGAAATTTTCAAAGAGCTTAGCCATTTTCAATTTTTTAGTCTTTCTTTCTCTCTTTTTTTCTCCAAAAATCTCACTTGAATAGTAAGTCTTGGTGCCTTTATAGGCAAGGCCCTAGGGCAGCTTAAAATGAACTATGTTTTGCACTTCTCCCCTTTTCATATTTTGGTTTTTGCTTAAAGGTCCTTGGTGTAAAATCCAAAATTTCAGATTGATCCCTACCCCAGCTTCTTAGAAGCTTCCTTAGGCAGTTATTGGAGATTCCTTCAAATAGATTTCCTAATCTACCCTTCAAGACCCCTATTTTTACCTTTAAGAACCTAGACTGAACATGGGTCAAATTGACCCAATGGCTTACGCCCCAAATGAATAGGTTGTTCTTTGCCAATGGGTTGGCATTGAACCCAAGGCCCAAACATAATCAGAAAGCTATGTTGGCTATTCCGTGAAAAGTCAGAAAAATTACACAACTGAACAAATTCACAATGGACATTTTAGCTAAATGACTGACTCCCTTTTAAATTAGCTAATGAACTATAACTATGCTAAATTACCACATTTAACAAAGGCCAAGTATACGACTGGAAAATCAGAAATTAAACGAGCCATATGCACAACTAAACAGTATTCACGAGAACATCTATAAGCAAATTAAAAAGCTCACGGAATAAGTACGACCCCCATATAAGCAAAGAAACCTGTATTCAGTATTTTAGTACTTCACTAGATTCAAACTAAGAAATCAAACTACAAAAAAAGAAAGGGGGAGGGACAAGTAAAAAGAAAACGGACAGAAATGGATACGAGTTCAAGAACGACACAGAAGACGGAGATGAAAGAAAAAGAACAAAAATACCTCGAAGGCCATGAGGACATGGCTTGATAAACTTTAGGCGACTTCGATTTTACTAGAAACGGGTATTAACCGCATGTTCTCTTTGAGAACAAACGAACAATATTTGTTTCAAGACCAATCGTTCACAGGAACTTGAGGACCCGAAAGATTCTCTTTCCTTCGATTTTTTATATTCAAAACTGGTCTGATTTGGTGATGATTTGGGGAGAAGTGGTGGTGGATTAGGATGCAAGGAGGGGTGATGGTTGCATGGCTGGATTTTGGTGATGGTTGAAGCTCCGCCGCCGGCCGGAGATGGTAAAGAAACTCAGGGCGGCGGGTCTAGGGTTGAAGGTGAAGGAGAAGGGTCAAAGTACAGAGATACAAAGTTATTTGGACAATTATATCAAAAATACAGGGGTGTTCCTTGGCCGTTGGATTGAAAGAAATTGACGGCCCATATCTATCATCTCCCGAACGACGTCGTTTTGATTTTTGGGACAAGGGGGACTGGACCGGGTAAGGGGCGGGTATGGGCTCAAATGGGGCGGGCGTTTAGGAATATTAATTGGGCTGGAGAAAAATGACTTAATTTTGGCCCAAAAAATCTGATCCTCTTTAAATCAAATTTTCTCTTTTTCTTTTTATTTTCCAAAATTCTTTTCCCTTCTTCTTTTTTTCGAGAAAAATTAAAAATAACACCTAAATTACTCTCTAAATCAAATTATTCTACCAAATCAAATTAATTAACCCTAGATAATGATTACCCCAACTAATTAAATACCAAATTAAAGAAAAACCACCAAAATTCAAAACTAAAAGTTTAAAATGCAAAATAAGTTATTTTTTGTGATTTTTCCATTTTTATAAAACACTAAAATACTAATTAATTCAAGAATGCAAAATTAGATCCTAAATGCAAATGCAGCATATTTTTGTATTTTTCATTAATTAAACAAAAATAAAAATGCACAGACAAATGCAAACAATTATCAGAAAATGCCACAAAATCCACAAAAATTGCAAATAATGAAAAGAAATTATTTTATTTTGAATTTATGGGAGTAATTCATATAGGGCAAAAATCACGTGCTCACGGCTGCCCTTCTTTGCTCGGAAACACGAAGAGTTTTCGTGGAAAGCTAAAGTGAGCGGATAAGAGCGATTTTTGCCTATTTGAATACTTCGTGGGAAGCATTTTTGAAAGATTTGACCGCACCCTACTTCCGAGGTTGCCTACATATCCTTGGCTAAAAAGGAATCAGGTCAGTGTAGTTCAGGAAGTTTTGGTAGCTGAGACTACCATGAAGCTGTGATTTCACTGTTGTTGTTGTTGCTGCTACTACTGCTTACTGCATCCCCTTATTACACCATGATAAAATAAAAAGAAGCTAGACTAGACTATGATCTATGCATTACAAAATCCTATCTATATTTTCAAACTTGCTCTTATGGTTCTTTTTGACTTGTATTCTCCTGGTGGAATCCCTTTGTTGCCGCCTTGAATTATAATTTGAGATGTTTTCTTTTTCTCTAGGTGGATGCCTGACTGCCAACTACACTTTGAGATGTTTTCTTTCCTCCAGGTGGACGCTTGACTGCTGAACTTGAATGTATTCCCTACTTTCCAGGCGGGCTCCTGATTGCTGAACTTGAAATGTATTCCCTGCTCTTCAGGCGGGCTCCTGACTTCAACAAAATAGACAAAACAAAGAAAACTTTCTTCCCCCGTTTGGGTATCTGGGCGCACAGGTAAGTGTAAAACAGATCACATTACCAAATGTCAATAAGAACTTGAAAGCTAAAACTTGAATTGTACTCCTTTGTTCTCCAGGCAGGCTCCTGATTGCTGACTTAAAATGTGTTTCCTGCTCTTCAGGCGGGCTCCTGTCTGCTGACTTGAAATGTGTTCCCTTCTCTCTAGGCGGGCTCCTGACTGCTAACTTGAAATGTATTCCCTTCTCTCCAGGAGGGCTCCTGACTGCTGACTTGAAATGTATTCCCTGCTCTCCAGGCGGGCTCCTGACTACTAAACTTGAATGTATTCCCTGCTCTCCAGGCGGGCTCCTGACTGCTGACTTGAAATGTATTCCCTGCTCTCCAGGCGGGCTCCTGACTACAAAACTTGAATGTATTCCCTACTCTCCAGGCGGGTTCCTGACTGCTAAACTTGAATGTATTCCCTGCTCTCCAGGTGGGCTCCTGACTTCAACAAAATAGGCAAAAACAAAGAAAATTTTCTGCCCCAATATGGTATTTGGGCACACATGTGAGTGTTTATCGAATATTTTAAGAATTTGAAAGCTAGATCCCATTATCCAGGAGGGTCCTTACAACTTCTAGTTAAATGACAGTTTTTAAAAGCTGAATTATGTTTTTTAAAGGTATGACTTCCGCTAAATCTGGTTATCTAAGAAGGTCTTAAAACTACACCCCATTATCCAAGAGGGTCCTGAAAATCAAAAGCAAATTTTATCTTAAGAGTGACAACTTTTATAGTTGAATTATACTACCCTACAGCAGAATTTATGATAAATGTTGTTATATAATCGAAATCTTAAAGCTAAGTCCCATTATTCAGGAGGGTCCTGAAAACTCTTAATTGAATCTTATCTCGAACATGCAAACTTCTAAACCAACTTACATTCCTTTGGGATACATTTATGCTAAATTACGCTATTTCTGAACTTTACACTAGGTCCCATTTTCCAGGAGGGTCCTGAAAACTCCTAATTGAATCCTATCTTAAACATGTAAACTTTGAAGCCTACTTATGTTCCTTTGGGGTGCACTTATGCTAGATCTTGCTACTCATAATTGTTTTGAATTTTAAACTAAATCCCATTTTCCAGGAGGGTCCTGAAAACTTTAAATTAAATCTCATTATCTAGGCGGGTCCTGAGAGTTTACGGTCAAACCTATCTGGTGTTTGCCTTTCCTTGCGGTGGGTTTCTCCGAAACAAACGAGATTTCCTGCCCCTATTTCAAATCAAAGAAAAATCTTGTCAGTTTAAAAATATGGTGGTTGGTTTGTAGCCTTGACTTTGAGGGCAATTGCTCCTTCACTTCCCATGATAACTTATTTCCACTCGAGGACCTTGCTTGCTTATGGACTAACCACTTTCTCTATCATCCTTATCACAGAAAATACCTCTTCTCCGTTCAGACCCAATTCCCTTTATCTGTTGCATTGCTCATGAAATGACATTTACCAACCTTTGTGTTTCACCGAAAATACCTTTGATATGTCCACCTAACACCTTCCATCTGTTGCATCATGCTCTTGCGTTGACATGAATTCCAAAGCACGTTAATTGCCATCCACTTAGTGCGCATGCTGTTCCTTCCTGACTTAAGTCACTGGCCTTGGCCTTGAAGTCTATTGTTCCCTCACCTGTCACGATAACTTTGATTTCTGCTTGGAATACCTTGCTTGTCACTGGTTAAACATTTTCTTTTTTGATCTCACCACAGAAAATATCTTTGACCCGTTCACCCAACATCATCTATTTGTTGCATTGTTCACGAATTGAAATATACCAAACCTTTGTATTTCTCCTAGACTCCAAAGCATGTTGATTGCTACTAACTCAGTGCGCTTATTGTTCTTTCCTAACTTATGCCACTTTGATGTGCTGGCCAGATCCCGTTTTGTGCAATTGGAAAGCTGGTGGCAAATTTTGAAGTCATTTCTCACTTATTCTGACCAAACAGACTTAGGAAGAAGAAGTAAACAAGACAAAAGGAACAGAGTAAAGGACAAAGGAAAGAGATGATTCCTAACAAGAAAACGACAAAGTAGAAACCTATCAGATGTGGATACCAACTCTAATGACCATGACATGCACATGTTGATTAAGTGTCCTAATCTGTCAAACAAGTTTGATGTTCAACTCTTGTTATACCCCTGAACCGTGAAACTGGACTTCAATGCTCCGATTATCCAATTTTATTCACAATCCTTATTCGACTTGTAGTGCCCGAAGGGTTTTCACCATCAAGCCTCTCTCATTCTGTTCTTTCTCTCAACTTACTGTCGCCTTACGGTGCCCACGTGGGTTTTCACAAATAAGACTCTCTCATTTTTGGATTTCTCTCAGCTCCCGTCGCCATACGGTGCCCGTGAGGGTTTTCACCAATAAGACTCTCTCATTTTCATTATTTTTCTGCTTGGACAAGAGTGTTGCCCCTGATATGAATTACCTCTCCTTGCTTGACTTGGCATCTCTCGAAGACTGATCAGAAGGTCTTTCTTTGGACCGTAACGTGGGCTTTTGGATATGGTTAAAAAGAAAGGATATCAAAGGTTCAAAACAATTCACATGGGTTCAAAATTACAACTTTCAAAATCGAATTTCTTACAACAACCACAACTTCTGCCCCAGTTTCTTGCTTGGGGACTTTTGGATTTTTATTTTTATGAGACCGAACCGTGAGGCTGCCTACGTATCCTTAAAAGTATTCAGGTCGAACGTAGTTCATAACATAGGAATTATTTTGTTGTTGTGATTTTCTCCTTTCTCTTTCTTTTCTTTCTCTTTTTTGCTTTCTTTTTCTCTTTTTGTTGTTTTTCTTCTTTTTTTTCTTTTCATTCTTTTCTTTCTCTTCTTCTTTTTTTCCTTTTTTTCTTTTTTTTTCGATTTTAATTTTTCTTCTCTCCCTTTACGTTCTTTTCTTTTCTCATTTTTCCTTTACTTATCTTTCACGCTTGTGTTTCTGATCTTTGCTACTGATTCCAAAAGAGGGGTATGAAAGAAAGTAAACAAGGCTCAAAGGGGTAACGAAGGATAAGGTGTTTAGATAGCAGAACAAAATGCCTTCATCATTCCAATCTTCAAAACATGCCAAGTACAAACAACACAATTAAACAAACCAAGGAAAACATTCGTAACATCTTTTGATTGCGCCAGACTTGATGACCATATCCACACATTCGCCTTTTCGTTGCTGGTGACTAAACTGATTTTTAAAACCAGGTTGAGAATTACGCATGCATGTCATGTCACTATAGTCAATCAGGAAAAGAACTATAAAAGAAAAGGGAACTAAATGAAAATGACTAGAAATTACAGAAAACAAAAAATTACATTAGACAGATGGTGAAAGGGTTAGAACAACAAAATAAACAAACTAAACTGGGGTCACAAACCTAGACAACACTAGACGGGCTACTATGACTAAACAAACTAGGCAAAATAAAAGGATAGAAGGGTTTGAGTCACAAGACAATATCCGGATTACAACTCTAAAATAACCCGGACAACAGAAATGACAACAAAATAAACCACCAAAACTCCTCCCTGACTAACCAAGAAATGAGCATCTTTCCAATTGTCAAGCTCGGCATCTTAGCCACTGAATTCCGAATCAACATTACTAGGACCCTCACAAACCTCCATCACATTGTTCTTAATAAATTGCTTTTGGGTTCCCTTTGTTGGCTCGTTCTTAAGATCAACCTCTGATAGCACTGAAAACTTTGCAGCGCGTGGACCTTCGAGGATCTCAGAAGAATTCTCATATTCCTTTTCAAAACAAAACATACTCACCATATACATCTCATTACGAATAGGCGATGGACTTTGGCTAGTGTCTGCTGTATCTGGATTTTGCACGACAATGTCACCTGCATCAATAAGCTTCTGAATTGCTTTCTTCAGATTCCAACACTTCTCTATGTCACACACCGGGGCATTTGAGCAATATGCGCAACTTTGAGAAAAATCAAACTTCTTTGACAGAGGGTTTGGCATTTTTATATGAATCGGCTTCAACATGTCCAATTGCTTCAACTTTTGGAACAAACTGGCGTATGATTCTCCAATAGGGGTGAAAGACTTTTCTTTCTTCAGCAATTTCTCATTCTTAATTGCTTGATTGGGCCGAAAAGCTGATCCAGGAGGTTTTCGGTAGGCTCGTGGGGGTGGATAGGCATTTTGGGGAGCTGGGTACTGGGAAAGTGATGTACGATTTTGGGAGTTCCGTGGAGAGAAGTGGCATTGGGAGGATCATCTGGCGCACAAGGATATCCACGGGAACGATGTCGAGGCTGGAAGTATTGATCGTGAAAGCCCATCAGATCATCTTTTATATTTCTCTTTCTTCCACCCAAGCTTACTGGGCTATTTTGAATGTCTTTTGAACAACTCATGATTTTGCCTGACTTGATTCCCTCTTCCACTAGCTCCTCTATTTTTAACACATCTTTCAAAGGCTTTTCCAAGGCCGGGATCAAATGACTGAAGTAGGTGGGCCCCTAGGCTTGTAGGAAAAGCTCAACATTTTCTTCTTCACCAATCGGGGTATTGACTCGAGCAGCTTGCTCCCTCCATCTGAGCCCAAACTCCCTAAAGCTTTTCTCTGGCTTCTTTTCCATTTTAGATAGGGAGGAGCGGTCTGGGGTAACACCTGATTTGTATTGAATGTATCGAACAAAATCTTGAGCCATGTCACCCAATGTAGGCCACTTACCAACATCTTGACGATTATGCCATTCCAAAGCTACCCCAGTCAGGCTCTCATAGAAGTACGCCATTAACAAACCATCTTTCTTGCCAACACTTCTCATTTCACTGCAATAATCTCTCAAATGAGCTATCAGATCTCCACACCCATCATACAAGTTAAATCTTGGCACTTTGAATCCCGCGGGCAGGCGAACGTCAGGGGACACAGACAGTTCTTTGTAAGCCATGCTACCCTGGTCTCCCCTTCATTGTTTGTTCTTTAAGGATTGTTCTATGCCTTTCAGCCTTCTGGGTATCCCATCTCGCCCTTTTCTTCCTGTGAACTCTTGATTTACAACATGAGGCCCATCCCGCGGACCCTGCTTGTATGAGTTGGGAACCTTGTGGGCAACCTCTGAGGGGTAATATTGGGCATCATGAGCTTTGAGTGGGTGTTCATTGTTGGGGATGATGGATAAGACCGGAGGGCAATTTTTGGGAAAGGTAATTGGAAGATGAGTGATAGAGCTACTAGGGTGGTTGGGAAAGCCATGATAAACGGGTGGATCTGGAGAGTATGGGGGATCATCTGGCACTGTGACCGGTGTTTGGGTAAGGGTAGCATTTAGGAAGCTAGGTGGTGGCGGGGGTGGTGCCTTCCCAGTCATCCAGGCCTGATACATGTCCGCCATGTGTTGTCTTAACAGCCTCACCTCTTCAACCAACCCATTGTCTTGTTCAACCAATTGCTTTTGGGCACCTGTATCAACCAACTCAGTTTTGTTGTTGTCTGCCATTGCCTTTTGACTTTATGTTGTAGAGAGGAGTTACTACTTTGAAGACCACAAACCAACAACCTTTCTGCTATGAAGATATCAAAAGGAACAAAATGGGTCATCCCGTTAGCGTTGGGGCATTTAACACCAGAAATATCACATTGCGTGCAATGCACCTAGCAACAATTAAAGGTTCTAGAATGACCTAGAGGGTCATAAGGTCATTTGACATCATCCAAATCTGTCTATTTGAATCTTCTCTTTTCTTTTCTTTCGTCGCACTTCTTAGCTCGCTCATTTTCTTTCTGATTGTCGCTTTTTTCTTCCTTCTCAATTCTCACCTCCCATAATTTCACCATCTTTTTCTCTCTTTTTTTTTTCTTTTTTTTCTTTTCTTTTAAAAAATAAAAAATGATTCGATCGAACCTATGTAGGTTGCCTACGTATCATGACGTCGCATGAATCAAATCTTTGCGTAGTTCGGGAAGATCAGGAATAAAGGAAACAAACTGACGTTCTCTGTTTCTTTTTCTTTTTCTTTTCTTTATACCTTAATGACTACTCTGCTGATAAAAGAGAAATAAATGAAGCAAATCTTTTTTGGATTTTCTAAACTTAATGTTCTATAACCTATTTTAAACTTAAGCTTAACGGATTTTTTTTTCTTTTCTTTGAAACAAATACTCTATTCAGGAAAAACTCTAGAAGAGAAAGATATTTTTTGATTCCTTTTTTTTTAGGAAGAAAATCTAAAGAGTGAGCCACAGAAAAATATTTAGAATTTTCATTTGATATTCTGATGCAAGGTTTCGAAACAAGCAATGAAAAAGATAACACAAAATATTTTTGGATTTCAATTTTGATTGCCTAAAGAAGAATTTCTAATGATAAACAAAGGATAAAGTATGTTTTTTTTCTATGTATAATATCCTAAAGTTATAATGAAAATAAAAAGAATTTTTTTTTCATTTTTCACTAATTTCCCCAAGAAACACCTCAAAAGAAAATCTTTTTGGATTTTGGAATAAATACCTTAAAGAAGGATTTTAAAGAAGTACTAAAAGAAAATTCTCTTCTTCTTTTTTTTGAATTTTGGTCCTAATATAGTAGAGGAAATATAAAAACATTTCATTTTAAGTCCTAGATATTAATTGCCTAAAGGAAAAACAATCTCAAAGGAGAATTTTTTTTCTTTCTTATAACAAAAACGCAAAATTTCTTCTCTTTTTTTTCCTGAATTTTCGACTTGTAACACATTTCCACATGCAAAATAAGAAATACAATAACAAAAGACTCGGCAAACTTAACATGACTATTACAAACTCTAACATCACCTAAAAGACTAAATACTACTATACAGGACTAGAAAATAAAACAAAAACAATTGACTCAAAAACATAAAATGGCTCCTCGAGCAGCTCCTGAATGTAGTGATCCTGGGGTATCTGTCATGCTCAAACTCCAGTAAGTAGATTCACACCTATATGAGAAAACTTAAACTAGCACTATGTGAGAAAATAACATTCCCTAAGACACATGCAAGACATGATTGAGGCTATTTTTGCAAAATGACTTATTTGGCCAAAAGGTGGCTAGAAGTGCAAAATTTGGCTATGACCCCGCAAAGCCAAGAACTTAAGATTTACTAGGAAGACCGGACCCTATGTGGGTTGCCTACGTATCACGTCCCGAAAGACGAGAATCAGGTATGCGTAGTTCGGGCAGATAGGATACGGGCGAGAAATAAAAATAACAACTAATTTAGAGAAAATGTGTTTTTTTTTTCTTTCTCTTTTTTTTTTTTTGAAAAATGATGAAACATTTAAACTCTTTTTTTTATTTTCTTTTTCCCCTTTTTTGATTTTTGATTTTTGAAATGATGAAAAAGTACAAAAATCTTTTGAATTTTCCAAGCTCTTTTTTTTTTCTCTTAACAAAATATAACAAAAAACATAATTAGGCCCCACTCGCTTTATCTTCACACTTCACCCTCTCTTTTTTCTTTTTTTTCTTTCTTCTATCTTTTTTCATTGTTTTTTTTTCATTTCTTCATTTACTCTCAGCTATCATTGGTCCGCCAAATGACCCTTTTACCCTTGAATAAATGCAACATGTAGCACATAAGCAGTATCAGGATGGTCTTTTATTTTTGGGGTATACCTGTCCTACACGGACCCAACACCTGTGTTAAATCCCCTAAGTTAAGTGCACATGATGCAAACAAGTGCTCCTACTAGGGATCCGGCATGAGGTTGAGTTATTCTAGGTTTAAAATCTGGGTGTATTGTTCTGGACCTGGCTTACCCGAGCGGACAACTCGAGTCGAGGGGGGGCTACGTACCGGTAATCAAAAGATCATCCAGCTTGCAACTTGTCCGAACCTCGTTCTATTTGGGACATGACACTAACAGAAAGAAGTCACGACCAGCGTGCACTCCTCGGGAGAGAGAAGAGAGGGTTTCGTAGCAGTTTATATATACAGTTCAGATAATATCAAAGCGGTAAAAAGCAACATTTAGTGCATTAGGCCCAAACATGTAATAAAATCAGATAATAAATAATGCCAAATATAACAATTCATCTAAGCTCGAATTCTGAACCCAGAACCAGAGATTCTGGGTTCTTTTCCCCAGCAGAGTCGCTAGAGCTGTCACACCTCCTTTTTACCTACACCCCTGGAAAGGGTGTATATAGGGAGTTTTTTCCAACTTAAAGTGACAATCGAAACATGATTAATTTATTAAAAATTCAGAGTCGCCACTTGGGATAATTTATGGTGTCCCAAGTCACCGGTTGAATCCCGAATTAAGGAAAAGATTGACTTTGTATTACAGTTTGCGAACACAGAAATCCGGGTAAGGAATTCTGTTAACCCGGGAAAAGGTTTTAGGCATTCTCGAGTTCCGTGGTTCTAGCACGGTCTATCAACGGTTATATTTGGCTTAGTTATATGATTTTAAACAATTATGAACCTATGTGCAAATTTTAGCTTTAACTGCTTTTATTCATTTTTTTAAAGAAAATTGCAACGTTATTAAAACACGTCTCGAACCACATCACATAAATGCACCCGTGGTTTTTGACATATTTTAACATCGTTGAGATTTGGATTTGGGTCACATAAATGTGCACCCGAGTTTAGGAAGGTAACTTATTAAGATAACGCGCCTAAATCAACTACACATTTGCAACTTTGCGAGGGCCATGGAAAATTCGCTAAATGGCACACCTCGATTTCTAAGGACTTAAAAAGAAATAATTAAGTGAGGGCCATGCATTTGAAGATTTTGTTTGGCGCGACACACCTCGATTCTAATTTTTAAAGGGAGTGCAAAACTAAGCTTTTGAGGGCCATAAACTATGTGTTTGGCTGTTATGGCACGCCTCGAACTATTGAAAGAACCTAATTAATTAATTAAGGAAAGCTTATGGAATTCTAATTACTTTTAACTAAAGGCTCGACCTTTGCTAAATAATTAGAACTCATCGTATTAAAAGCCCAGTTTCCTAAAGGAATTAACTCGGCAATAACAATTGAACAGGAACGTTCGAAAATACCTTCAAGCTTGGGCTTAAGATAAACCCACTTCCTGATGAGGAAGGACATTCAAAGATATGGGATTTGAGATATGAACGTCGTTAATGGGGCCAACATTAGGCCCAAATTTTCAGAATAAACCAAACATCTAGAATCAAAGAAATGCAGATTAACCCCAAACCATAGGAAACGTAGGATTGAACAAATAATTTATTTCTGGATATTCACCATAATACAAGCTGCCATTTAACGACAAATGGAACCAGAACTTAAGCTCTTGCAAGATTTAAAATTTCATTTCGAAAGACATTACACACTGAATTAACCAATGCAAAAGTCATGAGCAAAATTGACAAGCACATTAAACCCCTCCTATCCTATGTTCATGATGCATATATCACCAAACAACCTCATTTTAATAAACAAACACCACAACCATGTTCAAACACCTCATAGTGACCTTTAACGGGTTACACAGGCCATCTTGTAAGTTCAGTACAAAATCTACAATAAGTATAAACGCTAACTTTCACCAGGATAAAACATGCCAAGAGACTGGAACAAATCCTCTACGATAGTTTTTATGAGTCCAAAATTAGTATAAGAACACAAGGCTCCATTATCTAACCAGATCTAATTAGGAGGACAATGAATCACGGTTATGAAGAAAAAAACCATACAATAAAGAGATACAACTGAATTCTAAAGAAAATAAAACTGGACATATGCTTCGAATTTCAGTTCTCCATTTCATTGTTCAATTTGATGCTTCACATTAGAAAGGATTCAGTACATGTACTTGGAGATAAGATAGAAACCAAGAAATGAAGAATCAGTAACTAGCAGCAAATAGAACAGAGCCCAAATTCAGTTAATGAAACAGTAAAACCCAGCTCGAAAATATTTGATGGGACAATGGATGAACAGCAGATCACAAACCAGCTTCGAACCAAAACTTAAACCATTTCTCAAACCAAAACATAAACAAGCAGAATTTTTCTTGGCAGTTGCAATGATGGAAAGCGGGATTTAAGAAATTTTCAAAGAGCTTAGCCGTTTTTAATTTTTTAGTCTTTCTTTCTTTTTTTTCTCCAAAAATCTCACTTGAATAGCAAGTCTTGGTGCCTTTATAGGCAAGGCACTAGGGCAGCTTAAAATGAACTATGTTTTGCACTTCTCCACTTTTTATATTTTGGTTTTTGCTTAAAGGTCCTTGGTGTAAAATGCAAAATTTCAGATTGATCCCTACCCCGGCTTCCTAGAAGCTTCCTTAGGCAGTTATTAGAGATTCCTTCAAATAGATTTCCTAATCTACCCTTCAAGACCCCTGTTTTTACCTTTAAGAACCTAGATGGAACATGGGTCAAATTGACCCAATGGCTTACGCCCCAAATGAATAGGTTGTTCTTTGCCAATGGGTTGGAATTGAACCCAAGGCCCTAACATAATCAGAACCCTATGTTGGCTATTCCGTGAAAAGTCAGAAAAATTACACAACTGAACAAATTCACAATGGGCATTTTAGCTAAATTACCGACTCCCTTTTAAATTAGCTAATGAACTATAACTAAGCTAAATTACCACATTTATCAAAGGCCAAGTATATGACTGGAAAATCAGATATTAAACGGGCCATATGCACAACTAAACAGTATTCACGAGAACATTTATAAGCAAATTAAAAAGCTCGCAGAATAAGTACGACCCCCATATAAGCAAAGAAACCTATATTCAGTATTTTAATACTTCTCCAGATTCAAACCAAGAAATCAAACTAAATAAAAAAAGAAAGGGAGAGGGACAAGTAAAAAAGAAAACGGAAAGAAAAGGATACGAGTTCAAGAACGACACAAAAGACGGAGATGAAAGAAAAAGAACAAAATACCGCGAAGGCCATGCAGACAGAGCCTGATAAACTTCAGGTGACTTCGTTTTTACTCGAAACGGGTATTAACCGCATGTTCCTTTTGAGAACAAACAAACAATATTTGTTTCAAGACCAATCGTTCATAGGAACTTGAGGACCCGAAAGATTCTCTTTCCTTTGATTTTTAGATTCAAAACTGGTCTGATTTGGTGATGATTTGGGGAGAAGTGGTGGTGGATTAGGATGCAAGGAGGGATGATGGTTGCATGGCTGGATTTTGGTGATGGTTGAAGCTCCGCCGCCAGCCGGAGATGGTAAAGAAACTTAGGGCGGCGAGTCTAGGGTTGAAGGTGAAGGGGAAGGGTCGAAGTATAGAGATACAAGGTTATTCGGACAATTATATCAAAAATACAGGGGTGTTCCTTGGCCGTTGGATTGAAAGAAATCAACGGCCCAGATCTATCATCTCCCGAACGACGTCGTTTTGATTTTTGGGACAAGGGGGACTGGACCGGGTAAGGGGACGGGTATGGGCTTAGAAGGGGCGGGTGTTTAGGAATTTTAGTTGGCCTGGGGAAAAATGACTTAATTTTGGCCCAAAAAATCTGATCCTCTTTAAATCAAATTTTCTCTTTTTCTTTTTATTTTCCAAAATTCTTTTCCCTTCTTGTTTTTTTCGAGAAAAATTAAAAATAACACCTAAATTACTCTCTAAATCAAATTATGCTACCAAATCAAATTAATTAACCCTAGATAATGATTACCCAAACTAATTAAATACCAAATTAAAGAAAAACTACCAAAATTCAAAACTAAAAGTTTAAAATGCAAAAATAAGTTATTTTTTTATGATTTTTCCATTTTTATAAAACACTAAATTACTAATTAATTCAAGAATTCAAAATAGGTCCTAAATGCAAATGCAACATATTTTTGTAATTTTCATTAATTAAACAAAAATAAAAATGCACAGACAAATGCAAACAAATATCAGAAAATGCCATAAAATCCACAAAAATTGCAAATAATGAAAAGAAATTATTTTGTTTTGAATTTATGGGAGTAATTCATATAGGGCAAAAATCATGTGCTTACAATGCTTGACCCGGTGCCCATTAACTCTAAATACTTCACCATTTTTGTTTTTCAAATCAAGATCACCAAAAGGGGTCACAAACGCAACTTCAAACGGTTCACTCCATTTGGATTTGAGCTTTCCCGGAAACAGACGTAACCGAGAGTTGAATAAGAGAACCAAATCACCAACTTTGAAATCCTTTCCACGAGCATATTTATCATGAAGGTACTTCATCTTGTCCCTATACAAGGACGAACTGGAGTAGGCATGGAATCTAAATTCATCAAGTTCATTGAGTTGTTCAACACGATGATTAGCTGCAACATCCCATTCCAAATTCAACTTCCTCAAAGCCCACATGGCCTTATGCTCTAACTCAACCGGAAGATGGCATGCTTTCCCAAACACCAACCGATATGGAGACATACCAATCGGAGTCTTGTAAGCCGTCCGATAAGCCCATAGAGTGTCATCCAACTTCTTCGACCAATCGGTCCTATTAGCATTGACCGTCTTTGACAATATACTTTTTATCTCCCTGTTGGAGACTTCTACTTGACCACTTGCTTAGGGATGATAGAGGGCAGAAATTTTGTGATTGACACTATACTTGGAAAGCAACGTGTCGAAAGCTTTATTGCAAAAGTGAGACCCCCATCACTAATAATCGCGCGAGGAGTGCCAAACCTTGTGAAAACGCTTTTTTAAGAAATGCAACAACACTCCAGGCTTCATTGTTGGGCAGAGCCACGGCTTCAACCCACTTTGAGACATAATTGACCGCCACAAGAATGTAAGTATTCCCACAAGAGCTAACCAATGGACCCATGAAATCGATGCCCCAAACATCAAAGATATCCACTTCAAGAATGGTATAGAGAGGCATCTCATCCCTTTTTGAAATTCCACCCGCTCTTTGGCATTCATCACACCTCTTCACAAAATCACCCGCATCTTTGAACAGCGTTGGCCAATAGAACCCGCAACTAAGAACTTTCGAGGCGGTCCTCACCCCACCGTGATGGCTACCATAGGGTGAGGAATGACTAGCCTCTAAGATACCCAATTCTTCTTCCTCCGGGACACATTGATGAATCACACCATCCGTGCAAATCTTGAACAAATACGGCTTATCCCAATAAAAGTCCAAACTATCCCGCTTGAGCTTCTTCCTTTGGTTAGAAGAGAGCTCATACGGGATTATTCCGGTCACAAGGTAATTGGCAACATTGGTAAACCATGGCATATCATTCATTGACACCGCAAGGAGTTGCTCGTCGATAAATGAATCGTTGATCTCAAGGCCATCACAAGGCCTCCCCTCCTCCTCCAAACGGGACAAGTGGTCCGCCACTTGGTGCTCACTACCTTTCCGGTCCACAATTTCTAGATCAAACTCTTAATGTCGTAACACTCATATCACAATCTTGCCTTGGAGTCTTTCTTTATCATCAAATACCTAAGGATGGCATGATTGGTGTGCACTATGACTTTGGCCCCCATAAGATACAGCCGAAACTTTTCCATTGCAAACACTATGGCCAACAACTCTTTTTCGCTGACTGTATAGTTCCTTTGAGCCTTATTCATGGTCTTGCTTGTGTAGTACACCGGATGAAACATCGTGTTAACCCTTTGACCCAAAATAGCCCCAACCGCAACGTCACTTGCATCACACATGAGCTCAAAAGGTAAGCTCTAATTTGGTGCAGTAATGATTGGGGTAGTGGTAAACTTAATCTTGAGAAGCTCAAATGCTTGCATACATCCCTTATAGAACACAAACTTTGCATCCTTTTCTAGTAGCTTGCAAAGGGGGTTTACCACCTTTGAAAAATCTTTTATAAACCTCCGGTAGAACCCCGCGTGCCCAAGAAAACTCCTCACCCCCTTGACGGAAATGGGGGGAGGAAGCCTTGAAATCACCTCTATCTTGGCTTTGTCAACTTCAATTCCATGCTTTGAAATATTGTGGCCCAACATTATGCCTTCCTCCACCATGAAGTGGCATTTTTCCCAATTAAGCACGAGATTGGTGTCTTCACATCGAACTAATACTCTATCCAAATTTCTCAAACACTCTTCAAAGGAATCACCAACCACACTGAAATCATCCATGAATACCTCCAAGATATCTTCCACCATGTCGGTGAAAATAGCCATCATGCAACGTTGGAAGGTTGCCGGAGCATTACACAACCTGAACAACATCCTAAAGAAAGAAAATGTGCCATATGGACAAGTGAATGTGGTCTTTTCCTGATCTTCTGGATCAATCAAGATTTGATTATATCCCGAGTATCCATCCAAAAAGCAATAAAAAGCACGCCCCGCAAGACGATCAAGCATTTGGTCAAGGAATGGCAATGGGAAATGATCCTTTCGGGTCACTTTATTTAGCTTCCGGTAGTCCATACATACCCTCCATCCGGTAACTGTCCGAGTGCGAATAAGTTCATTGTTGTCATTTGTTACCACAGTCATACCACCCTTTTTCGGTACACATTGCACCGAAGAAGTCCATGAGCTATCGGAATGGGGTACACAACACCGACATCCAACCACTTGATTACTCACCACTTCTTGCATTGCCTTGTTCAATCTTCTTTGATGCTCCAAGGAAGGATTTGCATCATCCTCCAAAATAATTTTGTGCATACAGAATGCGGGGCTTATTCCCCGAATATCAGCCAAAGTCCATCCAATTGCCTTTTTCCGCTTTTGAAGCACTGCCAAAGTGGCCTCAACCTGCATGTTAGTTAGACAAGAAGAAAGAATAACTGGTAAAGTAGAATTTGAGCCTAAGAATTCATACCTGAGGTGTGGACGAAGTGGTTTCAACTCCAACACTGGTGGCTCCTCAATTGATGGTTTTGTTGGTAGAGTTTTCCAGTTTTCAAGATCCAAAGACAATTTTTTAGGCTCATAAGAATAATAGCCCATTCCATGTAAAGCATTCACGCACTCCACTCGGCTTGCATCCTCATTGACATCAAGATTTAACAATACGGCTTCCAATGGGTCCTCCACATTGATCATTGCATTGGTGTCATCAATTATCACTATTGTGACGAGGTCAACAAAAGAGCACACCTCGGTATTGTTGGGCTGCTTCATAGATTTGCACATATGAAAGACGACTTTTTCATCTCCCACTCAGAAAGTGAGCTCACCCGATTCAACATCAACCAATGCCTTCCCCGTTACAAGGAAAGGCCTTCCCAAGATAATAATAACCTCATAGTCCACCTCACAATCCAGAATCACAAAGTCGGCCGGCAATATGAATTTGTCCACTCGGACAAACACGTCATCAATAATTCCCAAAGGTCGCTTCATCGATCGATCCACCATTTGAAGTTTCATTGAGGTTGGCCTAGGTTGACCGATAACCAAAGTTTTGAAAATCGAGTATGGCATCAAATTGATACTAGCTCCCAAGTCACATAGAGCCTTGGCAAAATCTGCACTCCCAATGGTGCAAGAAATGGTGAAAACACCGGGATCTTCAAGCTTTGGGGCCATTGAATGCACTATAGAACTAACTTGGTGAGTCATCTTTATAATTTCACAATCCATAGAACGCTTCTTTATAACCAAGTCTTTCAAGAATTTCGCATAACCTGGCATTTGTTCAAGTGCCTTCACCAAAGGCACATTAATATATAAGCTCTTCATCATGTCAATGAAATTTTTAAACTGATTATCATTCTTCTTCTTCGCGAGCCTTTGAGGATAAGGTGGAGGTGTCCTTGGCAATGGAGCCTTGGCTTTTGGCACAACCGGCTCCGGCATGTCAATTATGTGTTCCCTAGACAGGTTCACATCATTTTGTGTTTTCACCTCGACTTCTTGAATATCAATCCTCACTTCATTGTTCACATTTTCATCAACCACATCTTCAACTACCAAAGGGACTTCATCATGTTGCAACTCAACATCATCATCCACGACTTGCTTTTGCATAGAGACATGCACATCACCGCCTCTCACACTTCTTGTTGTGACCGCCATAATATGATTTTTCCCACCCTTTGGGTTCACTTCTGTATCACTTGGTAGAGCACCCTTCGGGCGAGTATTCAATGACTGAGAGATTTGTCCTAATTGCACCTCCAAGTTTCGGATAGAGGTGTTGTGAGAAGCTAATTGTGCATTAGAATCTGCATTCCTCTTCATTATCTGCTCGAAGATCATTTCAATTCTACCCATATCATTACCCGAAGAACTAGGACCTTGAGATGGAAATGGTGGTGGATTGTTCGGTTGTTGGTACATTGGGAGACTTTGAAAGCCTTGCCCCCGGTTTCCTTGATTTCCATTGTTCCATCCTCCTTAATTATTATTGCCACCCCATTATTGTTATTACCATTCCAATTCCCTTGGTTGCCTTGATTGTTGTTCTGATTGCCCTAGTTGTTGTTTTGGTTGTAGTTCCTCCAATTGCCACTGTTTTGTTGTTGTTGCTCCAATTGCCTTGAGGTCTCCACTGTTGTTGGTTGGAAGGTTTGCCCCGTTGGCCTTGATACTTGTTTACATATTGAACCTCTTCACTTTGGTCATCATAACCATCATTTTGAAAACCATCACATGCATCATCAAATTGCTCAAAATTCCCTTGGTTTTGTTGCCTTCTTTGCCTTCTCTTGTTGACAAGCATATTAACACCCTCCATGGCATTCACTTGGCGAGTATTTTGGACTTGTTGTAACTGTGCCTTAGCCAATTGATTCATAGTAGTTGTCAACTCCACTATAGCTTGCCCATGGTCATGTAATTCCTTGTGCAAATAAATAACTGTAGGGTCACCTTGAGGTACATTGGCTCTACTTTGCCATGCAGCAGAAGTGTCGGCAATCTCATCAAGTACATCACATGCCTCATCATATGACAGCTTCATAAAGTTGCCCCCGACAAGTTGGTTCACTATGCATTGATATGTTGTATTGATGCCCCTGTAGAAAGTTTGTTGGATCATAGCATCGGTCATATCATTATTGGGAAATTCTTTCACCATCGTTCTATACTGCTCCCAAATCTCATGCAAAGGTTTAGTGGATCTTGCTTGAAAGCCAATATCTCATCTCAAAGTGCCGCCATATGCCCGGGTGAAAAGAATTTAGAAATGAATTTATCTGCCAACTCATCCCAGGTTTTGATGGAATGGTTGGGGAGTCTCTCTAGTCAATCTAATGCCTTCCCCCGAAGTGAGAATGGGAAAAGTCTCAACCTAAGAGCATCCTCGGACACATTCGTCTGTTTGCTCCCCCAGCATGTATCCACGAACCCCTTGAGATGTTTGTAGGCATTTTGATCCGCAGCGCCCGTGAAGTACCCACGCTGCTCAAGTAAGGTCAACGTCACATTGGTTATCTAAAAGTTGCCCGCTCGGATTCTGGGTGGGACAATAACACTTGCATAACCCTGGTTCGGAAGTACTCTAGGAGCCACTCTTGGAGGTGGCGGAGGAGGGTCTGGAATATTGTCATTTGGATTGGCATTGTCATTGCGGCCTCTACGTTGTCCTTGAGGTACAAGAGTCACCTCATCTTGCTCAACATCATCTACCTCCTTCCCCGCAATCATGTTTCCAAGAGGGTCATTAGCGTTGTTCAACGACGCCAAAAAGTGATCGCAACCTACTCCACACTACTAAAAAGTAGGAAGAGAGGGTCACAATACCTTTTACCCGATTTGTGGGTCGGGATCGATTTCCACAGAGAGCTAGGAATGGATTCGAGTATCTATTTAGGTTGGAATTGCTTATTTGTTCCAAGTATCACTTCTAATCATTTTTGGGTTTTCTTTATATTCTACTATTATCAAACTACAAATTATAATTGCTACTAGATTAACTACGAGTAAATTGCTACAAGTTGTATCTAATAGTTTAAAAGGCACTAGGGTAGTGGCATCCTCGTAGGTGGCTAATTGACGGGTAATTGAACCTAAGGAACGATTGACATGATTGGGGAATATGCTATAACCGTTGCACAATTGTATCCACTCTCACACCTCTCGGTAGAGAGAGTGATTTTGCCCAATTGACTTTCTCAAGACCAATAGGGTAGGCAAATTTGCTCAAGCAATTGGGGTTGAAGTCGGGTATTACTCTCTCGAGGTTTAACCATTTAATTGGGACTATCAATTCTCTTGAGTCCATCCCAATTCCTTGTTGGGTCAATTTCGAAGACTTAGTCTCTCTTTCTCAAGAAGAACCCAAGTCAACTTAGGACAAACTAGTGTTTACAACCACTAATTCATAGATTAAACCATGAAATTGACCCAAATAACAAACACTCATAGTCAATCTAACCTTAAATTACAACACCCATCAATTGCACACACTAGGGTTGAGCCACAACCCTAGCTAATGGGTCTAGCTACTCATGCTTGAAGAGAAAAACAGAGAAATAGATGAAGATAAAGACATATTAATTAATTGCTAAGGTAAATACAAAGATTCAATGATAAAAACTAAGTAAAAAAGGCCAAAATGGCTAATAAAAGTCTTCTCACGAGCGTAGCTAAAGCCTGATAATATCTGATGCCCTAAAAATGGAAAAAGGTTCTATTTATACTAAGCTGGAAAAACTAGACAAAATTGTCCCTGCGGGGTTAGAGCGGACCACACAAAATGGTATGTGGCTGCACTAGTCTCTTGAACTTGCAATCTTGACTCTCTGAACCCAGTCTCTGCGGACCACACAAAATGGATTACGGCCAAGGAGGTTTCTAGCGTGGTCCGCACAAACTCGACCGCGGACCGCACAAGCTTGAACCTCTGAACTTGGCATCTTTCTAAACCTTGTCTCTATGGACCGCATAGAATGGGATTGCGGCTACAGAGGTCCACCATGGACCGCACATAGTGTAGTGCGGCCGCATTGCTTCGAAGCCTGAAATGCCGAGTCTCTGAACCTTTCTAGTGCGTACCGCACAAAGTGTAGTGCTCCACACTAGGCCTGTTTTTCCTTAGTTTGTCTTGTCTTTGGTACTTGTGCAAGTTTCACTCCTTTTGAGCTGATCTTTGACATGTTGTCACTTTGTTGATCAAACCTGCAATCAAGCACAACTTATGAGCCTTTAGGGACTATTTTGTATGAATTTATAATCAAAGCGCAAGTAAGAAGGAGCATAAAATGCGTTAATATCCCTAGTTATCAGTTGACAGTATCAACCACACCTCCTTTCAATTCAAAAGAAATACCTTGGGATTACGTTGCTGAAGCTAGGCAAAAAGGAAAGGCAAATATGGAGGAATCCGATGCTGCACAAGGAATGACTAGTACCGGGAGAATCTACACACATGAACACTTGGGAAGATCAAGTAAGGATGCCACTGCCAAGGAACCTATCATTGAAATAGGACCAAATGACCTTTGGAGGAAAGTACATGCAAAGGAATACTCCGTCATCGATTATCTAAACAAAACCCCAGCTCAGATATCCATACTATCACTATTGCAAAATTCAAAGGCACACAAGAATGCTTTGATGAAGGTGTTGAGTGAAGCTTATGTGCCAACAATATCACTTGTGGAGAGATGGCCAATACGGTAGGGCAGGTGCTGGAAAGTCATAAGATAATCTTCCACAAAGATGATCTACCGTCTGAAGAGTCGAACCATAACTGAGCATTGCATATCACAGTGCAATTTGAAAACAAATTAATCGCCGGGGTCTTGGTTGATGGGGGTTCAAGCCTCAATATTTGTCTGTTGGATACTCTAAAAAGATTGGGCAAAGGTTTCCATGAAATACGGGCAAGAAGTATCAATGTGAAAGCCTTTGATGGGTCTTAAAGGGCCATAATTGGGGAAATTAATCTTTGTCTACAGATGGTGCCAACTTGGTTAGATGTTGAATTTCAGGTGCTCGACATATCAGCCTTATCCAATCTTCTATTGGGCCGACCATGGATACATGCCGGTGGGGTTGTGGCTTCCAAAATACATCAAGCCTTGAAATTCGAATGGAACCATCAGGAGGTGATCATTCATGGAGATGGGAGTAACCCCACTTACACAAGTCAAACCATCCCGATTATTGGAAACAGAAAAAGGTTAGGAGGGGAAACCTATCATCACATTGAACGTGTCAATGTCATTGAGAAAGAATATTGGTGGAGTAGCAAAATAGAAAGCATACTGGCATGGTCTGGGTATGAACTTGGCAAAGGGCTTGGGAAGAATCTCCAAGGTATTACTAAACTGATACAGCTGAAACGTCATGGTACTACATTCGGGCTCGGATATCAATATACATGGCAAGAGTATAATGATTGGTCGCCTCTATGACATGAACCTTATTACGCTCTTGAGCAACTAGTGCCACATTTGGATCAGGCATTTCACCAAGCTGATACAATATGGGGAACAACAGAAGAAGAATCATTGGTTGGGCTGAGGAATCTGTTCTTGGAGGATGAAGACATGGACTACAGTGCAATAATTGAGGAGGAGGAGGAATAAGGCCTCACTATTTAGACATTGGAGAAGGGAGTTGTGCTTGGAAACTGGACCGCCATACCATCCCAGGACTGCCGAGTCCCTAGGTAGCTTGGCAGATTTTATTTCTATAGTCATTCTAGGCATTTAAGATTTTTAGTAATTTTGTTTTAAATACTTACTCATTTCAAAATAAATGCTCGATTCATCGAGCCGTACTTGTTTGGAGGTTTTAGTTTTAACCAAATGCATTGCTCTTTATTATTCATTATTATCTTTCACATTTTTTCTTTGTACACTGTTATTATTACTTTTCTTGATTAACCGGTGACTGTGACATGTAATGAGGCAACGCAACATGAGGATATTGATTTGGATGAAGAAGATGAGATACCTGAGGAAGTTGTCAGGGAAGTTGAAAACATTGAGAATAAGCCTAAGTCCAATCTGGACAAAACCGAAGCAGTAAATTTGGGGGATGCCAAGACTGTCAAGGAGACTTGCATAAGCATTCACTTATCACCGACAAAGAAAGAGGAGTATATTTGTTTCTTAAAGGAATATGAGGACATATTCGCATGGGCATATGATGACATGACCGGTTTGAGCACGTCCATAGTGGCTCACAAGTTGCCTATCAATCCCATGTGTCCACCGGTGAAGCAAAAACTCTGAAAATGCAAACCAGATATAAGCCTGAAAATCAAGGAGGAAGTTACTAAGCAGATCAAAGCCAAAGTTCTTAGGGTTGTTGAGTACCCAACCGGGTTAGCCAACATTGTGCCAGTTCTGAAGAAAAATGGGAAAGTATGCGTTGACTATCAGGATTTAAACAAAGCTAGTCCCAAGGACGACTTTCCACTACCAAACATACACATCCTGATCAACAATTGTGCCAAGCATGAACTCCAATCCTTTGTGGATTGCTTTGCAGGTTATCACCAGATTTGGATGGACGAAGAAGATGTAGAGAAAACCGTTTGTATTACACCATGGGGGTATATTGCTATGAGATGATGCCATTTGGTCTAAACAATGATGGGGCTACCTACATGAGAGCCATGCCGACCATCTTTTATGATATGACACACAAAGAAGTAGAAATGTATGTGGACGACGTCATTATCAAATCTAAGAGGGTCGCGGATCACATAGTGGACTTGAGAAAGTTCTTTGATAGATTAAGGAGGTACAACTTGAAGCTGAACCCAACAAAGTGTGCATTAGGGGCTCCCACAGGAAAGCTACTGGGATTCATTGTCAGTCATCGGGGGATCAAGCTGGACCCGTCTAAAATTAAGGCCATTCAGGAGTTACCGCCGCCTAGGAGCAAAAATGACGTAATGAGCTTCCTAGGACGTCTCAACTATATTAGTCCACAGTCATATGTGAACCCATCTTCAAGATGCTGTGGAAAGATGCCGAGATAAGCTGGACCGAGGATTTTTAGAAGGCTTTCGATAAAATCAAGGAGTACCTGTCCATACCACCGGTCTTGGTCCCGTCAGAGCTGGGATGGCCTTTGTTACTCTATTTATCTATATTAGATGGAGCCTTCGGATGTGTTCTGGGAAAACATGATGAGACATGAATAAAGGAGCAAGCCATATACTACTTGAGTAAGAAGTTCACACCTTATGAAGCACGATACTCTCTGCTAGAACGCACATGTTGTGCTTTGACCTGGACAGCCCAGAAGTTGAGGCATTACTTCTGTGCCTATACCACATACCTCATACCCAGGATAGACCCTCTGAAGTACATATTTCAGAAATCCATGCCAACTGGGAAGCTAGCCAAGTGGCAGATACTGTTGAGTGAGTTCGATATCGTCTACGTAACTCAAAAGGCGGTCAAAGGGAAAGCATTGGCAGATGATCTTGTTGAAAATCCGGTAGGAGGAGAATACGAACCCTTGAAATCTTATTTTCCTGATGAAGAGGTGTCATTCGTAGGAGAAGATATTACCGAAGCATATGATGGTTGGAGGATGTTCTTCGATGGAGCTGCAAATTTCAAAAGAGTGGGCATCGGAGCAGTTTGGTATAAAAAATAGGTCAACATTATTCGGTATCTGCTAAACTCAGATTTCCCTACACCAACAACATGGCATAGTATGAAGCCTACATACTAGGACTCAACATGGCAATCGACATGAATATTCAGGATCTGCTGATAATCGATGATTCAGATTTTCTTGTGAACCATGTACAAAGAGAGTGGGCTACCAAAAATTCCAAGATATTGCCATATCTGCACCATGTACAGGAATTGAGAAAGAGGTTCACAAAGATAGAGTTCCGGCATGTGCCCAGAATTCATAATGAGTTTGCCGATGCATTGGCCACCTTGTCATCTATGATACAGCATCCAGACAAGAATTTCATTGATCTTATCCCAATAAGAATTCATAATCAGTTGGCGTATTGTGTCCATGTTGAAGAGGAAACAGATGGAAAGCCTAGGTTCTATGATATCAAGGAGTATTTGGCGAAAAGAGAATATCCAGAGCATGCAAACCACACTCAGAAACGCACGCTCCGAAGATTGTCCAATCACTTCTTCCAGAGCAGAGGAAACTTGTATAGAAGAACTCCTGATTTGGGATTGCTAAGATGTGTCGATGCAAAAGAGGCTTCCAAACTACTTGACGATATATATGTTGGGACTTGTGGCCCACATATGAATGGTTTTGTCTTGGCCAAGAAGATACTTAGGGCCGTTTACACTTGGATGACCATGGAGACAAATTGCATCCAGTATGTCTGCAAATGCTACCAATGTCAAGTGCATGACGATACGATAAAAGTGCCGCCAAATGAGCTCAATACAACAAGCTCACCTTGGCCATTCGCCGCCTGGGGAATGGATATCATCGGTCCGATTGAGCCTACTGATTCAAACGGGCAAAAGTTTATTCTGGTAGCCATTGATTACTTCACAAAATGGGTAAAGGCTACATTTTGCAATGTCGTAACCAAGAGAGTCGTCGCAGTCTTTGTCAACGATTGTATTGTTTGCCGATTCGGAGTTCCTGAGTCCATTGTTACTGATAATGCCTCCAATCTGAACAATGATCTAATGAAAGCCATGTGTGAGACTTTCAAAATCAAGCACAAGAATTTCACAACCTATAGACCTCAGATGAACTGAGCCGTATAGGCCCTCAACTTTCTAACATGAGGAAGCTACAATGTCTCTGAAATATGTTACAATGACTAGTTCATCTAAAACTACTTGATATTTCAATATGTTTCTAAAATAACTCTACTTTTATCAATAATTGCATATTTTCAAAAATTCTATTTTTTGTAACAGTCAGGTGTTACCCAGGGAAACTCAAACGAGGCCTCCAGAACGAAGAAAAGCAAGGCCAGCAGACAAAGGCACAAACTAACCTCCCTCTCACAAAAATTACAATTTATTTTTGAGCACAGGCACATCTGACGTAGCGATAGCATTCGCAAACATGTATACACATAACAAGATCACTACCAATCAGGCCATCAGACACCGAATATATATCTCTAACTAAGAAATATGCTACTCTTATTTGCTACTCGTTATTTGCATGGGACTAAGCCCTGTCCCGCATATCTGCATGAGGCTAATCCCTACCTCCATATCTGCATGAGGCTAATCCCTACCTCCATATATGTATGAGGCTAATCCCTGCCTCCATATCCGCATGAGGCTAATCCCTGCCTCCATATCCGCATGAGGTTAATCCCTGCCTCCATACTTGCATGAGGCTAATCCCTGGCTCCATACTTGCATGAGGCTAATCCCTGCCTCCACATTTGCATGGGACTAAGCATTTTCCCTTCTTGCATAAATATTGCTCTATTTCGGTGCTATCTATTTGCTGTTCAGTCGGGCTAAGCTCGGACCTTCATTTCACAAGACTAAGCCTTGTCTTGTTAATATCATATTATTGCATCTCATGAGCTGAAATATCGCCAATCTGTCCAAAGGCATCATAGTCTAAAGGGCATCATCCTAATAGCCGGAAGACACCATGCCATGGCCTGAGGATCTATCAAATTTACATATCATTATTCAAAGGCGTCATGGTTCGGAGGCACCATCTTCATGGCCTGCGAATCCCTCACCGAACAATTCATGGCCCAGGACATCATGGTTTGAGGACGTTATCCTTAAACCGCCCAAAGACAACTTTCATGGTCCAAAGGGAATCTGCATCATGTTTAAATTTTCGCACAAATACATGTTTACAGCATATATTTATCTGCAGGTGATCAGTAAGCAACTGCGATCCAAGCAGGAGCAACCTCACTCCAGTTCCTTCAACTATCTCAAACTTAACCGTTCACCATAACAACTATTGCATCCATTTCAAAATCTCGGGTCCGTTCTTGAATGACTTCATCGGTATATTCTGCCAATGAATCCAGAACTACACATGGCTGTATTCATGTAAAACCAGGGATATGTAGGTAGCTCAAAGACCAGAATTCGGCCTCTATCTTTCAAAATATCTCATCCGGTCAAAATTGGCCATCATTTCTTTACCCGAAAACTCTTTCATCCTTCCCAAGTAAAGAGGGGCAGCTGTTGATACCCAATTTTTCCCATAATATTTTCAAAATTGTGCCTTGGCATCAACTAGTATTTTTCATACAATTTTTGCATTTTTAAAATATTTTAATTAATTTCTCCCAGCATTTTGTTTATAAAATAATCATTAATTGCATCAAAAATAGTTTTATAATAATTTTGTGGCTTAATTTTATCATTTACATTTGTACTAAGTTTCAATTATTGCACAAATAGCCACATTTGTATTTTTAGGACGCAATTGTAACTACTTTGCAATTATAGCCCACGCATGAATTATTACATTATTTTACTAGAAAATAGCCTTTTATATTTTTAAAATATTAAGTAATTATTTTAAAATATTTTCAGGCATGAAAATCATTTTTTACGACATATTAGTTATTTTTAAAAATTGTTTTATCAATTAAATAGGTATTTAATAAATGGCCCTCTTATTTCCGGATTTAGCCTAATTAGCTAGCCCAATTTCAACCCCTAACCTACTAAGACCAGCCCAAATATCCTTATCAGGAAGCCTAGTGACCTTAGACCCAAACCCCTTATCTACCCGACCTAGTTCTTGTTAAATCCTGATCGTTGATCATTTTTGATCAACGACCCAGATCCTCCCTACCATACTTAAACCCTAATGACCCCCCCCCCCCAAAACCTCTTATTTCCTCTCCTCTCACCGCCGTCACTCACCTCTCCTCCTCTCAAATGCTCTCAAAGCTTAACCCTAATTCACCCTCATCGTCACTCATCTACTGCCGTTCATGGTGGTTTCTCACCACCACCAGGCCTTTAATGGCCTCTCCTCTGCTGGTACAGCCATCTCTAAGGTCCGCGAGGGACCAGGGTCAGTCTGCTAACACCTGTGGCTCTTTCTTGCCTGTTTTAGGCTGTCTCGGTTCGATTTCGCGTAAGATCTTCCTATTTCGCCTAAAACCTATGGATTTCTAAGCCTACTTCTTCATCTCTGTGTTGTTTTTCTTGAACTCCTAATTCCGTCCTTTGAACTTCCCAGATCTATGCAAGATCTGAGATGGATTGAACCTATTTCACATGAGTTTTACAAAAATCTTCTGATTTTCTAGTCGTTTTCCATTTTCCTAAACTAGGGTTTCCTGAAAATCTCTTTCTTCAAAACATTTTGCCAATTTTAAGTATTTAATCTTCTATTCTCATGTGTTTTGACCGATTTCATAGAATCTGTTTCAACCCTAAATAGTTTATGCTAAAACTCCAATTTTTTCGACACTTTGCTCGGATTCTGAGCTTGTACAGGTTACTTGTGCACCGATTTCATTCTATGCTTTGGTTCCTCTAATTTTTGTTTAGCTTATTCGATGTCCTGTGATTTTTACCCTAATGTACCTCTATTACGATTCTTTGTTCGACTTATCGACTGATTCTATATGTCTATATTCATTCTGTTTATCTATCTTTGGAAAACCTATATTTTTCTCCTTAAATCAGTATTGTTTTGAATTCTTGATTTACTAATTTGTTTCATTCAAACTTATATGTTGAGCCTTGATTATTCCTTTATTTGCAGCCTTATTTAGTTTCTTGCCTTATTTGAATTATCTGCTATACTTGTTGATTCTTACTAATTATTTCCTTAATTAAACCCATTGTTATTTACCCCTAATTGCCCATTATATGCTTAGGTTTCACTCGATTCTTCTTTTGTTAAATGTATTCTACCTTTACCGTTGGGTAATCACCCTTAATTAAGGGGAAATCATGTTAATTCATGTGCAATTAATTATGTGGCTTCCTTAATTGCTGAATGTTTGATTCCCTTTACCTTATTATTCTTTCTCTTAACTACTATATATACTCTCCTCTATTCTCACTTTTGGACACGAACATTAGTTCATCAACTACTCTTACACTCTAAAAAGGTTCTCTGTTCTTCTTGCTACTTGTGATCTTCACCAGCCTAGCCGGCTGTAATCCAAGGCTAGAAATTGCATAACATCTGTCTTACATCTTGTGTTCTCTTTCTAACTGGTATGCTTCTGATTAAGTTTTGGAATCTAAACCTATGTGTTTATTTACTGCCTTAGTTCATCAGTCCTGAGTTCATTACTGCTTCTATTTACTGCTTATCTAGCATGCCTAATACACCTTGTTCAATACCTGATTAGCATGTTTCAACTTATTTGCATGTCTACTGTTTATCTGATATGCCCAAATACTGCCTTGATCAAATAGGTGATTAGAATGTCTCCGTTTTACTTGCCTATTTACTATCTTGTTTAACATGTCTTACAATGTCTTATTCTGTATAGGATTTGCCTGTTTGCATGACTACTGTTTATCTAGCGTGCCTAAACTTTGTTTGTAAGTGTGTAATTAGAATGTCTACACTTGTTAATATTTGCCTAGCCTGTCCGTTTAAGTTCTTCCATGTTCTGCCTTACTCCTGCTGAGATATCTGGTCTCTCTAGGGTAGCTCCATTGTGTTGTTTATGTGTCCTCAATATGTCTCTACTGTGATCTTTGCTTCATGTTTCAATGACCTACATTTTATCTAACCTTTTAGTTCTGTAGAACCCCTTGAGAATTCTAGGCACCATGTTGTTTATGTGCTCCACTAAGGTGTATTCTATGTGTCCCCAACCCCTCTTTCCTTGTGTGGAACTTGCTTGCCAAATGTTTCTGAATAATGGTTGTTCTGTGATTTGTGTTTGACTTTAAAGTGTTTTCCATACTTTTCTCAAACTGTTTTACTTCCAAATTAGTACTGCTTTTCAGAAAATCTATTTACTTCTTAGAATCATCTCCATATTGTTTACCAAACTCTTTCAAATCATGTCAAGCGCTCTCACTTATTCTTAGCTTATTAAGTCTTGCCTCTCTGGTATGTGTACTGCTTAGAGATCCTTGAGGTCTCTCCGAACTCTGGCTTATTAGGGCTTTCTCTTCCACACTGCACATAAATATGTCCTTATTTGAGAAAGGTCTGGGTGTGAGCACTGTGTGGGATCCTTGAGGTCCTTAGGGAACTCTGACACACCTAGACATGAAATTGGTTATGATAACATGCCTATAAGGTTTATTTTTGTTTACATGTACTGTATTGGACAACCTGCCTATAGGGTTTGCTTTTGTTTAAATAAGTTCTGCCTATTTTACTTTACATGATTAGACATCATGCCTATAGGATTTAAAATCAGCTTTAATTATAAAAATCATGCCTATAGGATCTAAAATCAGTTTTAATTAGAAATCATGCCTATAGGATCTAAAATCAGTTTTAATTAGCACTCATGCCTATAGGGTCTAAAATCGGTTTTAAGGAGAACTCATGCCTATATGATCTAAAATCAGTTTAATTTTAACTCATGCCTGTAGGTTCTGAATCAGTCTTATTAATTGTCCTACTCGTTTCTTTAATAGTCTTCAACACTGTGTTAATTAATATCATTAGAAAGCATGCCTATAAGATAAAGGACTCTAAAATGTCTTCCTAGAATTGTGATTTCATATACGCACTTAGGCAAGCCTTAGGGTGTTAAATAATTGTGAAACCAGTTCTGTTTATATGTGAAATTACCCAGGTTTAACAAGCTGTAAAACCAGTAGGCAAACTGATTAGGATCCTGCCACTTCCCTAAAAAACAAACGCTGCATGTTTTGTTTTTGTGATGTTCATCTGGATATCATTTTCTTAGGATTTCTGAACTTCTTTTGAATATCTATGCTTTAGACGTGCTATTTGATTGTCTATATACATGCGGAGGTAAATGTGATCCTTCTAACTGTTTGTTCCTATTTGCTTGTCCTACATATTATTTGCATGTCGCCTAGATTTTTACCTTTTAAAAACCATAGGTTGTCTAGAACTATCCAAATTTAGTGGTCCTAAACTCCTCCAGGACCATAAGGAAGGGACGGGTAGCAGCACGCTTAGAGATCGTTAAATAAACTGGCTTATAACCACTAAGGGGAGGGTAATTGGGTAGTAAAAGGATATGATGACTGCGCGCTAGTGTCACGTGTAGTCCCTTATTGAGGAATGATTACCGGGCATTGCATGGGTATGATCTTGTAGGCTAATCAACTTAGGACTTCCCTTTCCCGATTCCCATATGTGTTTAAATTCTATAAACTCCCTTTTCTTTACATATACATGTGTAAGTTGTTCAAACCTCTCTCTTACTTTCATTACATGAATCATACATGTACTTAGAATGAGAAAACATGCCTTTATATGTGTTAAAACTGTTTACTTGTTAAAATGACTAATTCACATAGTTTAAGTTCAGTCGGGACCCACCGTTGTGGACTGCGAGGGGTGCCTAACACCTTCCCCTCAAGGTTATTTCGAGCCCTTACCCTAATCTCTGGTAATGCAAACTAGTTACATGAGTTAATCGCTCTAGGTGCCCTAACGCACCATAATCCGTTAGGTAGCGACTCTTCAAATACCCAATTCCCAAAAGGAAATGAGTTGTTCCCCCATGAATGTCAAAACCCGGACTTCCCTACAAAAGGGAAAAAGGGGTGCGACATAAGCAATAAAAAACAAGTTTGGTATCGCTGCTGCATTGTGCATCACATTATTCAACAAACACTCCCCCGAAAGGGAGTGTATTTTCTTCTTATCTTTTTTTGAAGCTAGTGGCTTCAGATAGTTGGCAAGTTCATCGGTCTACATAGCAGGTGGCATTCTTTTGTGACTGAGAGAGAGACGCTCCTCCACCCTCTAGGATATGCAGTAGGGGTGAGTATTTGTGCCCCAAATTTCCATGGTCAGGGGACTGGGGAGGAGGGACATCTTCCTCTAGGGTGTCTATGGCCGGAGGAGGAGATGTAGCAATTACTGGTGATGAAGGTATAGCTGGTGTGGAGGGAGATGAAGCTAATGGTGTTGTAGGTTGAGAAGTAGCTACGGCGGAGGAAGTGCTATTTATTGGTTGCTCACCAAACGAAGGCAGAAGAGACCCTGTATCTGGCCTTATAGGACCGAAAGCAGCAACTGGGATCGGAAATAGAGAATCAACATTCTCCACCAAATCCATTTTTTCCAAAGAGCTCACCCTCAGTTGGAGTTTTAAGCTCTCCAGATTGAGCATTCTGTTTAGCTGATGAAGATCGTCATCTCCTTTATAGGGAAGCCCCTTCATCATTGGCTTCCCCATCATTGTCAATAACCACAGTGGTCGCGGCTGTCTTGGACGTGGCTTTCTTCACTTTCTTATTTTTACCCTCAGCCGAGGAAGAACGCCACCTTTTTGGTTGCTTGTTCTCTAACTGGGGACTCCGAGATGAAGCACGTGTACTCTAAGCAGGCCTGAGGGCACCAATTTGGGTAAGAGCCTCCTTCAACAACCTCACAGCCTGCGGGATCGACCAAACATCCTCCTCAGAATTGAAACAGAACCCTGCGGGAGACCTGAATCAAACAAGAAGGTAAGCTTAGCAGGTTTTCTCATGTATAAAGGAGTAATAAAGGAAGAGATAGTTTACCGTGATTCTTGGCCCTCCATCTGTATTTGGAGGCCAACTCCATCCACTGGCGAATGATGTCCAGAATCTTTTAAACCCACCAGTCTAGTTGATGAAATAATAAAAAAGAAGGGTTAACAATGAGATGAAACAACCTATTTTCAGAGAAAGAGATAAACATTTAACTTACGTGAACGATTCCAGGATTCGGGAAATATGGAGTTGTGGCAGGGATGATATCCCTGGTAGCAATGACGACAAGCCTCTCCATCCATCCACGGTCTTTGTCATCATCCATGTTGATAAGAAAAGCATGGTGGCCACATTTACAAAAGTTTATTACTCCCCATGGAAGATTTTGGGGGAGTAAAGGTTCATTATATGTGACAGGGTGAGGGGCTCTTTCGTTTCCAAGCACAGCCACCACAGACAAGCCATCGTTCACCACACCGATGGGCCCACCTGAGCCAAATAGACCTGGTACCAGCAGCACAATTTCAAAACCATGCGGTCAAGTCCCCTGCTCAAAGAAAACAGCCCCAAAGCGATGGGGTACGCGTAAACATACAAGAAACCCTTCTTGGTGAAGGTTACCCGCTCCACCAGATCGGGAGAAATGATTTTTAAGGCATGGCAGTCACAGTAATCCTTCACAACAGGAATATTGGAAGGGCAAATAAAAGAAGGACATTTATAAATAGCCCAAGTTCGAAGGTTTGAAGTGGGGAACTTCTCTTCGAAGTCCTTGGCGGTGTTCAGATATTTGGGGATGATGGTGCTTGTCACACCTCCTTTTTACCTACACCCCCGGAAGGGAGTATATAACAGAGTTTTTCCAATTTAAGTGACAATCGAAACGGGATTATTTATTTATTAAAAATTCAGAGTCTCCACTTGGGATAATTTATGGTGTCCCAAGTCACCGGTTCAAATCCCGAATCGAGGAAAAGATTGACTCTGTTTTACAGTCCGCGAACACAGAAATCCGGGTAAGGAATTTTGTTAACCCGGGAGAAGGTGTTAAGCATTCTCGGGTTCCGTGGTTTTAGCATGGTCGCTCAACTGTTATTATTGGCCTATTATCTGATTTTAATACATTTTGAACCTATGTGCATTTTAACATTAAAACCGCTTTTATTTATTTTAAGGAAGATTTTAACGCCGTCTAAAACATGTCTTTGAACCGCGCCACATGAAATGCACACGCAATCCGAAACACATTTTGTTCAACGTTATTAAGGTTTGGATTTGGGTCACATGAAATGCACACCCGAGTTAAGAAGGTAAATTATTAAAATAATGCACCTAAAGTAACTACGAATTTTTAACTTTGCGAGGGCCATGGAAAATTCACTAATGGCACACCTCAATCTCTAATTTCAATAGATGTTTGAATTACTCTTTTGAGGGCCATGAATTATATGCTTGGCTGAAATGGCACACCTCAAACCCATTTTAAGAGCCTAGTCGATGAAAGGGTGCTTAAAGGATTTCTAATTACTTTTTAAAACTAAAAATTTGAATCTACTTAGTAGCTAACAGGTGCTGCGTTAAATAACCAAATTATTTGAAGAAAACTGCTTCAGCAATGATGACTAAACAAGGAAGAAGATTGGATTCAACGAAACTGAATAGGCTCAAGTAACATGAAGGGCATAACCCCATTTATTAGTGCCTTTAAGGCTTGGGCCTGAGATGAGCCCGCTTCTTTTAGAAACTGAGATCAGCAGGTGTAAGACTCAAGATCGAGTCCCCACGGCACACAAGTAACGCCTGAAAATTCCAGGGGTATCCACGTGAACCCAGCTGACTGTAAACGATGGCACTACTATATATGCAACAGGACTTAAATCAGTCATTTAATATTCAATGGACAATTACAGGAGATTGTAGTAACGACAAAAAATATCCAGTTCTTTGGAAATTATACAGTATGTGATTTTATCTTGTAAGTAAAACCAAACTAACTTAAGCAATGACATGAAGGCCTGAACCTTAACTAAAGCTAATATTAGCAAGACATGGGGGGGTCGACATTAAGCAACAATGATTTTAAGACATCAAGTCTGGTACTATAACATTCAAACGCCAACAACAATTCAACACAGACCTACATAGTACTGTAAAACACAACCAGGCATTTCTTTAACCTACAGTCAGTCTCAAACCAATCTGACAACTAAGCAGAAGAATCAAGCCACTTAAAGATTCAGTATCATATCATAATACCCCATTCATGACCAATATACTAACCAAATATCTCTAGAGCTAGATATTACATCCATAGATGAGATTGAAGGAAGAAGAAATGAGATTCAATAACAATAACATCAGTTTATCATATTTCCAAATTCAAACTCCATGTTACACTTAGGCGGTGTCCATAGTGCCAAAGAAATACCTGGGAAAGCCAAAAGAAAACAAAGAGAATGAGGGAGTGTGCAACAGCAGCAAGCCAGACAGCAATGGAACACTAATAAGCTAATAAATCCGAGCAAAACACAGCTTCTTCACACCAGTAGTAAAAAACCAATGAAGACCATTCTATGGAGAATCAAATGCTCAGATCAACTATGCAATTTATGGCAGAGTTGAACCAATTTATGGCTAAAGAAAATGCAGGAAATTTGATTTTTCTTTCAAAAAAAACCTTTCAGACTCAGCCGTTTGTATTTTCTGGATTTTTATCTCTGAATCCCTGCCTTGAAATGCAAGAAAGCATGCCTTTATAGGCAATGCAATAGGGCAGCGTTTAGGAATTAGTTTTTACCCCTTACTCCCTTTCCAATTTTGTTTTTTAACTCAGAAATCCCTAGCTAATTTTCCTTTTTGTGTAACTACCCTTAATGCATTTATCAAATTATCAAAACATCCCCCCACCCTAGCTTCTAGGAAGCTTTCACTTAGTTAATAAAAGATTCTTCTACCCAATCACCCCAAATTACCCCTGAACCCCTGGTTATTTACCTAAGTAATCGAAATGGGTATGGGTCAAATTGACCCTAGGCTGAATTCACTCAAAACCCAAACCAAACCAAGATTCTGAAATCTAAAGGGATGACCCCAGGCCCAAATCAAAGCCAAATTTACTGAAAAAAACAAAAACCAGAAGAAATTTGAACAACTTTTTTAAAAATTCAATTAACGGACTGGGATTAAAGAAGTTAACAAATAGAAACTAATCTAATTAATCAGACTAGATGACCTAAGAGGTTTAAACTAACATCCGTATCAAAACAACCCTTAAGAAGCTAAAATAAGAAAACAGATAAAGGCCAGAAAAGATTCAGAAGATAGGACGACAAAATGTGAAAAGAAAGCTGACTTAAAAGAAGAGGGAAGTAACCTGAAACTTCCAGGTAATCAGAGCACCGAAACGGGTCTTCAAACCTCCCAAGTTCTGGTCGATTTTGAAGTTAATCGTGTTAAGAACACACAAATAAAATCAATTTAGACCAGAAAAACACAACGAAACTCGATTTAGGATTCTTTTGAATTTCTAGGGTTCGTCTTCAAATCCAGATTCGAGGGTAACTGGTCTGTCATTTAGGAAGAGGGGGTAACGGGGCTCATGGGGTGTAATTTTGGTGGTGAACGGAGGTGGCGCCGCCGGCCGGTCATGGTGGAGAATGGGGGATGCTTCTAGGGTTTGGGCGTCTCTAAAGAGGGGGGTTGAGAGAGTGGAATTTGAGAGGGGGGTAGAGTTCGGACAGATTTATATGGGGGAGGGGTCAATTCCGGTCCATTGGATTTACAGGGATCAACAACACAGATAAAGGTATAATGAAACGACGTCGTTTGGTTTGTATGGGGGAATCAGACCGGGTGAAGGCGGGTTTGGGCTGGCTTTGGACGGGTTTAAGGGGTAATTGACTTGGGCTTGAGAGAATTAAATAAAAATGGCCCAAAATTGGAAAAACCTTTTTAATTCCTTTTCTTTTTCTAAAAATGAAAATAAAACAAAACCCAACTTAATTCCTAAACCAAATTATCATAGAAAATTAAATTAATTAACCCTAATAATTATTACAACTAATTAAATAACAAATTAAATGGAAAACCAACAAAAATTCAAATCTAAAAATTGAACCATGCAAAAATAAACCATTTTTTGTGATTTTCCCATTTTATAAAACAACTAATTGCCAATTAATCCTAAAATGTAGAATTAAATCCTAAAATAAAAATGCATCATATTTTTGTATTTTTCATCAATTAAACAAAATTAACATGCACATACAAATACAAACAATTAACGAAAAATGCCATAAAATCCACGAAATTGTAAACAACGGAAAAAAATTTATTTGTTTTGAATTTGTGGGAGTAATTCGTATAGAGAAAAAATCACGTGCTCACAGCTGCCCCTCTTTTATCGGAAACACAAAGAGTTTTCGTGCAAAGATAAAGTGAGCAGATACGGGCGATTTTTGCCCGTTTGAATACTTCGTGGGAAGCATATTTGAAAGATTTTACTGCACCCGACTTCCGAGGTTGCCTACATATCCTTGGCTATAAAGGAATCAGGTTAGTATAGTTCAGTAATGTTTGGTAGCTGGGACTATCATGAAGCTGTGATTTCACTATTGTTGTTTCTGCTACTACTGCTTACTAAACTCCTTATTACACCATGTCAAAATAAAAAAGAAGCTAGATTAGACTACGATCTATGCATTACAAGAATCCTATCTATATCTTCAAACTTGATCTTGCAGCTCTTGTTTCCATGTTGATTTGTTGCCGACTTGAATTGTAATATGAGATGTTTTCCCTTTCTCTAGGTGGACGCCTGACTGCTGAACTTGAACTGTATTCCCGTTCTCTCCAGGTGGGCGCCTGACTGCTGAACTTGAATTGTATTCTCGTGCTCTCCAGGTGGGCGCCTAACTGCTAAACTTGAATTGTATTCTCGTGCTCTCCAGGTGGGCGCTTGATTGCCGAACTTGAATTGTTTCTCCCTGTTCTCCAAGTGGGTACCTGATTTCAACAAAATAAACAAAACAAAGAAAATTTTCTGCCCCAGTTTGGTAGCTGGGCACATATGTGAGTGTTAAACTGAATGATATTACCAAATATTACTAAGAATTTGAAAGCTAGATCCCATTATCCAGGAGGGTCCTGATAGCTCCTAGTTAGACGACAGTTTTAAATCAAAATTATATCTCCTAAAGGTATTACTTTCGCTACATCTTGTTATCTAAGCCGATCTTAAAACTACACCGCATTATCCAGGAAGGTCCTGACAACTCTTAATTAAACGACAATTATAAATCTAAGTTATATCTTCTGAAGATGTTACTTCCGCTACATCTTGCTATCGAAGAAAGTATTAAAGCTGCATCACATTATCCAGGAGGGTCCTGAAAATCAAAAATCAAGTATTATCTTAAAAGTGACAATTTTTATGGCTGAATTACACTACCCTACAACAGAGCTTACGCTAAATCTTGTCATCTAATGGAAGTCTTAAAGCTAAGTCCCATTATCCAGGAGGGTCCTGAAAATTCCTAATTGAATCTTATCTCCAACATCCGAACTTTAAAACCATATTATATTCCTTGGGGTACATTTAAGCTAGATTTTGCTACTCATGATTGTTTTGAATTTTAAACTAGGTCCTATTTTCCAGGAGGGTCCTGAAAATTTACGGTCAAACCTGTTTGGTGATTGCCTTTCCTTGCAGAGGGTTTCTCCGAAACAAAATAGATTTTCTGACCCTATTACAAATCAAAGAAAAATCTTATCAGTTAAAAAATAAGGTGGTTGGTTTGTGGTCTTGACTTCGAGGGCAATTGCTCATTCACTTCCCATGATAATTGATTTCCACTCGATGACCTTGCTTGTTTATTGATTAACCACTTTCTCTGTCACCCTTATCACGGAAAATACCTCTGATTCGTTCAAACCCAACATCATTCATCTGTTTCATCGTGCTCTTGCATTGACATGTACTAAACCTTTGTATTTCTCATGAATCCCAAAGCACGTCAATTGTCATCCACTCAGTGCGCATGCTGTTCTTTCCTGATTTAAATCACTGGCCTTGGTCTTGAGGTCTATTTCTCCATCGCTTGCCATGATAACTTTGATTTCTGCTTGGAAGATCCTGCTTGTCACTAGTTTAACACCCTTTTTTGTCAATCTTATCACAGAAAATATTGATCCGTTCACCCTAACCCTCTATCTATTGCATTGTTCATGAATTGATATATACCAAGACTTTGTATTTCACACGAATCCCAAAGCATGTTGATTGTTACCACCTCAGTGCGCATGTTGTTCTTTCCTAACTTATGCCACTTTCATGTGCTGGCCAGATCTCGTTTTGTGCAATTGGAAAGCTGGTGGCAAATTTTGAAGTCATTTCTTACCTATTTTTACCAAACAAACTAAGGAAGAAAAAGTAAATAAGACAAAAGGAACAGGGTAAAGGACAAAGGAAAGAGATGATTCCTAACAAGAAAATTGCAAAGTAGAAACCTATCAGATGTGGATATCCTCTTTAATGACCATAACATGCACCTGTGGCCTATTCTGTTGAGCAAGTCTGATGTTCAACTCCTGTTATACCCCTAAACCATAAAGCTAGGCTTCAATGCTCTGATTATCCAATTTGATTCATGATCCTTATTCGACTTGTAGTGCCCGAAGGGTTTTCACCATCAAGTCTCTCTCATTTTGTTCTTTCTCTCAACTCGTCGTCGCCTTATGGTGCCTGTGAAGGTTTTCACCAATAAAACTCTCTCATTTTGTTCTTCTCTTTGTTCAGAACGGAGTGTTTCCCCTGATATGAATCACCTCTACTTACTCGAACTAGCATCTCTCAAAGGCTGGTCGGAAGGTCTTTCTTTGGACCGTAATGTGGGCTTTTGGATAGGGTTAGAAAGAAAGGGTATCAAAAAGACTCAAAACAATTCAAATGGGTTCAAAATTACAACTTTCGGAATCAGATTTCTTACAACAACCATAACTTCTGCCCCAGTTCCTTTGCCTGGGGACTTTTGGATTTTTATTTTGATGGGACCGAGCTGTGAGGCTGCCTACGTATCCTTAAAAGGAATCAGGTCAAACGTAGTTCATGTCATAGGAATCAGATTTCTTACAACAACCATAACTTCTTCTTTTTTTTCTTTTCTTCTTCTTTTCCTCTTTTTTCTTCTTTTTCTTTTCTCTTTTTCCTTTACTTATCTTTCACGCTTGCATTCCTGATCTTTGCTACTGATTCCGAAAGAGGGGTATGAAAGAAAATAAATAAGGCTCAAAGGGGTAATGAAGGATAAAGTGTTTATATAGCAGAACAAAATGCCTTCGCCATTCCAATCTCCAAAATATGCCAAGTGCAAACTACACAATTAAACAAACCAAGGAAAACATTTGTAACATCTTTTGATTATACCAGATTTGATAACCATATCCACACATTCGCCTTCTCCATCTGTTAACTACAAAGCACCTTTGGACAACACCCTCACTCTCATTACCATGAACAGCCCCTGTCAATTTGGGTAAACTTGCCTTTAGCTTCAACCTGATGCGACATGATGCATTTTAATAAGGTTTCTTTATGTTCTATCTTCCCCAGTTTCACACAATTTGGACTTGAAATAATCTCACAATGCCTTTACTTATTTCCCTCAAATGTCCCTATCATCTTCAAAATTGTTTCATTACTTCCTGACTAAGCTGACTTTTAAAAATCAGGCTGAGAATTATGTTGTGCATGTCATTTCACTAGAACCATCATGAAAAGAACTGTGAAAGGAGAAGTGAACTAAAAAAATGACTAGAAATAGCAGAAAATAGAGAATTGCATTAGACAGACGGTGAAAGGGTTTGAACAACAAAACAAGCAAAATAAACTGGGGTACAACCCTAAAACAAACCTAGAACACTAAATGAGATACTACGACTAAAGGAACTAGACAAAATAAAAGGATAGAAGGGTTTGAGTCACAAGACAATATCCGGATTACAACCCTGAAATAACTCGGACAACAAAAATAACAACAAACTAAACCACCAAAACTCTTCTCCGGCCGACCAAGAAATGGAGCGTCTTTCCAATTATCAAGCACGGTATCTTAGCCACTGAATTCTGCATCAACAATACTAGGACCTTCACAAGTCTTCATCACATTGTTTTTAACAAATTGCTTTTGGGTTCCTTTTGCCGGCTCGTTCTTAAGATCAAACTCTGATAGCGCTGAAAGCTTAGTAGCACATGGACCTTCGAGGCTCCCAGAAGAATTCTCACATTCTCTTTCCAAATAAATCATACCCACCATGTGCGTCTCATTGTGCACAGGTGATGGACTTTGGCTGGTGTCTGCTGCATCTGGATTTTGCACGACAATGTCTCCTGCATCAATAAGCTTCTGAATCGCATTCTTCAGATTCCAGCACTTCTCTATGTCATGACCCGGGGCATCTGAGCAATATGTGCACCTTTGAGAAAAATGAAACTTCTTTGGAAGAGGGTTTTGCATTTTTATCTGGGTCGGCTTCAACATGTCCAATTTCCTTAGCCTCTAGAACAGACTGGCATATGACTCTCCCAATGGAGTAAAGGTTTTCTTGTTCCGTAACCTCTCGTTCTTAAATGCTTGATTGGGCCGGAAACCTGATCCAGGGGGTTTTTGGTAGGCTCGTGGGGGTAGTTACGCATTTTGTGGAGCTGGGTACTGGGAAAGTGATGTACGACTTTGGGAATTCTGTGGAGAGAAGTAGCATTGGGGAGGGTCATCTGGTGCACAAGGATATCCATGGGGATGATGTCGGTACTGGAAGTGTTGAGCAAGAAGGCCCATCGAATCATCTTTTCTGTTTCTCTTTCTTCCACCCAAGCTTATTGGGATGTTCTGAATGTCTTTTGAACAACTCATGATTTTGCCTGCCTTGATTCCCTCTTCTACTAGCTCCCCCATTTTTAACACATCATTGAAAGGCTTTCCCAAGGTCGGGATCAAATGACTGAAGTAGGTGGGCCCCTGGGCTTGTAGGAAAATCTCTCATTTCTTCTTCACCAATCGGGGTATTGGCTCGAGCAGCTTGCTCCCTCCATCTGAGCCCAAACTCCCTAAAGCTTTCTTCCGGCTTCTTTTCCATTTTAGATAGGAAGGAGCGGTCTGGGATAACACCTGATCTGTATTGAAATCACTACACAAAATCTTGAGCCATGTCCACCAGTGTAGGCCACTTACCAACAACTTGACGATTGTGCCATTCCAAAGCTGCCCCAGTCAGGCTCTCACTAAAATATGCCATCAACAAATCATCTTTCTCACCAACACTTCTCATTTCACTGCAATAATCCCTCAAATGGGCTACCGAATCTCCACACCCATCATACAAGTTAAACTTTGGCACTTTAAACCCCGTAGGTGGACGAACGTCGGGGGACATAGACAATTCTTTGTAAGACATGCTACCCTGGTCTCCCATTCCTTGCTTGTTCTTTAAGGACTGTTCTATGCCTTTCAGCCTCCTGGGTATCCTATCTCGCCCTTTTCTTCCTGTGAACTTTTCATTTTCAACATGAGGCTCATCCCGCGGGCCCTGCTTGTATGAGTTGGGAACCTTGTGGACAACCTCTGAGGGGTAATATTGGGCATCATGAGCTTTGAGTGGGTGTTCATTGTTGGGGATGGTGGATAAGATAGGAGGGCAATTTTTGGGAAAGGTAATTGGAAGATGAGTGATGGAGCTACTAGGGTGGTTGGGAAAGCCATGATAAGTGGGTGGATCTGGAGAGTACGGGGGATCATCTGGCACTGTGACCGGTGTTTGGGTAAGGGTAGCATTTAGGAAGCTAGGAGGTGGCGGGGGTGGTGCCTTCCCAGTCATCCATGCTTGATACATGGCCGTCATATGTTGTCTTAACATCCTTACCTCATCAGCCAAACTAGTGTCCCGTTCAACCAACTAATTTCGGGCACCGGTATCAACCAACCCACTTTTGCTGTTGTCCGCCATTGCCTTTTGAATTTATGTTGCTGAGGGGAGTTACTACTTCGGCAACCACAAACCAACCACCTTCCTGTGCTGAATTGTCAACAACAAACTTGTTAGTGATTAGAGCTTAACAGATAGGAAACCGCACATTTGGGGAATGAATTCACCTAAGCAATTAATCGTTTCTATTATGCATTTGATCGGTTTCTTGCATCATCCCGGCTTTTACTTATTTCCATTTGGAACTTCTTCTCCTTTCTTTTCATTCATGCCTTTCTATGCTTGATTTCTCTTTGTTTTTATCCTCTCATTCCTCTCTCTTGCTTTGCCACTGTTTCCTCCCCATGGTTTCTTATTTTTCTCTCTTTTCTTTTCTTGTTTTTTTCTTTGTCTTTCCTCTCTTTTTCTCTTCTTTTCTCTCTTTTTCTTTTCTTTTGGTTATGGTCGAATCCTATGGAGATTGCCTACGTATCATGACCCCGCATGAATCAGACCAAGCGTAGTTCTTGGGGATAAAAATAAATAATTAAAAAATTTGGGATTTTCAATTTTTTCATAAAAATAGCATGTTTTGATTACAACGACTCATCCTACCGAATTTTAACCATAAAAATCAACAGAGTTGAAAAGGAAACTAACAGACTCCAACAGCAAGATGAAATCATAGACTCGAAAATAGACTAACAAACTCCAACAGAAAGAAAATACAGACTCGAGTAAAAATCATGAATACATCAATGCCTCAAATGCTCCTGGGCCTGTGGGACATCATTCGGTCTTGCCACGGGCCTCTGTGCGAGATCCCCTTGAAGCCTCTCCAAATCACTCATTATTTGGCAGACAAATGTCATCACTGCAGCGAAGAAAGTGGTACGAGTCATGTCCTCACATGCTTGGCATTTCACGACAATGTAGTCGGCAACGGCTCTGACCCTCTCTCGAATTCTACCTTTTTTCCTGAAGCAGACGCCCGACCTACTGATTCTGGGCTTCTAACACCTGAGTATCGTGGAGGTGTTGATTTTGCAACTGTTGTATTTCTTCCTCCATCTGAGCCATCAAATCATAATAGTGTTCTCTATCAGCTTTAAAATCTTTGGCCTACTTGGCTGCTTCATTCTCGAGAGTAGTGACTTTTCTCTTCAGGCTGGTGATTGTCCCTTCATACTTTCTTTTCATTTGTTGCACAAAATGTGCCCGCCCTTTTGCATTTTCCACCAATTCAGCCCGGACTTTTGCTAGACTGGCTTCAGACTTTTCTAGGTCTTCTTGACACTCAAGGGCTTTCTTTTTCAGACTACTTATGAGCCTTTCATCCGCTTGGCTTCTTTTCGGGTTTCTAGCAGCTATTTTCAACTTCCGGATTTGAGCTTTGAGGGCTTCATTTTCCTGAGTTTACTTCTTCTTCTCGCCTTCATCTGTGGCGGCTTGCAACCCATTCTCAAACTGAAGGTCCATGAATTTCTTTTCCAGCTTGCTTATGGTGGCTCGGTACTCATTTTCTTTGGCCAACCAGTCCCATTGCACCTGTGCTCCGTCGGTAAATTATTGGACATGGGGTTTCTTTGCGGGCCTTTCGGGCTCATGATGAACTCGGGATCTTTTACCATACCAAGCAGTGTAACTAGGCTCCACCTCGCCTCTGGATAGATCTCGTACTTGAGTTCTAGGTTCTAAGAATCTGCACTGATGCCAAATCCGATGCACCTTTTCTTCTGGAAAAGCGGCTTTTGGTTCCAACTCAATAACCTGCCGACTCAAATCCTCATAGTGTGGGATGGTCTGGTATCGGCCTAACTGGCGTAGAACTCGGTGCGGAGCATAAGGCTGGATACTCCGAAGACCCATCAACAGCAGAAAACATACCTCAGCCGACATATAAATTACTTCACTGACCGAGAGCCACTCGAATGTCCATTCAATCTTATTTGCAGTCAAAGATCTCAAATAAGCATGCCATGCTTCCGTACCATCCGGGAACTCATAACCCTCTACCCGCTTTTCATGTTTTTCAATGCACTCGAGGCTAGCCATACCACAATTCAAGTATCCAGGACGGTGCCAAAGGTGTTCCTTCATCCATAATTGTAATAGCATATTGCACCCTTCAAAGAACTTTCCCCCTTCTCGACAAAGGGTCAGAGCTCGGTAAATTTCTGCCAAAATCATCGACACTATGGTCCCATTTGCCTTTTTCATCATAAAGTTGGCTATCCCCACGAGTCCCAACTCTATGTTCCCGTCTTTTTTGGGGCAAATCAAAATACCTAGGAATGCCATTATAAAAGCTAATCCTCTCCGAGCTTCCCACTTGTCTTGGTTTCCTACATGAGTAAGATCGGTATCTGGCGTCTCGAAGCCACAAGGATTCTCGTAACGTCGATACAAAAAGTAGAAGGTACAGAATCCTTTGGCCAAATTTCCGTCTCGGATGTCCCGACTAATGCTTGACAAGTCCAAAATTTTGTGAGGGTTTACTGCTCTCGGTGCTACTGGGTATTGATTTTTAAAATTCCCCTCGAAACCGGCGTATCCTGCTATCTCTTCCAGTGTAGGAGTTAACTCGAAATCAGCAAAGTGGAATACATTATGTGCTGGGTCCCAAAGTGGTATCAAGGCCTCAATTATGTCCTTTCTCGGCTTAACCTTCAAGAGCCCGACAAGACCACCCAATGCTTTTGTCACAACTTTTTTGCTATTGTCCCCAAATCATGCCACCACATATGTAACTCCAATGAGATCTCTTCACGGACTGAGAAAGGTTCATTTTGAATTGTGCTCATCCTGCACATTTATTAAGGTGATTTTAATTAAAAGAAAACTATGACTCATTTTGGCTCAAGAAAAATGACAATTTTTTTCAAACTTTTTCACAAAATATACGGCTTTGCCAATACGGTCTTTCACCACTCCGAAAATGAAGACTTTAAGGCTGTGTTCGCTAACCGGCAAGACCTTGAAAAATGACCAAAGGTGGCTATTCTTGCAAAAATGGCCTTCCGGCGTCTTTTTGGGGACATTCGGCTATTTTAGACAAGAATGGCATCACCTTACGTATTTGCAGTAAAATTAAAATTTTTGTTCTTTTTGGGCTATTTTTTGCAAAAAGGAACTTGGACCCGATGGGGGTTGCCTACGTATCTCACACCTTATGAGAATCAAACTGGCGTAGTTTTGGCAGATTTGATGAAAATAAAAACTAACTATTTTTTAAAGGAAGAACAACAGAAAATATTTGTCGAGATTTTGGCAGAGTTTCAGTATTTCTTTTGGACATCGGTCTTTTTCAAAAGCAAGTAATTATCTCTCTTAGCCCTCACATTGACTTTCCTTCTCTCAATATTTCCCCTATAAGCAGGTCAACATGCAAATCCGAAGCAAATGAATGCACAAGTAGCAAGTAGGATGCATCAAGATGGTCTTTTTCATTTTGGGTACACTTGTCCTAGACAGACCCAACCCCTGTGTTGAGTCTCCAAAGTCAAATGCACATGATGCAGATAAGCATTCCTACTAGGGATCCGGCATGAGGCTTTGTTATACTAGGTTTAAAAACCAGGGTTTATGGTTCTAGACCTGGCTTACCTGAGCGGACAACTCGAGCCGGGGGGAGGGGAGGCAGCGTACCGGGAATACAAAAGCTTCACCGGCTTTGCAACTTGTCCGAACCTCGTTTTAAAATTTGGGATATGACTCTAACAGAAGAGAAGTCACACGAAGTGCACAATCCTCCATGATTTAGAAGACTCAGAGAGAGGAGGTTTTCATATCTATTTATATACAGGTCAACAATATCAAAGCGGTAAAAAGCAACATTTAGCACATTAGGCCCAAACATGTAAATAAAACCAGATAATAAATAAAACCAAATATAACAATTATTCTAAGCTCGAATTCTTGAACCCTGAACCAGAGATTCTGGGTTCTTATCCCCAGCAGAGTCGCCAGAACTGTCACACCTCCTTTTTACCTATACCCCCGGAAAAGAGTGTAAGCACGTCATTTTTGCTCCACGAACAATCACTCCAAAAGAAATCAAAAATAATAAATGGCATCGTGGTACAATTTTCACGTGACATGTGCTGGTAGTCATTTGTGTTTCTTTCCATTTTTTCATTAAATCTTAACAAACAAAATACAAAATATGTATGTCATGGTAATTAAACCATAATTCGGTCATTAAAAGAAAATTCACAAAATATGCATCTTTTATTCTAGGATGTGATTTAACCTATTTAAATATTTTAATATGTGTGTGATAAATGTGTTAAGCATTAATTAATGGGTGTTTTAAATTTCGTTTTATTTTTAATTGTGTTTAAAATTAGAAAACAAAAGAATTAGTGCAAATTGTTTAGAAATCGGAGTGGGCCTATTTTTCTGAATTTTGAGGCCCAAAATCAATTGCATCTGACCCAGTCCAAACAAGGCCTCAAGCAAACCCCCCCAAACGACGCCGTATAAAGGCGTTCGATCTGAGCCGTCCGTCCAGGCCAATCCAACGGCCCAGGACCCCCTTCAGCAACCCGTTTCCAAACCCGACCCAGTAACCGGTTCAACCCAACCCCTCACTTAAACCAAACGACCCCGTTTCTATACCAAACGACCCCGTCTCGTCCATCACCAGTAGATCCAAGCCGTTGAGATCACTTGATCTGACGGCCCTGATCTATCTCCCCCTTCCGTATATAAACCCTCCATCACACCCCACGCCCCCCTATCCAAACACCCCCCGATTTCATCGTCCCCAAGAGCCCAACCCTAATGTCCCAAACCCTAGCCGCCCCCCTTCACCTTCCCCGTAAAGCCGGCGGCAAGAACGCCGGTGACCACCCACTTAACACCCCTGATGCATCTCACCACCCCAAACCCAAATCTGCTACCCCCTAGCCTCGAATCACCCTCCATCATCTCGAATCTTGATTTGAAGATTCGAGACCAAACCCCGATCTACACCAAACCAACCCAAACTCACACTGGACAACCCCCTGACCTCCTCGTGACCAAACCAAGCTTGGTTTGGTCCGAATCTACCCACAAATCCTAAAATCCCAAATCTGAAGATTCAAACTCTGGAATACAAGAACCTGGGAATCCGGTCAGTTTCATGGGGATTTTGGGACCTAATAGGCTTTAATCAAGGTGTTTTCGGTCGAGAACACCCCGATTAAGGTTTGTTCGGCCTCAAATGGTCAAAACTGGTTCAGGTCTGGTCCGTTCTTGGTTAAGCTCCCACAGTAAGTTTTCCTTTTCCTTTTAGTTTGGTTTGAGTATTGTCTAAAGTTGTCAGCATATCTCTTTGTGTTGTTTGTTATTTTGTTACTTCTTCCAGATTTCTTTCATCTCTGTTAAAGACCCTTTATTTGGTCGATTGTCTTCTGTTTGTTCTGAATACACTCTGTGATAAACATGATCGTCAGTTAGATTAATCGTCAAAGGAACTAATTCATATAGGCCCAGTAATTTAATAAAAGTTGTCTGATACCCTTTAGGTCCCCGAACGTATTGTTTATATGAGCGACTGATTATTACCTGCTATAATTAGTATAGTCGACTCGATAAATGTCGTCGATTAGTTTTCTATAACTAATGGATCGAAGGAGCTAGGAGTTTCACATAACTAATTAAACTCGGACACTGGCTGGATGACCTAGTAATGTTTGAAATGGTCTGTTGGCATTATAAAAATGACTAAAAGGGTTCAGTCTAGGCAGTCCTGAGTTCGAGTTTTCATCAGTGCAAAAATGCCCTAATGCTGCAATAGGCAGGGGCAGTAATAATCAAGGTTAACGGGGGTATTCTGGGGTGTTTAAAAAGAACAGAAGTAATTAGTTTAAGTGAGCTGACAAAAAGGGTACTAACTTAGGATTAAACTAATACCAATGGGGGAACAAGACACAAGGGTATGGGGGCTCAAAATGAATAAACAAATGAGCCCATAATTCTGGATTAAACAAAACCAGGCGTGGGGAATAAAGGGAGCTGACACCAAGCATGCTGAGCATGGGCTTAAAAGAGTATGGGCATTCTGCCAATTGGCAGGCAGGGCAGCTCAGCTGTAATGGTGCATTTGGCCTATAAATAGGCCATTTGATAACTAAAACAGGGGCTGAAGTTTAAGGGTCTTAGGCTGGACATTTTTGAGTCTGGAGAGAAAGAAAAAAAAAACAAAAAGAAAATTTCAGAATATTGTAACAAAACACTGTCTGAAAACTGCTTAGGAGTTCAAGTTAGCCAAGCTGTCTTTGCTAATTGTTGTTGGTTATTTGCCGAGCTGTTTGTGATTGTTGAACTGCTGGTGCTGTTATATTGAATACTCTGGTTTTCTGTTGGTTCATCATTCTGTTTCTGGGACTGCTTGTTTGTTGCTCGACCACTTGTGAGCTTCATCATTGTGGCTGGTTGTTGTTGCTGTGTTGTTGATGTTTATCTGCTGTTGCTGTATTTGCTGCATACTACTCAGCTGACCATTCTCCTTCTTCTTTTGCTTTGCTATACCAGGTACACGATTAATAGTATCAATGTAACTTGAAAGTTGAGCATGAATATAAAAGAGAAGAGCTGAAGGTGTTTATTTCATACATAGACTGTTATATTGAACATCATGTAATGTATAATAAGTTTACATTCTTGTTTGGATACTGAAGGTAGCCTGCACGCCTAGTAGATATCAATGTATGGTGATTGAATGTTAGTTTGTATATGTAGGCTGATAGATAAAAGTATTCCCAATGCAATGGGTTGTATCTTAGACTTTATCTAATTATGTTTAGCATGTCCTTAAACGCATAAAACTATCCATGTTAGTTAATTTCATTTCCTTTGGATAAATTGCCTCCTTATAATTGGCAAACCATTGCTTTAAAACAAACAGCGCAAGTCTGCACTTCTCAACCTCGCGAAGGTAGAGTCCGAATCGAACGGACCCAGCAGGCTTTCGTCAGAAAGGCAGTGGCCCAGGCCCAGCCGATACTGTGTGGGCTGGGTTTGGGCCCATAATGTTCGATTAGCTTCCCACGTGCGTGGCCTTGTTTTTGATTTTTGTAAAAGCATTCTGAATCCTGCTATAAATGACCTGCAAGCATATAATTAACTAGGACTATCTCTGCTTTCAATTAGTAGAGACAAACGTGACAAGAAACGTAGTTGCTATAGGATATCCTTTTAAAATGAAGACGAGATGAGCCTCGACAAAATAAAAACGCACAAACTGCGGGGCCCTCGTTAAATGTATATATCGAAGCATTTAGTTTCCAGGACGGGTCGTTTAATGAACCTTCACGGCATCTTCCTAAAATAACAATATGTTAGACTCTTTAGGACGCGCCTTAATAAATCTTACCTTCTTAAACTCGAGTGCGCATTTATGTTACTCAAATTCAAATCTCAACGGAGTCGAAATGTGTTTCTAATCACGGGTACATTGATTGTGACGTGGTTCGAGATGCGTGTCCATGACGTTGCAAATTCCTTTTAAAAAATAAGAATGAGATGAGCCTCGCCAAATAAAAATACAAAATTGCGGGGCCCTCAATAAATATTTGTTTTCAAATTGCTTAGATTTCGGGATGGACCGTTTAGCAAAATTCCACGGTCCTACCCAAAATAAATACGCTAGTCGCTTTAGGAGTGCCTTTAATAATTTAATTTCCTTAAACTCGGGTGCACATTGATGTGACCCAAATCCAAATCTCAACAGAGTCAAAGTGTGTCGACGACCATGGGTACATTGATTGTAATGTGGTTCGAGATACATTTTCGCAACGTTGCAATTCTTGACAAAATAACAGTAAATGATAAAAGCGGTTAAAAGTTAAAATTTGCACATAAGTTCATATTCGTATAAAATCAGATAATCAAGCCAAATATAACAGTTGAGCGACCGTGCTAGAACCACGGAACTCGGGAATGCCCTAACACCTTCTCCCGGGTTAACAGAATTCCTTATCCGGATTTCTGGTACGCAGACTGTAATATGGAGTCATTCTTTTCCTCAATTCGGGATTAAAATTGGTGACTTGGGACACCCTAAATCTCCCAAGTGGCGACTCTGAAATAAATAAACAAATCCCGTTTCGATTGTCCTTTAATTGGAAAAAACTCCTTTGTACCCTCTCGGGTATGTAAAAAGGAGGTGTGACAGCTCTGGCGACTCTGCTGGGGACCAACAACCCAGAATCTCTGGTTCAGGGTAAGAAATTCGAGCTTAGATGAATTGTTATATTTGGTTTTTATCTGATTTCGTTACATGATACATGCCTAATGTGCTAAATGATGTTTTTACCGCTTCGATATTATTTGAACTGTATATAAACTGTGCCGAAACCTCTCTCTTCTTTTCTCCGGGGAGAAGCTCGCTGGTCGAGGCTCCCTATTCTGTTAGTGTCAATACCCAAAATAAGAAAGAGGACGGATAAGTTACGAAGCCGGACGGCCTTTTGGTTCCCGGTAAGTTACCCCCTCCTCGACTCGAGTTGTCCGCTCGGGTACACAGTCTAGAACATATACCCAGGTTATAAACCTAGTATAACGAAACCTCATGCCGAATCTCTAGTAGGAACGCTTATCTGCATCATGTTGCATTCGACATAGGGGACTCAACATAGGGGTTGGGTCCGTTTAGGACAGGCGACCTGAAATGAAAAGACCATCCTGCTGCATCCCATTTGTTTTGCGCATCTGTTTGCTTCGGATCTGCATGCTGACCGGTTTCCGAAAAATTTTCAAAAAAAAAAAAAAAAAGAGAATAGTAGGGTAGGGAGATAATTACTTATTTTTGGAGAAATAAAACCAATGTCCAAGTAATGTCAAAACCTCGTCGGAATTGTTCTTAAAAGAAAAATATATATTCTTTTTATTATTATTTGTTGCCCCCTACTTTTGATCTGCCCGAACTACGCCGGTTTGATTCTCACATGGTGTGAGATACGTAGGCAACTCTCATCGGGTCCAACCTTCCATTTTGCAAAAAAGAGGAGTCTTGAAAAAAGAGATCTAGATAATTTTATTTTTTGAGTCTTCATTTGGCATAATCACCCTAATAAATGTGCAGGATGAGCACGATACAAAACGAACCTTTTTCAATAATGACCACAATCCCTTTTGAGTTGCGATTATGGTGGAACGACTTAGGCAAAGAGGGGCAAGACGAAGTAAGGAAATATCTGAAAGATCTCCCGGATTTACTAAACGTTCAGCCGCGGGGTGATATTATCAGATCATTGGTCACTTGTTGGGATTCAGCACACAACGTGTTCCATTTTTCGGACTTTGAGCTCACCCCGACATTGGAAGAAATAGCGGGATACATCGGAAGTGATGAAGCTCCTTTAAGGTTCAAATACCTGATTGCACCTAGGGCTGTCACGGTACAACGGTTTCTGGATTTCTTAAAAATACCTCGAACGTTCCACCATCCAGATCTTGCCAAAGGATTCTGCAGTCTCCACCTCATATATGCTGGATACGGCCACGTGGGCGGATTCAATAAGCCGGATTTCAAACTATGCAGTAGAGGCAACCGACAAAAGTGGGACGAACACAGGCTAGTAGCTTTTATGACAGCCTTTCTGGGTCTTATAGTGTTCCCAAGGAAAGATGGAAACATTGATCTAAAAGTAACCGGGGTCGTCAATACTTTACTTACCCAAGATAAAAGTACTCTGGCGCCTATGATTATGGCCGACATTTTCCAGTCTCTCACTGCTTGTCGAGCCAGGGACGACTTTTTCGAAGGATGTAACCTATTGTTGCAAATGTGGATGACCGGTCATTTATGCCATCGCTCCTCGCTCTTGGGTTATGGTTCGCCCGAGAAAACTTGTATTGGAGAATTCTACACGAGAATCAAAGGGTTCAATTTACCTGAGGGAGTCACATCATGGACCTCATTTCTCCGAACTCTCACTGCCAGCCAAATCCAGTGGACGCTCGGATGGTCACCTATTGAGGAAATCATATACATGCCAGCGACTAGGCCCCACTTTCTGTTGATGGGACTTAAAAGCATCCAACCCTATGCACCATATCGGGTTTTGAGGCAACTTGGGAGGTATCAAGTGGTGCCGAAATATGAAGATTTGAGTACCCAAGTGATTGAAATCAGTCCGAACGGTCATTTCCCTGAAGAAGAAGTTCGCCAAATATGGAGTGAGTGCCAACATCTGACAGCAAATACTTGTGTGATTGATACAGCAAAAGGAGAAGTCGCCCCGGGGTATCACGCTTGGTTTAGAGGTAGCCTGTCCTACGAAAGACCGGCTAAGAGACCGCATCTCAAAGATTTCGTAGAATCGTCCCAAGGGCAATGGAACTGGTTAGCAAAAGAGAAGGGTTATCGGGCAGAGATCGGTGATTTGGAGCTACAAATTGACAGTCTAAAATTCAATAACAGCGTACAAATCGCTGCGGATCAAAGCGAAAAGAATAGATTGATCTAAGAGAATGAAGAACTTAAGGCCCAAATCCAAAAATTGAGATTGTCTCTTGATGAACAGCCCAGAAGCCGATCAGGCCAGCAGTTGATAAAGGGTTTGAAAATGGAAATCACGGAATGGCGAGATGGTTTAGAAGAATCCGAAAAGGTCATGGTAGAGCTCAAGGCACAGTGGGGAACAAGAGTAGATAAGCATCGCCGATACTTGGACCAATTGAAACGTGACCACAAGAAAACTGTTGCCAAAATAAAGAGAGAGATGGCTACACTTGAGTTTAAAGCAGTTAAGCAGGCCGAGGATTTCCAATTGGAGAGTAGATATTGTTACGACTTGTTGGCCCAAATGAAGACAGAAGTGCGGCAGCTGAAGAATCAGCATATACAGGATTCTCAGGTATTCAAGACGTGCAGTGATCAGATAAGACGCCTACTCATAGAGAAGAAACAAACCAGAGATAAGATCAGGGCCATTGCCCACGCCATCATCAGACGGTGTCTACGGTGTGAAAACATGACCAGCGTTACCGTTATCTCAGCAGTGATGGGTTATGTCAAGCAGACCATGCACGAGTTGGAGCAACTCGAAAGGGATCTCGCACCTAGAACCGCGAAAAGGCCGAGTGATGCCTCGTGGGCCCCTAAGTTGGGAAATTAATCTTCGGACGAGTCCTGTTCATTTGGATTTGTGCTTTCCCATATGTTGTTTTCTATTCTTTTAGCCAAGTCAAGTAAAACTGTGGAGTCTGTACTGTTGCTATTCTTGGTTTGAAGTAATTTGTAATATCAAGTTTTGATGATGAATTCAAGGATCCCAAAAAAGAATTTTGTGTGTATTTACCTTATGGCAGAACTACACCTGGTCTGATTCGCGCGGGGGCGTGATACGTAGGCAATCCCCATAAGATTCGACCGCCTTTAATAAAGAAAGAAAAAGAAAAAATAACAAATACAAGAATAAAATAAAATACAGGGTTTCCCAAAGTGTTTTAAAAGGACAAATGAGCAAGCCGGGATGACGCATGTTGTTTGAAGCAAAGCATGTTAGAAACGGTTAACTGCCTAGGAGCATTGCATCCTCGATGTGTTGTTATCAAATTTGTTAAGCTCTAACGCTAACAAAGTTTGTTGTTGTTTGCATCCAGACAGTTAGTTGTTAAAGAATTCCGGCAACACACTCTTACCAAACCAGATCCAAAGGACCAGTAGCAACAAGCATGACTACTTCAGAGAATAGTAACGAGGAAGAAATGCCGATGAGCCAGTTGTTAAAAGAAGCGATGGAAAAGATTGAAAGGATGGGACTAGAGATGAATGCAATGCAGCTGGCTCTAGCCAAAGCACAAAAGAGCCCTGAGCCACTGGGGCACATGCCGGAATACCCTCATTCCGTCCCTTCAACAAGCCTCCCGAATCCCAGTAATCATCAGGAAAGAAGCCCCCACGATTCCCACGCTCCACCACCCCATCAACCTCTCCCAACACCAAATATTCCCACTTTTGTGGGACCCACATCAGCCACCCTGCAAAGAGCGACCAGCGAGCCATTGTTTCAGGCTCACGATACACAATACTATCCCCCTGAGCCCACATTCCATGCCCCCGAACCGCAGGCCTACAATCCGCACTTGGAAGTACCGGCAGAAATTGAAAAGCCGGTTAAAGCCCCAGAACAAGACGAGGTATTGAGGAAGTTCAAAAGCTTGGAGCAGTCCTTCAGGAACCTGCACGGATTGGGCAACCAGGTCAGCGTGTCCTACAAAGATCTATGCCCTTTCCCGGACGTCCAACTCCCGGATGGGTTCAAGATGCCTAAGTTTGATTTATATGAAGGGCACGGTGATCCCATGGCGCATTTGCGAGGATTCTGTAGCAAAATGAGAGGGGCAGGCGGTAAAGATGACCTGCTGATAGTTTATTTGCCAAAGTCTGAGCGGATCGGCACTAGAATGGTATACCAGGCAAGATTCCAGTAGATGGTACACCTGGGATGATCTGGCGCAAGCTTTCGCAGGTCATTTTCAATACAATCTCGAGATAGTCCCTGACCGTCTCACGTTATTGAGGACCGGGAAGAAGCCCGGGGAAAGTTTTCGTGAGTACGGATTCCGCTGGAGAGAGCAAGCGGCCAGAGTCGATCCTCCCATGAGAGAGGGAGAGATGGTAGATTACTTCTTGCAAACATTGGATCCAACCTACTTTGGTCACTTGGTGACGACGGTTGGAAAATCCTTCAACGAGGTAGTGAAGATAGGGGTCATGATAGAAGAAGGTCTGAGGTCTGACAAAATCCTGAATTACTCGGCACTCAAGGCCACGACCCAGGCTATTCAGAGCGGCGCGGGAGGTGTGCTGGGAAGAAGGAAGAAAGAAGAAATTGCCACGATTGAGGCAAGCAGCTGGTCCAGGTCTGGCAAACCCCACTACAACCAACCTAGACCTCACAGGCCAAACTATCCATACAACCCGCCACAGCACTGCTATCCGCCTCGAGAGCCACATTGCTCCGTACACCAGGCCCAGACATACACTTAGCCTCCGGTTCGCCCGCAATGGCATGCGCCGGCTCCCCAGAACACATATGCACCACCACAAAACACCTATCCTCCACCAGGGGCATATAGAAACCCTCCAGGGGCAGGCTTTCGGGGAAATCCAGCTGCTAGGAATGACAGGCTGCAGAAACAGAGAACGTTCACTGAGTTGGGAGAAACTTACACCGCTTTGTTCCACAAATTGAGGCAACTGGGTTTGGTTAGTCCGGTCGAGACTCGAGGACCAAATCCCCCGCCACAAAACTTAGACCAATCAATAAGCTGTGAGTACTGCTCAGGGATGCTGGGGCACGATACCGAGAAGTGTTGGAAGTTAAGGCATGCAATACAAGACCTTATTGATGCCAATAAGATCGAGGTCCAGACACCGGAGGCTCCTAACATCAACCAGAACCCACTGCCAGCGCACCATGAGGCTCACATGATCGAGTTGGTGTATGAGGGAGGAGAGTTGAGAAAACCCTCACAAACAGTGATGATGATCCAGGCCGCCCCGAAAGAAGGATCAACCAGTGGGGGAACGAGGGTACAGTCGCAGGGAGAAGGCGTCAAGCCAGTAGTGATATTGGGAAGGAGACCGTCCGCCATAACAAGCAAACCCGAGCCAAACAAGTTGGTAATATCAGGGACTCCGCCCACACCTGCAGTTGTGTTGAAGGGGGTATACAGAGAACTAGTCACCATAAAGCCTGTAGTCCAGCTGCCGATGATTGATAGCAAGGCTGTGCCTTGGAAATATGAAAAGGCGGTGGTGATGTACAAAGGAAAACAAGTGGAAGAGGTTAGTTGTGAAGCGCAAGGGCTGACTCGATCAGGACGGTGTTTTGCTCCGGTAGAGCTGAGAAGAACCAACCCAGTTGTAACCAAGAAACATGTATCCGAAGAAGAGGCTGAGGAGTTCCTGAGAAAGATGAAAGTGTATGACTACTCTGTGGTCGAACAGCTGAGGAAAACACCGGCCCAGATATCGCTGCTGTCATTACTAATCCATTCTGAGGAGCATCGTTGGGCCTTGATGAAGATATTGAATGAGGCTCATGTGCCCAACGAGATTTCTGTATAACCACCTGGAAACCATTGCCAACAAGATTTTCGAGGTGAACAGGGTAACATTCTCAGATGATGACCTGCCGATGGAAGGTACAGAGCATAATAAAGCTCTCTACTTAACTGTCAAATGTGAAAACTCGGTAGTTACTCGGGTATTGGTGGATAACGGGTCAAGTGCCAATATTTGTCCATTATCCACCCTGTACCAGTTAAAGATCGACCACGGAAGAATCCACAAGAATAGCATCTGCGTCCGAGGGTTTGACGGAAATGGAACAGCCACTGTGGGGGATATTGTACTTGAATTGACCATCGGTCCAGTCCTGTTTACCATGGAGTTCCAGGTGTTAGATGCCACAGTATCTTATAACCTTCTGTTGGGACGACCGTGGATTCATGCAGCCAAAGCAGTGCCTTCCACCCTACATCAGATGGTTAAGTTAGAGTGGGATAGACAAGAGGTCGTACTGCACGGCGAAGACACAGCGTGCACCATGGGTGGCGCCATTGTGCCATTCATAGAGACCGATGATGACAAAGGTCCTTGGGTCTACCAGATTTTCGATACAATGTCGGCAAACAAGATTTCTGAGGGTGAGATCCTTCAGTACCCTAGGGTAGCTTCCGCAACAATCATGATGGTCTCGGAAATGCTGGGCAATGGGTTTGTGCCGGGAAAAGGCCTGGGAATTGAGCTTCAGGGGATTGTCCAACCTGTCTCCCTGCCCAGGAACTTGGAAAACTTCGGTTTGGGGTTCAAACCAACCGCAGCAGATAGGAAGCAAGTGCGAAAAATGAAGAAGAGGGTTTGGTTTCTGCCCAAACCCATGCCACGTCTTTCAAGATCTTTTGTCAAAGCAAGCGCCAAAGGGCCACCAGTCCCAAAGATTCTGGGACCACTGATTGGTATGGATGGGGACCTGAATCAGAGTTTCGAGAGGCTATTCACTGATGTCAGTATGGTAGAAGCTAGAGAAGGTTCCAGCAGAGCAGGGATACAGTTTGTAGGAACTGAGGCCAAAACCAACAATTGGACAGTTACTCCTCTTCCTGTCCGAGGGGAGTCTTGGTAGTAGACTTTGATTTATGTTTTTGTTTGTTTTGTTTTGTTCGGATTATTCCAGGGTGTAATCCAAATTCTACTTTTGTTTTGTAAAAGTGTGAACCCTTTTATCCCGCAAGTTTAATAAAGTTCTCTTCTTTTGGTCTCATTTTAATTTTGTTTTGTTCTTTTTCTTTCTGAACAGTTCTCTTTTTACTGGTTCTAATGACATGTCATGCACAGCGGATCTTCGACCTAGTCTAATAAATCAATCTGAATCCGACTTAATGATGCAAGAGGTCGTTTGTGACGATGAATCTGAATATGATGAAGATAAAGCCTTCGAAGAGATAAACCGAGAACTATGCCAATTTGAAGAAAAACCCAAACCTAACCTAAATGACACTGAGGCTGTGAATCTAGGGGACGCCAATAATATCCGAAAAACCAAAATCAGCATCCATATTGAGCCAAATGTCAGGGAAGAATTGATCAAAACTCTCATGGAATTCAAAGATGTTTTTGCGTGGTCATATGACGATATGCCGGGATTAAGCACCAATTTAGTGGTTCACAAATTGCCCACTGACCCGGCATACCCTCCGGTCAAGCAAAAGCTAAGGAAATTTAAATCAGAAATGAGTGTAAAGATCAAAGAAGAGGCGATTAAGCAGTTGCAGGCGAAGGTCATTCGGGTCACTCAATATCCCGAGTGGTTGGCCAATGTGGTACCAGTTCCAAAGAAGGATGGAAAAATCAGGGTGTGCGTCGACTACCGCAACCTCAACAAAGCAAGTCCCAAGGACAATTTTCCATTGCCCAACATCCATATCTTGATCGATAATTACGCTGGGCGCGAGATCGGATCCTTTGTGGATTGCTATGCGGGTTATCATCAGATCCTAATGGACGAGGAAGATGCGGAAAAGACAGCTTTTATTACGCCATGGGGAACTTACTGCTATCGGGTAATGCCGTTCGGATTGAAGAACGCCGGGGCAACGTACATGCGAGCAATGACTGCTGTGTTTCACGACATGATACACAAAGAAATTGAGGTGTACGTAGATGATGTGATCATAAAGTCTTGGCGTCAGGAAGACCATGTAGCAGACCTAAGGAGATTCTTCCAAAGACTCCGAAGGTATGATATCAAGCTTAACCCGGCCAAATGCGCATTCGGGGTTCCATCAGGAAAGTTGTTAGGATTCATCGTCAGTCGACGGGGGATTGAGTTAGACCCATCTAAGATCGAATCCATCCGAGATTTGCCACCGCCAAAGAACAAAACAAAGGTAATGAGTCTGTTGGGTAGACTCAATTACATCAGCAGGTTCATCGCTCAACTCACAGCAACTTGTGAGCCCATATTTCGGCTGCTGAAAAAGGATGCTGCGGTAAGTTGGACGGCAGAGTGTCAAGAGGCTTTCGACCAAATCAAAGGGTATCTTGTCTAATCCACCCGTGTTGGTCCCGCCTAAGCCAGGGAAGCCCTTAATTCTTTATCTGACGGTCCTGGAAAATTCATTTGGTTGTGTACTGGGGCAACACGATGACACAGGAAGGAAGGAGCAGGCCATTTACTATCTTAGCAAGAAATTCACAGTATATGAGGTCAAGTACACTCAACTCGAGAAAACATGTTGCGCCCTAACTTGGGTAGCTCAGAAGTTGAAACACTACCTGTCCTCGTATACTACTTATCTCATATCCCGTTTGGACCCATTGAAGTATATCTTTCAGAAACCTATGCCCACAGGGAGGTTGGCAAAATGGCAAATTCTGCTCACAGAGTTCGATATCGTCTATGTGACGAGGACAGCCATGAAAGCCCAAGCGCTGGCCGACCATTTGGCAGAGAATCCCGTTGATGAAAAATACGAGCCTTTAAGAACGTATTTTCCCGACGAAGAAGTGATGCATACAAGTGAGTTGACGTTACCCGAGGAACCGGGTTGGAAGCTTTTCTTCGATGGAGCTGCAAACGCGAAAGGGGTTGGAATAGGAGCAGTACTCATTTCTGAAATAGGACGCCATTATCCTGTTACGGCTCAACTACGCTTCTATTGCACCAATAATTTGGCCGAGTATGAAGCTTGCATTTTGGGTCTGCGATTGGCTGCGGACATGGATGTCCAAGACGTTTTGGTCTTGGGAGACTCGGACCTCTTGGTACATCAGATTCAGGATGAATGGGAAACACGGGACTTGAAACTCATACCTTATTGGCAATGCTTGCACGATCTGAGCAAGCAATTTCGATCGGTGAAATTCAAACATATCCCGAGAGTTCATAACGAGGTTGCGGATGCATTGGCCACCTTAGCATCAATGTTGCACCACCCTGACAAAATGTATGTTGACCCTCTGCACATCCAAGTTCGTGATCAGCACGCTTATTGCAACGCGGTGGAAGATGAAGCAGATGGCGAGCCTTGGTTTCATGATATCAAGGAGTACCTCAGAATGGGGATATATCCGGAACAGGCCACTGGAGACCAAAAAAGAGCCCTTCGGCGTTTGTCGAATGGTTTCTTCCTCAGCGGAGGAGTTTTGTACAAAAGAACCCCAGATTTGGGATTGTTAAGATGTATAGACGCCGGTCAAGCCACGATGGTCATGGCAGAGGTACATGCTGGAGTTTGCGGGCCGCATATGAGCGGATATGTATTGGCAAGGAAGATCCTCAGGGCAGGGTATCATTGGCTCACCATGGAACACGACTGTATCACTTTCGTAAGGAAATGCCATCAGTGTCAGATACATGGAGATCTGATTCATTCTCCGCCAACAGAGTTACATACGATGTCAGCACCCTGGCCGTTTGTGGCATGGGGCATGGATGTCATTGGACCTATCGAGCCGGCAGCATCCAACGGTCATAGGTTCATTCTAGTAACCATTGACTACTTCACCAAATGGGTTGAGGCTAAAACCTTCAAGTCGGTAACTAAAAAGGCAGTGGTGGATTTTGTGCACTCCCATATCATCTGCAGATTTGGGATCCCAAAAGTAATCATCACGGATAACGGTGCGAATCTTAACAGCAGCCTGATGAGAGAGGTATGCCAACAATTCAAGATTACACACCGCAATTCCACCCCATATCGTCCCAAGGCGAATGGAGCGGTCGAAGCAGCCAATAAGAACATCAAGAAGATACTGCGGAAGATGGTGGAAGGGTCCAGACAATGGCACGAGAGATTACCCTTTGCTTTGTTGGGTTATCGCACTACCGTCCGGACTTCCATAGGTGCAACTCCTTACTTGTTGGTGTACGGAACTGAGGCCGTAATACCAGCGGAGGTCGAAATTCCGTCCCTCCGGATTGTCACTGAAGCCGAAATTGATGATGATGAATGGGTCAAAGCTCGACTAGAACAGTTGAGCTTGATAGACGAGAAAAAATTGGAAGCAGTGTGCCATGGTCAGCTATATCAGAAGAGAATGAAAAGGGCATACAATAAGAAGGTACGCCCCAGGAAGTTTGAAATAGGGCAGCAGGTATTGAAGAAGATCCTCCCACATCAAGTCGAGGCAAAAGGCAAGTTCGCCCCAAATTGGCAAGGGCCTTATATCGTGACCAGAGTATTGTCCAACGGTGCTTTGTGTTTGACGGATATCGAGGGAAGATGTGTTGACATGGCTATCAATTCGGATGCAGTCAAGAGATATTATGCGTAATTTCTTTGATTATGGCAATTATTGGTTCGTTTGTTTGTACTTGGTACTTATTGGATAATGAAATGACGGAGGCAATTCTTTCTTCTATCCAAACACTTTTTACCCTTGTTTCCCCCTTTTGAGCCTTAAGTTATTCTTTCATATCCCTCTTTTGGAATCACTAATGAAAAAAAAAATTAATATAAAAAGAAAAAAAAGAGAAGGAAGAAGAAAATTGTAAAAGAAAATGAAAAAGAAGAAGATAAAATCACAAGAAAAACAAAACCGTGGGAACTACGTTTGACCTGATTCCTCAAAGAGGATACGTAGGCGCCTCACGGCTCGGTCATAGTGTGCATAGTGTACATAGTGTGCATAATAGGCACAGTGTGCGTAACGCACATAGCTCAACATAGAGTAAAAATAAAATCCCCCAAGCAAGAAAACTGGGGCAGAGGTTATGTTTTAAAATTCCAACAAAAGTTTGATTCCAAAAGTTGTAGCGGATCACCCATCAAAGTTATTTCATTTTTTGATAGCCTTTCTTTTAGCCCCACACCAAAACCAACATCGACGTCCAAAAAGACCTCCCGATCAATATCCAAGAGGTGCCAAGTCAGGCAAATAAAGCCAAGAATAATACACTGATCCCCGACGAAGAAGAGGATCATAAAACTGGAAATGAATTGATAGTCCAAAGGAATCTCCAAAGAGAGGGTCATATCGACAGCACTCCAATTCCCCGTTGAAGAAATAAAATGAGAGAGTCTTGGCGGTGAAAACCTTCGCAGGTACCACAAGGCGACGAAAGATGAGAGATATAAAATGAGAGAGTCTTATCGGTGAAAACCTTCACAGGCACCATAAGGCACCGGGAGCTGAGAGAAAAGAGAGAGTCTCATTAGTGAAAACCCCTCGAAGGGCGCCATGAGGCGACAAGACAGATCAAGCAAAAGGACCCAAGTTCGCAAAGAAATGGACACCCTTTTTATCCCCAGCAAGTAAGACCATCAGGCAAGATGATTGATACAAATAGACTGGGTCGGGAATCTATGGTGCACGTCATGATCATAAGGACCAGTCATGTCATCCAGATAAGTTTTTGGTTCAGAAAGATTTTTCTCCTTTTCTACCTTTTTCGTTTTCTTTCTAAAAATTTGTTTTGAAAAGGATCTTTCAAAGTTTACTACCAGAGACTGAAGGGGTCCAAAAGCAAAGTACGAAAGGGATAGGCCAAAAACCAAGAATAAGACAAAAGGCGTCGGTCGCAAAACCAAAGGACGAATTGCATCGAAAGAGGGGTGACGTAAAGAGAGCGGAAAATGACGAGTAAAGGACTCGTGGACCAAGTTCCGAGAAGGTCTCCCCGCAGAACGTCGATAAATCACGGACCCAAGTCCAAAGTGGTCGGACTCCACAGGAAAGGGAAATTGATCCGAAGCAAGATAACCCTAACAGTCCCAAAGTTTATCCCCAGGCAATACAGTTCTATGCCTTGCAGTTCCGGGAGGAAATAAACTCTTAAGGGAGTGGTTTCGGGAGGGAAGCAGACTCCCACAGTTGGTTCTGTAAAGAGGAAAGCAAAAAGGGGGATAAATGGAAGACCATCCCCATCAGACGGGTCACCCCCAGCAAACAACTTTGTCCACCAACCAGTTGTGGGGGGGGCACAAAGCCAGAAAGGAGAAAGAGAGAAAAATCATCTCCTAGCGGAAAGACACCGCTGCCCACCATGATTAAAACTAACTAAATCCTTTTGTCTGTTGCAGGAAAATAAAGGTTGATGATGGCAGAAGGACGCGATGCCAGGGAAATCACCAAAACCGGGGCAGAAAATTTTCTGTCGTTGTCGGAAATTTTCTCGGAAGAACGAGGAAACAAATTCAATACTTTCATGTTCTAGGTCGCCCACCAGTATAATGCGGGAATACTTTCATGTTCTAGGTCGCCCACCAGTATAATGCGGGAATACATTCATGTTCTATGTTGCCCACCAGTATAATGCGGGAATACTTTCATGTTCTAGGTCGCCCACCAGTATAATACGGGAATACTTTCATGTTCTAGGTCGCCCACCAGTAAAATGCGGGAATACTTTCATGTTCTAGGTCGCCCACCAGTATAATGCGGGAATACATTCATGTTCTAGGTCGCCCGCCAGTATAATGCGGGAATACTTTCATGTTCTAGGTCTCCCACCAGTATAATACGGGAATACATTCATGTTCTAGGTCGCCCACCAGTAAAATGCGGGAATACTTTCTGTTCTAGGTCGCCCACCAGTAAAATGCGGGAATACTTTCTGTTCTAGGTTGCCCACCAGTAAAATGCGGGAATACTTTCTATTCTAGGTCGCCCACCAGTAAAATGCGGGAATACTTTCTGTTCTAGGTCGCCCGCCAGTAAAATGCGGGAATACTTTCTGTTCTAGGTCGCCCACCAGTATAATGCGGGAATACATTCATGTTCTAGGTCGCCCACCAGTAAAATGCGGGAATACTTTCTGTTCTAGGTCGCCCACCAGTAAAATGCGGGAATACTTTCTGTTCTAGGTCGCCCACCAGTATAATGCGGGAATACATTTATGTTCTAGGTCGCCCACCAGTAAAGTGCGGGAATACTTCATGTTCTAGGTCGCCCACCAGTATAATGTGGGCATACATTTCATAATTTTGCATTCAGGCGCCCACCTGTATAACAAGAGGAATACTTTTTAGTCGTATACTGCAGATTTTGAAATCAGTAACCCCACCGGAAGGTAGAAGGTTACAGCAGGAATCCCCAGCAGGAAACAATAAAAACCCCCAGCACCGGGAAGCAGAAGGTCACAAATTCAGGCGCATGAGTCAAAAGGAAGAAAGGACGCATTTTGAAAGAAGCAGCTGGTGAACATTAAATCATGCCCAGCATAACAAATCTGATGAAGAGAGTCGTGCCACCAGAGGAATCATTGAAAAGCTTAATGAAGAAGGCCATATCCCCAGCGGACCAAGCAAAATGATGAAAACTGGTACTCAGAAGAGCAAAGGGCATCCCTCAAGTTTACAAAATAAAAGCATCGGAGGAAAACGCAAGCCGACAAGAAAGCAAGGCAACAAGAACAAGTTGAAGATAGATGAGATCTTATGATCCGTAGCCTAGCCTAGCTTCTTGCTTTCTTTTCATCCCAATGTAACAAGGAGATCGGTAAGCGATGACAGCATACAGCAGCATGTAACAGCACAACCACAAACATGACAGTCACACGGTAGTCGCAGCTACCAAAACTTCCCGAACTACATTGACCTGATTCCTGTTCAGCCCAGGATATGTAGGAAACCTCTGAAGCGAAGGTTCGGTCAAATCTTTTTCGAAAAATGCTTCACACGGAGTACTCGGACGAGCAAAAATCGCCCACTTTGTCTTTGCGCAAAAACCCTTCGTGTCTTCGGGCAAAGAGGGGCAGCTGTAAGCACGTCATTTTTGCTCCACGAACAATCACTCCAAAAGAAATCAAAAATAATAAATGGCATCACGGTACAATTTTCACGTGACATGTGCTGGTAGTCATTTATGTTTCTGTCCATTTTTTCATTAAATCTTAACAAACAAAATACAAAATATGTATGTCATGGTAATTAAACCATAATTCGGTCATTAAAAGAAAATTCACAAAATATGCATCTTTTATTCTAGGATGTGATTTAACCTATTTAAATATTTTAATATGTGTGTGATAAATGTGTTAAGCATTAATTAATGGGTGTTTTAAATTTCGTTTTATTTTTAATTGTGTTTAAAATTAGAAAACAAAAGAATTAGTGCAAATTGTTTAGAAATCAGAGTGGGCCTATTTTTCTGAATTTTGAGGCCCAAAATCAATTGCATCTGACCCAGTCCAAACCAGGCCTCAAGCAAACCCCCCCAAACGACGCCGTATAAAGGCGTTCGATCTGAGCCGTCCGTCCAGGCCAATCCAACGGCCCAGGACCCCCTTCAGCAACCCGTTTTCAAACCCGACCCAGTAACCGGTTCAACCCAACCCCTCACTTAAACCAAACGACCCCGTTTCTATACCAAACGACCCCGTCTCGTCTATCACCAGTAGATCCAAGCCGTTGAGATCACTTGATCTGACGGCCCTGATCTATCTCCCCCTTCCGTATATAAACCCTCCATCACACCCCACGCCCCCCTATCCAAACACCCCCCGGTTCTATCGTCCCCAAGAGTCCAACCCTAATGTCCCAAACCTTAACTGCCCCTCTTCACCTTCCCCGTAAAGTCGGCGGCAAGGACGCCGGTGACCACCCCCTTAACACCCCTGATGCATCTCACCACCCCAAACCCAAATCTGCTACCCCCTAGCCTCGAATCACCCTCCATCATCTCGAATCTTGATTTGAAGAATCGAGACCAAACCTCGATCTACACCAAACCAACCCAAACTCACACTGGACAACCCCCTGACCTCCCTCGTGACCAAACCAAGCTTGGTTTGGTCCGAATCTACCCACAAATCCTAAAATCCCAAATCTGAAGATTCAAACTCTGGAATACAAGAACCTGGGGAATCCGGTCAGTTTCATGGGGATTTTGGGACCTAATAGGCTTTAATCAAGGTGTTCTCGGTCGAGAACACCCCGATTAAGGTTTGTTCGGCCTCAAATGGTCAAAACTGGTTCAGGTCTGGTCCGTTCTTGGGTAAGCTCCCATAGTAAGTTTTCCTTTTCCTTTTAGTTTGGTTTGAGTATTGTCTAAATTTGTTAGCATGTTTTGTTGTAGTTGTTTGTTATTTCTGATATTTTCCTTTTAATTTCTTCCGTCTTTGTAAAGACCATTTATTTGGTCGCTTGTTCTTCTGTGTATATGTTAAACACGTCTTGTAATATACATGTTCGTCAATTAGATTCGTCGTCGAGTAGATAATTCATATAGATTCTTTGTGTCGTGCAAAGTTGTTGAAGGCATTAGGTCCCCGAACGTATTGTTTATATGAGCGACTGATTATTACCTGCTATAATTAGTATAGTCGACTCGATAAATGTCGTCGATTAGTTTTCTATAACTAATGGATCGAAGGAGCTAGGAGTTTCACATAACTAATTAAACTCGGACACTGGCTGGATGACCTAGTAATGTTTGAAATGGTCTGTTGGCATTATAAAAATGACTAAAAGGGTTCAGTCTAGGCAGTCCTGAGTTCGAGTTTTCATCAGTGCAAAAATGCCCTAATGCTGCAATAGGCAGGGGCAGTAATAATCAAGGTTAACGGGGGTATTCTGGGGTGTTTAAAAAGAACAGAAGTAATTAGTTTAAGTGAGCTGACAAAAAGGGTACTAACTTAGGATTAAACTAATACCAATGGGGGAACAAGACACAAGGGTATGGGGGCTCAAAATGAATAAACAAATGAGCCCATAATTCTGGATTAAACAAAACCAGGCGTGGGGAATAAAGGGAGCTGACACCAAGCATGCTGAGCATGGGCTTAAAAGAGTATGGGCATTCTGCCAATTGGCAGGCAGGGCAGCTCAGCTGTAATGGTGCATTTGGCCTATAAATAGGCCATTTGATAACTAAAACAGGGGCTGAAGTTTAAGGGTCTTAGGCTGGACATTTTTGAGTCTGGAGAGAAAGAAAAAAAAAACAAAAAGAAAATTTCAGAATATTGTAACAAAACACTGTCTGAAAACTGCTTAGGAGTTCAAGTTAGCCAAGCTGTCTTTGCTAATTGTTGTTGGTTATTTGCCGAGCTGTTTGTGATTGTTGAACTGCTGGTGCTGTTATATTGAATACTCTGGTTTTCTGTTGGTTCATCATTCTGTTTCTGGGACTGCTTGTTTGTTGCTCGACCACTTGTGAGCTTCATCATTGTGGCTGGTTGTTGTTGCTGTGTTGTTGATGTTTATCTGCTGTTGCTGTATTTGCTGCATACTACTCAGCTGACCATTCTCCTTCTTCTTTTGCTTTGCTATACCAGGTACACGATTAATAGTATCAATGTAACTTGAAAGTTGAGCATGAATATAAAAGAGAAGAGCTGAAGGTGTTTATTTCATACATAGACTGTTATATTGAACATCATGTAATGTATAATAAGTATACATTCTTGTTTGGATACTGAAGGTAGCCTGCACGACTAGTAGATATCAATGTATGGTGATTGAATGTTAGTTTGTATATGTAGGCTGATAGATAAAAGTATTCCCAATGCAATGGGTTGTATCTTAGACTTTATCTAATTATGTTTAGCATGTCCTTAAACGCATAAAACTATCCATGTTAGTTAATTTCATTTCCTTTGGATAAATTGCCTCCTTATAATTGGCAAACCATTGCTTTAAAACAAACAGCGCAAGTCTGTACTTCTCAACCTCACGAAGGTCGAGCCCGAATCGAACGGACCCAGCAGGCTTTCGTCAGAAAGGAAGTGACCCAGGCCCAGCCGATACTGTGTGGGCTGGGTTTGGGCCCATAATGTTCGATTAGCTGCCCACGAGCGCGGCCTTGTTTTTTGATTTTTGTAAAAGCATTCTGAATCCTGCTATAAATGACCTGCAAGCATATAATTAACTAGGACTATCTCTGCTTTCAATTAGTAGAGACAAATGCGACATGAACGTAGTTGCTATAGGATATCCTTTTAAAATGAAGACGAGATGAGCCTCGACAAATAAAAACGCACAAGCTGCGGGGCCCTCGTTAAATGTATATATGGAAGCATTCAGTTTCCAGGACGGGTCGTTTAATGAACCTTCACGGCATCTTCCTAAAAGAACAATACGTTAGACTCTTTAGGACGCGCCTTAATAAATCTTACCTTCTTAAACTCGGGTGTGCATTTATGTGACTCAAATCCAAATCTCAACGGAGTCGAAATGTGTTTCTAATCACGGGTACATTGATTGTGACGTGGTTCGAGATGCGTGTCCATGACGTTGCAAATTCCTTTTAAAAAATAAGAATGAGATGAGCCTCGCCAAATAAAAATACAAAATTGCGGGGCCCTCAGTAAATATTTGTTTTCAAATTGCTTAGATTTCGGGATGGACCGTTTAGCAAAATTCCACGGTCCTACCCAAAATAAATACGCTAGTCGCTTTAGGCGCGCCTTTAATAATTTAATTTCCTTAAACTCGGGTGCACATTGATGTGACCCAAATCCAAATCTCAACAGAGTCAAAGTGTGTCGACGACCACGGGTACATTGATTGTAACGCGGTTCGAGATACATTTTCACAACGTTGCAATTCTTGACAAAAATAACAGTAAATGATAAAAGCGGTTAAAAGTTAAAATTTGCACATAAGTTCATATTCGTATAAAATCAGATAATCAAGCCAAATATAACAGTTGAGCGACCGTGCTAGAACCACGGAACTCGGGAATGCCTAACACCTTCTCCCGGGTTAACAGAATTCCTTATCCGGATTTCTGGTACGCAGACTGTAATATGGAGTCATTCTTTTCCTCGATTCGGGATTAAAATTGGTGACTTGGGACACCCTAAATCTCCCAAGTGGCGACTCTGAAATAAATAAATAAATCCCGTTTCGATTGTCCTTTAATTGGAAAAAACTCCCTTGTACCCTCTCGGGTATGTAAAAAGGAGGTGTGACAGAGAGTATATAAGGGAGTTTTTCCAATTTAAGTGACAATCGAAACGGGATTATTTATTTATTAAAAATTTAGAGTCGCCACTAGGGATAATTTATGTTGTCCCAAGTCACCAGTTCAAATCCCGAATCGAGGAAAAGATTGACTCTTTTTTGCAGTCTGCGAACACAGAAATCCGGGTAAGGAATTCTGTTAACTCGGGAGAAGGTGTTAGGCATTCCCGGGTTCCGTGGTTCTAGCATGGTCTCTCAACTGTTATTATTGGCCTATTATCTGATTTTAATACATTTTGAACCTATGTGCATTTTAACTTTAAAACCGTTTTTATTTATTTTAAGGAAGATTTTAACGTCGTCTAAAACATGTCTTTGAACCGCGCCACATGAAATACACCCGCAATCCGAGAAACACATTTCGTTCAACGTTATTAAGGTTTGGATTTGGGTCACATGAAATGCACACCAGAGTTTAAGAAGGTAAATTATTAAAATAACGCGTCTAAAGCAACTACGCGTTTTTAACTTTGCGAGGGCCATGGAAAATTCACTAATACCAGACCTCAATCTCTAATTTCAATAGATGTTTGAATTACTCTTTTGAGGGCCATGAATTATATGCTTGGCTGAAATGGCACACCTCAAACCCATTTTAAGAGCCTAGTCGATGAAAGGGTGCTTAAAAGAGTTCTAATTACTTTTTAAATCTAAAAATTTGAACCTACTTAGTAGCTAACAGGTGTTGCGTTAAATAACCAAATTATTTGAAGATAACTGCTTCAGCAACGATGACTAAACAAGGAAGAAGATTGGATTCAACGAAACTGAATAGGCTCAAGTAACATGAAGTGCATAACCCCATTTATAAGTGCCTTTAAGGCTTGGGCCTGAGATGAGCCCACTTCTTTTAGAAACTGAGATCAGTAGGTGTAAAACTCGAGATCGAGTCCGCACGGCACACAAGCAATGCCTAAAAATTCCAGGGGTATCCACGTGAACCCAGCTGACTGCCAACGATGGCACTATTGTATACTCAACAAGACTTAAATCAGTCTTTTAATATTCAATAGACAATTACAGGAGATTGTAGTAATGACAAAAAAATATCCAGTTCTTTGGAAATTATACAGTATGTGATTTTAACTTGTAAGTAAAACCAAACTAACTTAAGCAATGACTTGAAGGTCTGAACCTTAACTAAAGCTCATATTAGCAAGACATGGGGGGGTCGACATTAAGCAGTAATGATTTTAAGACATCAAGTCTGGTACTATATCATTCAAACGCCAACAACAATTCAACACAGACCTACATGGTACTATAAAACACAACCAGGCATTTCTTTAACCTACATCCAGTCTCAAACCAATCTGATAACTAAGCAGAAGAATCAAGCCACTTAAAGCTTCAGTCTCATATCATAATACCCCATTCATGACCAATATACTAATCAAATATCTCTAGAGCTAGATATTACATCCATAGATGAGATTGAAGGAAGAAGAAATGAGATTCAATAACAATAACATCAGTTTATCATATTTCCAAATTCAAACTCCATGTTACACTTAGATGATGTCCATAGTGCCAAAGAAATACCTGGGAAAGCCAAAAGAAAACAAAGAGAATGAGGGAGTGTGCAACAGTAGCAAGCCAGACAGCAATGGAACACTAATAAGCTAATAAATCCGAGCAAAACACAGCTTCTTCACACCAGTAGTAAAAACCCAATGAAGACCATTCTATAGAGACTCAAATGCTCAGATCAACTATGCAATTTATGGCAGAGTTGAACCAATTTCTGGCTAAAGAAAATGCAAAAAATTTGATTGTTCTTTCAAAAAAAACCTTTCAGACTCAGCCGTTTGTACTAGATTTTTATCTCGGAATCCCTGCCTTTATAGGCAAGGCAGTAGGGCAGCCTTTAGGAATTAGTTTTTACCCCTTACTCCCTTTTCAATTTTGTTTTTTAACTCAGAAATCCCTAGCTAATTTTCCTTTTTGCGTAACTACCCTTAATGCATTTATCAAATTATCAAAACAGCCCCCACCCTAGCTTCTAGGAAGCTTTCTAGTTAGTTAATAAAAGATTCTTCTACCCAATCACCCCAAATTACCCCTGAACCCCTGGTTATTTACCTAAGTAACCGAAATGGGTATGAGTCAAATTGACCCTGGGCTGAATTCACTCAAAACCCAAACCAAACCAAGATTCTGAAATCTAAAGGCATGACCCTAGGCCCAAATCAAAGCCAAATTTACTGAAGAAAACAAAAACCAGAAGCAATTTGAACAACTTTTTTAAAAATTCAATTAACGGACTGGGATTAAAGAAGTTAACAAATAGAAACTAACCTAATTAATCAGACTAGATGACCTAAGAGGTTTAAACTAACATGCGTATCAAAACAAACCTTAAGAAGCTAAAATAAGAAAACAGATAAAGGCCAGAAAAAAATCAGAAGATAGGACGACAAAATGTGAAAAGAAAACTGACTTAAAAGAAAAGGGAAGTAACCTGAAACTTCCAGGTAATCAGAGCGTCGGAACGGGTCTTCAAACTTCCAAGTTCTGGTCGATTTTGAAGTTAATCGTGTGTTCTTAACAAGAACACACAAATAAAATCAATTTAGACCAGAAAAACACAACGAAACTCGATTTAGGATTCTTTTGAATTTCTAGGGTTCGTCTTCAAATCCATATTCGAGATGTTGTGGGCAGATTCAAAGGTGACTGGTCTGTGATTTAGGAAAAGGGGGTCACGGGGATCATGGGGTGTAATTTTGGTGGTGAACGGAGGTGGCGCCGCCGGCCGGGAATGGTGGAGAATGGGGCGGCTTCTAGGGTTTGGGCGTCTCTAAAGAGGGGGGTTGAGAGAGATGAGTTTGAAAGGGGGTAGAGTTCGGACAGTTTTATATGGGGGAGGGGTCAATTCCAGTCCATTAGATTTACCGGGATCAACGGCTCAGATCAAGGGATAATGAAACGGCGTCATTTGGTTTGTATGGGGGAACCGGACCGGGTGAAGGCGGGTTTGGGCTGGCTTTGGACGGGTTTAAGGGGTAATTCACTTGGGCTTGAGAGAATTAAATAAAAACGGCCCAAAATTGGAAAAACCTTTTTAATTCCTTTTCTTTTTTATTAAAATGAAAATAAAACAAAACCCAACTTAATTCATAAACCAAATTATCCTAGAAAATTAAATTAATTATTAATTAAACCTAATAATTATTACAACTAATTAAATACCAAATTAAATGGAAAACCAACAAAATTCAAATCTAAATATTGAACCATGCAAAAATAAATCATTTTTTGTGATTTTCCCATTTTATAAAACAACTAATTGCCAATTAATCCTAAAATATAGAATTAAATCCTAAAATGCAAATGCAACATATTTTTGTACTTTTCATCAATTAAACAAAATTAACATGCACAGACAAATGCAAACAATTAAGGAAAAATGCCATAAAATCCACGAAATTGTAAACAACGGAAAAAAAATTATTTATTTTGAATTTGTGGGAGTAATTCGTATAGGGCAAAAATCATGTGCTCACAATGCTCACCGTGGTAGAATCAACATCAACATCAACCTCTTTATCTTTACTCCTCTTCGGGCCCCCACCGAAAAGAAGACTAGAGTTCTTGGAAGAATTAGTATAAGAAGCCATAATAATAAGAAGATGATATAGTTTTTTGGAGAAGAACAAAGAGAGATAAAAGCAAAAGGGAGCTAAATGCAAGGACGTTGAGAGAGCTTATGAAACAGTTACATGTGAAAGAAGGAGAATGAGTCGTATAATAAAGGTATAGGCGGCTAAAATCGTGGTCATGATTACCTCGAGAACCGGCAGAGATATTGCTAAATCGTAGTGTAACACGTATTCGGGGTATTAAATACGAGGAGCCGTGCGTCTTATCAAGCGTCAGAAACTTTTCAGAAGGGTTCAGAAAATTTCCCGCCAAGAAAGAAATCTTTACCAACTTCCCAATGACACAAAGATGTACCACCAGAAAGCACGGGGACTATCTGTATAGGGTAAATTTGGTTTATATTAAATACTCTAAAGATTACATGACACGTAAAACCGAAGACAGATGGAAGTTTAAGCAAGTGAAAACCAAGACCAAGGACAACAACTTCGGCTAGTATCGGGTAGGTCCTGAAGGGAGCGTAGTCAACGGGAGCAAACGAATGTTTTGTCATCGGATGGCATTTAATGAAGAATATTACTCCATATTAAATATGCGGCCGTTGCAGAGAATTTTGACATTTATGGTCTGTCGTTACATATTCATCAATAGCCCCATTTTATTATCATTTAAGGGGGACTTGATCCTAGCATCTTGTTCCTTAAATATAGCTATAAATAGTGACTTCAACAACCATTTTAAGGTACGAAAAATCTCTAAAGAAACTTATGATACACATTATTCTCAAGCTAAATAATACTTTATTTTCTGTCTAACAATGTTCTTATTGCTGCCTTCGGAAGCCTTGCTCCCGGAACCAGGCTATTTGCTATTTATCTCGATTTCAACACTAAGTCTTGTGTTCTTATTTAATTTATTTATCATTTTTGGATCAAATTAATTCGCTTGTCTATAAACCACGTAACAAATTCAATTGTACCGTACAAAATATAATCTCTCAATAACTATAGATAAATTTATCGATGATAAAAATTAACTAGTAATTTGGTAAAAATATATAAATTAAATTCTTTATAAATAACAATGTATATAACTTAAATTTATTTATTGTCTCATGATTTATCCATTAGCACCAAAGATTATTAATCAAGGCAGTCAACTAAAGCCATACTATGACATAAGAGAATCTTTCTGTTAAAGTTCATATAGTTATATATGTTAATTACTCGGCATACTTATTATAGACGTTTCGACTTTGTGAAAAAAATAAGTAAAATTAACCAGATAATTATGATTATTTAATAACATTGTTACGTAAAAGAAATAATCAAAAATAGCAACCAGCAGTAAAATTGTAACGACCCGAACGGTCGTTTTGAGCATTTGCACTTCGCTCGGTAGTTTGGGAGCCTGAGTAGCTCCGTATGATTTATTAGGACTTGTGTGAAAAATCTGAGTTCATTCCGAGTTGATTTAATATGTTTCGGCGCGAGTTCTTGGAAGTCGAAAGTTCATTAATTTTGATTTGAGGTGCATTTCGTCGTTTCGATGTTGTTATGCATGATTTGAGGCCTCTAGTAGGCCCGTATTACATTATGGCACTTATTGGTATGTTCGTACTGGGACCTCAGGGGCTTGAATGAGTTTCGAATAGGTTTGGGCTGTGTTGCGCTCGTTTTTCTTAGGTTTCGACGTCGTTTCTTCATGCATAAATGGTACCACATTAAACAAATAAGCTCAAATTTTGTTCTAATTGAAGCAATAGATCCATATCATAATTACAGAGGTATAGCAAAAAGAATCATCGAATTTGGATATCGTATGAGGATTTTATAGTCATTTTATTAAGAATTGGGTTGCCAGATTTTTCAGACTAATTACGAAATTGCCCCTGACTTCGTATTTAAAAATCTGCATTATTTTCAAATATTGAAACCAATATATCTCCTTCAATATAAGGTCAAATGGAGTGATTCAAGAGCCTAACTTGACTAAAAGTTTACAAGGAATCTAGTGAAGGCATCAAAAATGAGGCAGAACAATGTTAAATCAAGGGTTTTGTTCATTTAACATATTTTGAGTTGGGGAGCTCGAATGTGGGAAATGTTTGAGGCATTTTTCACCATATGAATTGGGGTAAGTATTCTCTACTCGATTTTGGTTATATTTTGTCAATCTATCTTCATTTTTGGTAATTGAATTGTGAATTTTAAAGAGAAAATTGGGGGGTTTGCCTAAAGTTTCATAATGCGAATTTTTTAGTTTTGAACATCCATTGGAGACGGATTTGAGTGAAACTAGTATGGTTGGACTTATAATTGAATAGGTTATCAAATTTTATAAATTTTGTCGGGTTTCGAGGTGCGGGCCCGAGTTGGGCTTTTGGCCGATTATGGGCTTTTGATTAAACGTTCAACCTTTTTCAATTGGAAATTGTTCCTTTAGCATTGTTTGATGTATTTGAGCTGTTTTGGTTAGTTTCGAGCCATTCGAAGGTCGGAACGCGCGAGATGGAATTTCTTGGAGCATCGCTTTGCTTGCTCGATATTGGAATTGGCTTGTTCGAGGTAAGTAACTCTTCTAAACTTAGTGCTGAGGATATGAAATCCCGAATTACGTGCTACATGATTGGTGATGAGGTGACGCACATGCTAGGTGACGGGCCTGTGGTCGTGCACCCTTTGAATTGTGACCCATTGTTTCCTTGGCACTGTATAGTGGCCCTATTTTGTTGATATTTGTGTTTTCACCATGTGATAAAGCAACTGAACTATCAATCATGCTAGATATCATGTTTAGGCTTTATGCTGATATTGTTAGGACCCATAGTGGTCGTTTTTTCTATCATCTCACTGATTTCATTATTATTTTGTACTCAGTCATATTCATGCATTCATATCACTTCTCAGTCTCAGTTGTTGTTTATTGATATATCATATCATTGTTGTTGGGCCAGTTTCATGACACTGTGAGCCCGTGAGTGAGACTGGAGAGATTGATGAATGAGTGAGGTTAAGAGCCTGAGTGAGAGTGGTACTTTGGGATCGAGATGCACACTGCAGCATGATATATTGATTATATTTTATGGGATTGGGCTGCGTGTCCCATCGATATAGAGCTTGGGATGAAGGAGCCACATCGATATGGATCGAGTCGCACGCCACAACGAGCCTTATGGCTATTTGTATATGGATCAGGTTGCACGCCGCAACGAGCCTTATGACTATATATATATGTTGATTAGGTTGCACGCTGCAACGAGTATTGTACAGTGCTGAGTGATTGGGTGTATTGAGTATTGAGAACGGTAAGAGAGAAATGCGAGATAGTGAGATTGTGTACTTTGAGAGTGTGAGTACGTGAGTTCATCATTGAGAGGCGTTGCATTTGACATGCGTACTTGAGATACATGCATAGAGATGCATTTCTTTTTGTTGCCTGGTTTTGGTGACATTCATGACTTTTCCTGTATCTTGACATGTAGGTATAGAGATGTACTTTCCTCATGATATCTGAAATTGAAACATTTACCTGATGAAAGGTTTTGGGAAAAGTTACATTTTTCAAACTTATTCATATTTTTTGATGATTTCGGTAAAGGATTTGGGTTTTCATTGATATACTTGAAAAGCAGAACTATTTTTGGAAAATTATGAAAAGGCTGAGCATTTTATCTCTGAACTACTTCTTTATATAATTGCTTTACACTATTATGATTTGCTGTTGGTTATTGGTGTTGGACTCGACCTATGTTCCAGATCGTCACTACTTTCATCCTAAGTTTAGATTTGTTACTTATTGAGTACATGGTGTCGGTTGTACTCATACTACACTTCTACATATTTCGTGCAGATGTTGGTAGTTGTTGCTACTGTGTTCGATGGTAGCTGGATGTGAAGGTGTACCTGCGTCCCTATTGTATGTGCCTCTTGTTCATGGCAGCCTTAGATTTATAAAACTCTATTTATGTACTTTTCAAACAGAAGATGTATTTACTTCATATCAACTTTGTAAATTCTATTCTTAGAAGCTTATGATTTGTACTACCAATCCTTGTAAAATGTATAAAATTCAATTAACTTCTCTATTTAATTGTTTGATTGGCTTCATTGGAATTGGATAGTTAGTAGTTGGCTTACCTTGCGGTTTGGGTTAGGTACCATCACGACTAGTGGATTTTGGGTTCTAAAAGTCATGAGCAAGTGTCTAATAAAGTCTTACGGATCAGTATGATGATGTCCATACCTATCTTCGAGAGGCTACAGGACATTTAGGATATACTCTCCATCTTTCTTTCCTTAGCGTGCGGCATCGATTTAGCTTGAAGCGTAATCCTTTGAATTATTTCCATGCATTCGTATGCACACATGAGCGCTCGGTATCACCTGTGCATCAACGGCTTATGATTCTAGGGATGAGGTATGAGATGTGATTTTAGTGCGCTAATGATGGGCTAGTCTGGAGGACTTGAGGCCGGGTTTTGACTGTAGTTTGAGTGTAGAGATATTGATTATGGCTCAATGAGTGGTTAGATGGTTATATGATGAGTGTGATGTGACTGCGCGATATGTACAGATGGATTTAATGTGACGAAAAGAGTTTGCTTGAGATGTAAAAAGGACTATTGGGTGCTTGATTTCTATCTTGATGTGACGTATAGTCTCGAGCTATGAGTGTGTTGGGGAACCTTTCATGTTGTTTAATTGTGGAATGAACTAGATCCTCATATCTCGTTGATGAGTTCAGAATCAGGAAGATTAAGCGGTTGCATAGTAGTTGTAACTGTGGAAGGGTATAGAGAGATGTCAGTTTGAGGCGAAGCATGTGGGTTATAATCTGTGAGGTAATCTATGGATGTTGTGTAGAGGCTTTCTTTTCTATCAGTGGATTATAATTGTGTGATTTGAGGTATTATATGGTTTGTGTCACATGAGTTTATGAAGGATTTAGTTGAATCCTATTACGACATTATGCCAGTGTAGGGGAGGCTATTGTAAGTTATCAGATGCTTTATTCCTTGGCTTCGAGCCAAATGGAGGAGCCTGTTATCGACAGGTTGATTACACGGTTATATGTTTTGTATTATGTTTTGTGGGTATATGGGAAACATTGAATGATTGAGTTGTTATTCGTAAATGATGTAGTGTGCATGAAGTAGGGGTTCACTCGGTTGCTTGGGAGCATGGATTACTTCCTTGGGTGTTGTTGTGCTAATGGAGAACATGTCGCTTGGTTCGCTTAGTCGGTTTAGTTGAGATCTGAATAGAATGGATGACTCTCAAGAATGGTTCTAATGGATGTAAGATTTGAATATAACAATTGGGAACTTTCAGGAATTGTATATGGTTAGAAACTAAGATATTCATGGAGAGTGTCGGGACTCTCGGTACCTCTATATCCTTATGGATTCTACATTTCAGTATCAGGAAGGTGAAAGAACAACTTGAAATTCGCAGGAGGTCTCTTCAGACTGAGCATCTCGGTTGTGGTATTTTTGGGGTGCTTAAGAGAGAATTCAGCAGCTTATGAGCCTTAGGATGGTGTGGTTTTACATTAGGGTCTCGTGTAGTAAGTTTTGATGGAGGATTGTGGTATTATGGCGAGGAGAAGTATCAATTTGAATGTAATTCTGGAGGAACTCAAAGAAATAGGACAGCTGGGTAGTAGGTTGGATTAGCATGGTAATGATTATGATCGGTTCTTTAGGTGCTTATGATGTGTTACATGGCAATGCTCTTAGGTTTTGGCGACCTACGTGGCTTGATTGAGTTAGAAAGATTCGGTTCTGATAGCTTCCTTATGTGCAAATGGGCTTCAAAGAGTTCTCGATGGTTTCTACCATGGTCGAGGAGTATATTTCCTACTGGCATGAGGAGCATGTGGTGTGTAGTGATTTTCTCCTGGATGAAATCAAATGGAAGGTCCTTGGCTAATTGAGTATCCAGTTGTTTGTGACTCGGAGTGGAATATGGAGTTCTCATACTTTTCATATGATGGCATGATATATGTAGTGTGTTGTGTGGGGCGGAGATTTGCATGAGCGAGGTCACAGTTCAATTTTGAAGGGAAGATCATAAAATTCTTAGGCAGCATGGATAGTTTCAAATGACTAGGTAAATGATATCACTATTTGGTATGGCTTGATGAGAGTATAAATTTCAGGAGGGGCACTGTATTTTGACTTACGGATACTTCATTGGTACTGCGGCACTTCCCTGGTTGATTGGCTGTTGATGTTCAAATTTTTCTATGTGGCACGGAAGAATTTTAGAAGTATTTCTCATGGGATAATCATATATAAGAGATGTATTCGACACTCGGGCAGTGGAGTTGGGATTAGATATGGTGATTCGTGTGTTCCATGGATTTGGAGACTGGGAGTTCTCATGAGTAGATTGTTTCATGGTTATGGACTGTGAAGTCATGGCCGAAGCTAGCCAGATGATAATATGTGTTATGATTCAGTCATTGTGGACTTTTGGAGGGTAATTTATCTATTTGTGGGTGACTACAGCTGATTTGGGGGTCTATTTGTAGGCCCAATGAGGATGTGTATTCTACACTGTGCCGGATTGGTTGGCTCCAAACTGCTATTGTGGAAGGATGTACCATTCAGTTGTTGTTGAGCTTATTCTTGTTCTAAAATGATCCGTGAGTTACTCTTCTATGCTACGAGGAGTTGTGATGCTTTGGTGATATGTACATATGGTGCGGTTCTATTGGGGTCTTATAACGGAATTTGAGCAAGAAGATTATTGGGTATTGCTTGGTTGATGGCATATTAGTTATGTTCTTTTGGTTTTTGTGAGGCATTGTGTCATTTGCTTCTCCGTGGTTATGGTAATGCACTTCAAGTAATTGATATCGAATTGCACGTGGTTATTGATTTTGAGCATGGTGGCTGAGGTACTTCATATGGACCAGTGTTTGGATGGGGTCACGTATTGAAGTGGAGTTATATTGAGGTATGATCCTTTGTGTTAGATTCATGTGTGTTGGTTCTACGATGTGTGACGGATTTTTAGCATTGTGTTGTGGTGGTACTTGTTGAGCTTGGGGGACATTTCTCTCAATGGAGTCATTTTTTATGTTTGAGTACATTTGAATTGTTGTGTATTGGTGCAAAGATTGCACGGTTTGTGGATCTGGGTAGTATTGGTGAGGCATGTTAGTAGAGTAGCTTGTATTTGATAAGATGAGGTCGTCGGACCTAGAATGGGTGCTATCAGATTTGACTGCAGTATATTTGTAAGGATAATGTCGTTGATCGGCTTAGAAATTGGCTATAGTTCTTGTCGAAGGAGGGAGAGCTCCATGGCTTGTTGATATGATGAATGGTTATGAGTTTCTGCGTGTTTCTTTCATCATCTGCAGTATACAAAGGCTTTAGAATGAGGTTTTGTTTGGCATGAGGTTTATTACCGGTATTGGGTTATTTTGAGCAGCCACTGTGATAAAACAAATTGCTATGAGTGTGCGAGTCGTGTGGTATGGCGGGTGATTACATCTTGGGTTGTGGTTATGGCTTGATACAGCTTGTTCAGACTTATACAGTGTGTAGATGCAAAGTTCAGGTCTTGTAGTAAATTCCGGATGTTGGAAATTGGATTTTGTGGTTTACGGAATAAGGTTGAAGTAATGATCTTCAGTTATGTTGTGTTGTCAGGCCTATATGGTATAGGGTGATGTGGGATCACCCCCGGGTAAGTGCATGGTAAGGTTACATGGCAGTTTGACGGCTTAAGAATAACTCTTGGCACGTTCGAGGATGAATGTATGTTTAAGTGAGGGAGAATGTAACGACCCGATCGGTCGTTTTGAGCATTTGCACTTCGCTCAGTAATTTGGGGGCACGAGTAGCTTCGTATGATGTATTAGGACTTGTGTGCAAAATTAGAGTTCATTCCGAGTTGATTTGATATGTTTCGGTGCGAGTTTTTGGAAATCGAAAGTTTGAAAGTTCATTAAGTTTGATTTGAGGTGCGTTTCGTCGTATCGATGTTGTTATGCGTGATTTGAGTCCTCGAGTAGGCTTGTTTTATATTATGGGACTTATTGGTATGTTCGTATGGGGTCCCGAGGGTCTTGGATGAGTTTCGATAGGTTTGGGTTGTGTTGCGCTCGTTTTTCTTATGTTTCGACGTCCTTTCTTCAAGCATAAATGGTACCAGATTAAACAAATGAGTTCCAACTTCTGTTTTGATTGAAGCATTAGATTCGTATCATAATTACGGAGGCATATCAAAAAGAATTATCGAATTTGTATATCGTATGAGGATTTTATGGTCATTTTACTAAGAATTGGGTTGCTAGATTTTTCAGATTAATTACGAAATTATCACTGACTTCGTATTTAAAAATCTGTACTATTTCCAAATATTGAAACCAACATATCTCCTTCAATATAAGGTCAAATGGAGTGATTCAAGAGCCTAACTTGACTAGAATTTCACAAGGAATCTATTGGAGGCATCAAAAGCGAGTTTTGGGATTGTTTGGAACAAGAAATGAGGCAGAACAGTGTTAAATCGAGAGTTTTGTTCATTTAACATATTTTAAGTTGGGGAGCTCGAATTTAGGAAGTTTTTGAGTCAATTTTCACCATATGAATTGGAGTAAGTATTCTCTACTCAGTTTTGGTTATATTTTATGAATCAATCTTCATTTTTGACAATTGAATTGTGAATTTTAAAGAGAAAATTGGGGGGTTTTGCCTAAAGTTTCATAATGTGAATTTTTGAGTTTTGAACAACGATTTGGAGTCAGATTTGACTGAAACTAGTATAGTTGGACTCGTAATTGAATTTTTTGTCAGAATTATAAATTTGTCAGGTTCCGAGGTGCGAGCCCGGGTTGGACTTCTTGGCCGATTTTGGGCTTTTGATTAAAGATTCGACCTTTTTCGATTGGGATTGGTTCCTTTAGCATTGTTTGATGTATTTGAGTTATTTTTGGTTAGTTTCGAGCTGTTCGAAGGTTGGAATACACGAGATGGCATTTTTTGGAGCATCTCTTGGATGACTCAGTATTGGAATTAGCTTGTTCGAGGTAAGTAACTCCTCTTAACTTAGTGCTGAGGGTATGAAATCCCGAATTACGTGCTACATAATTGGTGATGAGGTGACGCACATGCTAGGTAATAGGCGTGTGGGCGTGCACCTTATGAATTGTGACCCGCTGTTTCCATGGCACTGTATAGTGGCTCTATTCTATTGATATCTATGTTTTCACTATGTAATAAAGTAACTGAACTGTCAATCTGCTAGATATCCTGTTTAAGCTTTATGCTGATATTGTTAGGACCCATTGTGGTCGTTTTTTGCTGTCATCTCACTGATTTCATTGATATTTCGCACTCAGTCATATTCATGCATTCATATCATTTCTCAGTCTTAGTTGTTCTTTATTGATACATCATATTATTGTTGTCAGGCTAGTTTCATGACATTGTGAGCCCGTGAGTGAGACTGGAGAGATTGATGAGTGAGGCCGAGGGCCTGAGTGAGAGTGGTACTTTAGGATCGGGCTGCACGCCGCAGCATGATATATTGATTATATTTTATGGGATCGGGTTGCACGCCCTAGCGATATAGCACGTGGGCTGAAGGGGCCCCTCCGGAGTCTGCACACCCCCAGTGAGCGCAGTTTATATATATATATATATATATATATGTATGTAGATCGGGTTGCACGCTGCAACGAGTATTGTACAGTGCTGAGTGATTGGGTGTGCTGAGTATTGAGCACTGTAAGAGAGAAATGCGAGATAGTGAGATTGAGTACTCTGAGAGTGTGAGTACATGAGTTCATCACTGAGAGGCATTGCATTTGACATGCGTACTTGAGATACATGCATAGAGATGCATTTCTTTTTGTTGCCCGATTTTGATGACATTCATGATTTTACCTATAACTTGACATGTAGGCATAGAGATGTACTTTTCTCATATGAAAGGTTTTGGGATAAATTATATTTTTTAAACTTACTTATATTTTTTGATGATTTCGGTAAAGGATTTGGGTTTTCACTGATATACTTGAAAAGTGGAACTATTTTTCGAAAAGCTATGAAAAGGCTGAGCATTTTATCTCTGAACTACTTTATATAATTGCTTTACATTGTTATGAACTGCTGTTGGTTATTAGTGTTGGACCCGACCTATGTTTCAGCTCGTTACTACTTTCAACCTAAGTCTAGGTTTGTTACTTATTGATTACATGGGGTCGCTTGTATTCATACTACATTTCTACACATTGTGTGCAGATGTTGGTTGTTTTTGTTGTTGTGTTCGATGGTAGCTAGATGTGAAGGTGTACCTGCGTCCCTGTTGTAGCTGCCTCTTGCTCATGGTAGCCTTAGATTTATAAAACTCTATTAATGTACTTTTCAAACAGAAGATGTATTTACTTCATATCAACTTTGTAAATTCTTTTCTTAGAAGCTCGTGATTTGTATTACCAGTCCTTGGAAAATGTATAGAATTCAGTTAACTTCTCTATTTTATTGTTTAATTGACTTCATTGGAATTGGATAGTTATTAGTTGTCTTACCTAGCGGGTTGGGTTAGGTGTCATCACGACCAGTTTGTGACCAAAATTAATCAAATAATTCTGATTGTTTAATAAGATTATGCTCAAAGGTCTGATACAAAGAGCAGTGGCCGATTTGAGATGTTTGTACAATTACACATTACTGGAAATATGGAATTGAAGAACTACAAATTTCAATTTATTAGTGAGATCCATACCTAGTAACGAAGTAAATAATGACATAATATTAGGCCAGGATAAAAATTAAATGAGCCATATATATTTTTGTTTCTTCATCAATTAACGTTTTAGGTACATGTCCCATCAAAATGTTATAATAGAGTCACCCTATCCAATACTACTATATTAGATATTGATATTTAACGGGAACTATAAGGACCATACTATCATATGTAAAGCTATAACAATACTTATAGTTTTATAAATATATCTTTGTTTCTATCAAAAAATTCTTTAAAAGGAATTTGTATAGTATTACATTGATCAGCCCTCTTCATATCGTCATTCAGGAATATTTCACTTCTTGAATAATAATTGATGACCTTTCCATTAAGAGATGGTTAGAGTTCATAAATTGACCTACATGACATGTGATACATGCTTTTTGACGCAGCCACGTCTACAGAACATGTGATATGCTTTAAATAAAAATTTCACAAAAAATTCTGTATATATGATGATTCATTGTGAACAGAAAAAGTTACTTATGTAAAAGAGTCAATGGGTAATTAATATAAGATAAACGATTAAGAAAGCATTATCCAATTCCATAAAATATATAGTATGAGTACCCACATTACCTATTACTTCTTACGAAGCAATATAATTTAAGCATAAGAAAAAAATGAACATATATATATATATATATATATATATATATATATATATATATATATATATGGATCGGGCTACAGTGTGGAATTCAAAAAAAAAAAAAAAAGACATGTCAAAAACAAACTATAAATTATTTAATTTGAAAGCTCTCTCTATCACCTTGTCTGGCACTCTTCCAAAGAGCATTGATGAAAATACAACACAAATTTCCTCAGAAGGAATACATAGTGCTCAGTCACAACCCATATATAATCGCATGCTGTAAGAAAAAATGGAATTTTATCAGCCTTTCTCTTCTTAATAGGTATTCTGAAATTGTCTGGCCTTGATTAATTAAGTTTTCCTTTCATTGTCACATATTTTAATTACTGCATGACACGAGACGTCTTCAACAACAAAATATCTCCTTCCTTAAACTTCGTTTTCTTGAAACAAACCCTTTGATAATTGACTATACAATGCTTCCTTCCTGAAGTAAAAGAATTAAAAGAGATCAATTAATTGTTTATTTATTAATTTACTTCGTTTTTGAGTTTAACAGTATGCCTATATGGGAGCCCACCCGCTTATTATCTTGATATGGGATTTGATAGCGGACTTTCCAACTGGATTACCATGCTTGATGTTAGTTATCTTTTCTTCTTCTTTTTGTTTAATTGTTTAATTACTTTCATCATTACTAATTATATAGTCCCCAAAACATTTATTCTGCTTTTAACTATGGAGGTATTTCATATTCTCTAGGGCGGTGGGTGGTGTTCGACCATCATTGAGTGCCAAAATCGTTCAAGTTCAATAATATACTACTAGAAATTCGGCAAAAATCGGCCACGGTCGACCGATCAATTTTGGTCGATCAAAAAACCGACCAAAGCTGGTCGGTTTTTCAAAATATTTTATTTTTTAACTTTTTTTTTATGAGACCGACCCACTTTGGTCGGTTTTTTTGGCGCAAAAATGCGGAAAACTATTTTTGAGTCCTGCGAAATTTATTTTTCAAGAAACCTACCAACTTTGGTCGGTTATTTTTGTGCGAAAATATAATTAAAGAGTATAAATAAAATAAAAGACATTCCTAAAACAAAATACACCAATGGTCTATTGGTAGAATAGTATCTTGCCACAGTACAGACCCCGGTTCGATTCTTAGATGGTGCATTTTTTAATAACTTAATTAAGATACCGTCCAACTTTGGTCGGAAAAAACCGACCAACTTTGGTTGGTTTTTCCGGCAATTTTTTTTGAATTTAATTGACCGACCAACTTTGGTCGGTAATTTCTGACCAACTTTGATCGGTATGCCCTTCCAACCTTCAAAATACCGTCCACACATAAATAGTCGCATTTTAGATGATATTGGTCATTACCGACCAACTTTGGTCGATTTTTTTGGATGGTTTTGCTTGGATTTCTAGTAGTGGTAGGTTCTTCCACAAAAATGAGGAACCAATCTATGTTTGGTGGGATTGTAATGATCCGATCGGCCGTTTTGCTTTCTAGAACCTCGTTTTCCTAAATAAGAGTCCCCATATATGCTTTTACTATTTTATAACTTTCGGGGATGGTTAGTTCGGGATTTGGAAAGGTTCAGGTTGAAATCGGAACACTTGGTTCCTTAAGGTTGGCAAAAAGGGCTAAGGTTGACTTTGGCCAACGTGTTGACTAAACGAACTCGGAATCGGGATTTGATGGTTCCAATAGGTTCGTATGATTATTTCAGAATTGGGCGTATGTTCGTAACGGGTTTTGGATAACCCGAGAGCATTTCAGCGCCTAAAAGTGAAAGTTGGCTCTTTGAAGGTTTTAAAGTTCTTTAAATTTGGCTTGGAGTAGGTTTTGGTGTTATCGAGATCTGATTGGGATTCTATGATGAGGAATAGTTTCGTATGATGATTTAAGACTTGCACGCAAAATTTGGTGTCATTCCGAGTAGTTTAAGTATGTTTCGGCGCGTTTCGAGTAAGTTTGAAGAACTTGAAGTTCTTAGTTGATTCAATTTGGTTTGGGGTGTGATTCTTAGTTTGATTGATATTTTATGCGAGTGTGCGAGCGAGTCCGTTTTATGATTTCAAACTTGTTGGTATGTTCGGGCGGGGCCTCGGGGGCCCTGGGTGTTAATCCGACGAGGCTCAGACCAAGTTGGAACTTGGGAGCAACAGCTGAAGCTCCCATTATCTGGTGCAATTGCACCTACGCTTGGCCAACCACATGTGCGAGCTCTTGGCTGCAGAAGCGGCACCAGATCTGTAGAAGCAGAAATCGCTAGAGGTAGAACGTCATTTAATACGGGGCTTAGGCATTTTTGAGCTCATTCATTTCATTACTTGGGCGATTTTGGAGCTCTTAAAGAGGGGTTTTCACCTAACACTTCGAGGTAAGTAATTTCTACATAATGTGAGTTAAATACATAGATTATGGGTAGATTTAACATATAAAATTTGTGAAATCATGGGTTTAGATGAAAAACCTAGGTTTTTTTTTTAATAAAAATGGGATTTAACCACGAAAATAGTTATGGAATTTAGTTAAAATTATATGTTTGAGTTCATTAGGTTATGGTTAACAACTTTCTTCAAAAAATTTCAAAATCCGGGCATGTGGTACCGGGGGTGAATTTTAGGAATTCTTCAATTAGGGTTGGGAAATCACTTTAATAGTTAGGATATAAACTTTTGAACATGTATTGGTTATTTTATATAACATTTGACTAGTTTCGAGTCGTTTGGCACCGAGTTGAGGGTTTAAAGAACAATTGTAGGCCGGAAAGTAAGCTTTGAGACGAGGTAAATCTCTTTTCTAACCTTGTAAGAGGGAATTAATCCCATAGGTGAATTGAATTAATATGTGCTTCTACTTGTGGGGGCTACGTGCGCACGAGGTGATGAGAGTCTGTACGTAGCTACTAATTATGCTTATGTTCGGGTAGTCTTAGGTTTACACCATACCTTGTTGACACCTGTTATTTGATAATGCTTATTAATTGTATTGAATAAGAGCTGAGATTGAGGATTTCAAGATTTAAAGTTCCAAGTTTAGATTCCTTATTTTTTGAAAGAATTGAAGAATATTATGATAATTTTGAGAAATCTATGTTCACTCGTGTCGCAAGTATTTTCTGCGAGCGAGGTAAATTCCACTATTCTCGTGTGAGTGGGGCGTTCACCTCGGCAGGTTAATAGATGCATCTATGGCTCGTGCTATTCGACCCTCGGCAGTGCACACAGTATATGTACATATATTTTTGGATCGGGTCGTACGCCCTCGGCATAATTCTTGCGTAACAATACTTGGAGCCCAATTATATTTGTTATTGTTTCATTGGCTTGAGAGGTTAAATGATTAAATGATGAAAATTGATTTGGGACTTACTATCGGTGAAAGAATTATTTATTTATTTCTTGTTATTGAGTTTTATTATCATTTATATACCCCATGCTTATTCAGAATTTCAGTATTTTTATTTTTAGCCTATAGTAAGTGTCGAGGTCGACCCCTCGTCCCTAATTCTTCGAGGTTAGACTAGATACTTACTGGGTACTTGTTGTTTAAGTACTCACGCTACACTTCTGCACTACCCGTGCATGATCTGAGGCAGGTGTATCTGGTTATCATCCCAGCGCGCACTCCTGATTTCTCCGAGACTTCGTGGTGAGCTGTCTTCTAAACCCGTTCCGCGGCACCTGAAGTTTTTCTGCTGCATTTATTTTCTCTTTATTTCACATAGTAGTTTAGTATTCTTTTGTATATTCTACTAGTAGCTCATACAACTGTAACAGCAGGTCTTGGAAATTATACTACTAGGCACATGATAATTTTAGATGTTTACTTATCTCACTTGCTCTTAAAACTATGTATCTCTCATTTTATTAAATTCTTACTTCTTATTTAGGCACAAATTAAAAATAAATTATTTCTAAAATATTAAAAGAAACAATTATGTGGTTAGTTCATTGTTGGCTTGTCTAGCGGTAACGTTGGGCGCCACACGGCCTATATGAGAATTTGGGTCGTGACAGGGATACTTCATAACACCCCCCAGTAAAATCCAGGTGAAGCTCAGGTTTCAGCTCATACGTACCATTATGTATCTTGCTTTCATCTTTTCTTTGTTTGCATATATTTTTGCCCACTACCTCTAACTGTAAATATTGGAATTGCTAGACTTTTGCAACTGGAACAGGGTGAGGGTGGATGACTGTCGAAGTTGATCCAGTAAGTAGAACTACTGTCTCATATCCATAAATATCAATGAATTATATCGGTGATTTATCCGCTAACTTTTCTTTCTTATTGGAAATGCTAAATCTATATTAGGAGAACAAGCTTTTCTACTGTCTCATATCCATCTATCTCCACAACAGAAAATACATCTCGCACTTTATCCATGACATCACAAGTCGTCGATGCACAGTTGATACCGAGTGCTCAATATAACATGCGAGTGGATGGAAGGAAATAAAAAATATACACTTCATGCTGAATCAATGCCGCACGATAAAGAAAGAAGGATGGAAAGTTTCCTAGATGCCTTGTAGCTTTTCGAAGATAAGTATGGACGTCATCATACCTGTGAGCACGTGATTTTTGCCTCACGAAAAATACTCTAAAATAAATCAAAAAATAAAACAAAATTCTCTTAGTATGCAATTTTTTTTAGAATTTATGTGGCGTTAATTAATTGTTTATGTTTGTCCTTAAATGTTTGCTTTGATATAATTAAACGAAAATAAAATAAAAATATATGTTGCATGCATATCTAGGATTTAATTATGCATTTAAAAGTTAATTTAAAGAAAATCACAAAAATATGCATTTGTTCTAGTTTTAATGTTTCACTGTGTGATTAACGTTTTGTCTATGTGTTAAATAGTTGTTAAAAAAGTAATTAATATTTTTGTAAGGTTAATTTTGTTTTATAATTTTAATTAGGATTTTTAATAATTAGGAATAGGATTAGGAAATAAAAATGAGTTATATGGGTAAAAATTGGACCTGGACTGAAATCCAGGCCCAAACAAAATCAATTTCCCCACAGCCCAATCCAAACACCCCATGTCCGGTCCAATGCAACCAAAACCAAACGACGACGTTTGGTCATGTTTTATCAAGGGCCGTTGGATTAAATAAATCCAACGGCTGATATTCTACAACCTTTACCCATAACCCTTACCCGACCCACTGCCCCGATCCAGCCTGACCCCAACATTTAACCAAACGACATCGTTTGGTTAAATGAATTAATCTCAGCCGTGCATCTTAATTGATCCAACGGATGAGATCAATCCACCCCATCCCTATATAAATCCAAATCCCTACCCCGGCCCCCTAACTAAACACCCCCTCCTCTCTACTATTCATCGTCCTCTCCGAAATCACACCCCTAACCCTAGCGGCCCTAATTCTCCATTGCCTGAAACCCGGCGGCAACAACGCCGCCGGTCACCACCTGAACACCCTCGACTCCTCCCAACCCCCTCTTTACGGATCCGGGGTTAGTTTCCCTCGAATCAGACTACATAGTCTCGAATCTTTGATTGAAGGTGGGTCTGAAAACCCAACTTTCTTCGATGACTTCCTAATTAACACCATAGCACCTCCTAACCTGCCTCGTTATGGATCTGGTGTTTGTTTGGTTCGAATCACCTCAGAGTTCTTCGAATCTTCTTTTGAAGGTTCGAGTCAAACATGAACTCACCCAGTTTCGTTCCAAAATGACACCAAATGACCCCTAGGCATCCCTCACCCTTGTGTCATCTTTGGTTCCCCTCGAATCTGACCAGAAATGGTTGAGACCCAAATCAAACCTTTGAGAACCCTAGAAAACCCAAATTTTTGGATTCTGCCCCAAATTAAATAAAAGGTTGGGGTCTAATCGACCTTAGTCGAAGTATTTTCAGTTGAGAATACTTCGACTAAGGTCTGTTTGATTTCAAAGGTCCAAATCCAAGTTGACCCTGTGTCCGTGTGAAATTGAAGATTCAGAGGTATTTTCTATTTTTCTTTTGTTTATTACGTGTATAATGTTGCCTGTTTCAGTAGCCTGTGTAATTTTTCTTGTTTGATTTATTTGATTCTATGATTCTATCTCATACCTGTTTTATTTGATCAGAATTATAGCATTATTTCTATTTGTTGTGATTGTTTATAATGTGTATAATCGACTCGATTAAGTTCGTCGATTAGTTGTTTTGTAAATTCTAGTTTCCATTAATGATGATTGTAATAGCCTGCTTATTTGTTTTGAATTGATTATTATCATTGAAGTCAGTTAATTAGTTCTTCCCAATTAGTTGATTCTCGTTTAATAAGTCAGAAAGTCTGTCAATTATTTGTGTGTTGATTTCTGGGCAGTTAATTTCAGAGCATTGTCAATATACTGACAATGCCCCTGCATTTGTTTGATCTTAGTCCAATGTTGAAATCCAGTTTGATTTGTTATATTGAATTCAGTGTAATGATATTGTGATGTTGGGTTTTAAATTCAATTTTACAAGGGTTGTTTAGATACAACTGTGTTAGGAGGTTTATTAGGATTGGTTATAGCTGTTTAATTCAGAAAGATAATCGAGTTTGAACAGATTTTAAAATCTGTTTTGTATCAGATTCTGATTGTTTTAAGGGCAGTAATAATAGTAGGTTTTCAAGGGTATTTCTGGGATAGAAACAGTAGGGTAATGTGATAATAGTAGTGTATTGATAGTGGTTTGATAATGGCTATTATTTAATGAAGTAATGGGAAACAAAGGGTAATGGGAATGCTGAAAATCAGGAAAAGATCACTTAATAGGATTTAAAGTAGTAAAAGCAGATTTTAATAGGATTTTCTGATTTTTAAAAGAAGAAGGGGTCCAGGCAGCACTGAAAAGAAAAGGGGTAGACCTGTATAAGATAGAAGGGATTGGGACTGATTGAAAAAAAACCAGATTTTAATACACACAGATATAGACATTAAGAGATACAAAGAGAGAGGCATTGAGAAAAATCAGAAATAGAAATCTGAAAAACTGAGAAAAAAACAAAAAAAAACACACACAGAATCAGATAGAGAACAGAAAGAAAGAAAGAAAAATCAGAAACAGTAAAAAGAATTCTACATCAGACACTAGTATTGAGGCTGATTTTCTGAAATTAAGAGCTTTTCAGTTTTCCTTTTCTAAAAGTCTGAAAATCAGAAATACTGTTTTTGCAATCTGTCCGGATTTATTTGATCCTATTTGTTCAGTTTAAAAATCTGAAACTTTTAAAAGAAGTCTTGTTACTGTGCATCTGGGTTCCTCGGGTCTTGTTTTGTTGATCGAATCTGTTGAACACTGGTATATTCTGCTGATTTTGTTGCTGCTGCTACTGCTGAAATTTACTCCTTCTACCTTTATTTCCAGGTACATATCTGTAAACTCCTGTCATGAAAAGCTTCAACATGACAAATAAATGAAGTTCGGGAATTATAATTCTGTTTTCCATTCGTCCAAGTTCATTAGTTTAAAATTTGGTTTTGTTTCAGTTGATTAATATAATAGTACGTTTGACTTGATAAATATAAGATAATTGTTACCTCTTGAAGTTCGTATAAGTGTTGTAATAATGTCACCTATTTCGGAATTTTCATTAAGTGAAGTCATGATTGAATTGTCAAGGTAGGGAACATGGCATAAAATGGGCCATTAATTACATCCCGTAATATTGTTAGCTAAATGTAAAGTAAAATGGAAGTATCAAGAAATTACATTATTAGTATATCTTGTCAAAAATCTGATTTTTGTTTAGATTGATATAAGTTGTATGTTCATATATGGCATGATAACGGGTATATATATAACCATATGTGGAAGGTGAGTTGATATAGCTCGTTACGATATTAGAATATTATGAATGGTTCAGACGTACAACTACGTTGCATGTAAAGCAATTTTATTGAATCAGTTCGTATAATATTTCTTTTTCTTATCAACTTGACTTTTATCTTCCATCGCCAACATTAACCAAACAATTGTAACTTTGGACTAAAACTAATATATGAGAAGGACATGGGATTTATAAGCGAATTGTAGCATTTTATGTTTAAGATATATAGAAGTAGAGTTCGCCTTAAATGAAACAATGAAGATTCTTCGGAAACTCTTAATTTGTTTATCATATTAAGTTCTTTCCCAATCTTACATGCGATTCGATTTGTGGACATTCTAATGTTGTATCCACGGAAAAAAAATGTTAGTTCTAGTTACATATTGTCTGTTTGCTTTTTCATGTCATTAATTCTTTAAAATTTGAGGTATATGATTCATATGTGTGAAACAAGGCTCGCGGTCAATACATAATAATAATTTGTAAGAGAACTTTATCAAAAATATCTTGTGAAATTAGGGATACGTTCGCGTGGCCTAAATTATTTCTTAAGGCAATTCGAATTATGCGTGCGTGCAACTTCGAGCAAACATTTAATAAAGAGTTTCCTCAGAGAATGTTAAATTAAACCCGAGATGTGCAGTTCATTATTTAACCATTTAAGAAAGGCGAATGTTCTTAATTTTTTATTTAAAACACAATTTCGAACATAATTATTTATAATAAGTATATTATCAATATTATTGTGTACACGTACGCGTGACACGATTCCTCACGTTAAAAATATATAATATATAATAACGAATATACGTACGCGTGATTCGATTCGAAGAAGGGTCTTTAATTATAAACAATCTAAACAGAAGCGGTAACAAAATCATGAAATAAAAATGTATTTAGTAAAATCGAGATAATTAAGCCAAGAATAAAAACAGTTGAGCGACCGTGCTAGAACCACGGAATTCGGAAATGCCTAACACCTTTTTCCGGATTAACAGAATTCCTTACTCAGGATTTCTGGTTCGCAGAATAACAAACAGAGTCATATTCTCCTCGATTCAGGGATTAAAATCGGTGACTTGGGACGCCTTAAAATTCTCAGGTGGCGACTCTGAAACAAACAAACAAACAAATCCCGTTTCGACTGTACTTTAATTGGAGAAAACTCCCACGCGCCCCCGCGGGCGCGGTAAAAAGGAGGTGCGACAGCTCTGGCGACTCTGATGGGGAGTTTTATCCCTTCAAATCTGTAACCCAAAACCACTGGTTCAGGGTTTAAAGAATTCGAGCTTAAAATAACTGTTATAGTTGGCTTTATTTATTATATGATTTTCACACGTTTATGCTTAATATGCTAAATGTTGCTTTTACCGCTTTAATATTATTTGACTTGTGAATATATACAACTGCTACGAAACCCCCTTCTTTCTGAGTCTTCTGAATTTATGGTGCACACGTGCGCGTGGCCCACCTTTCTGTTAAAGGTCATACCAAATAAGACGAAGTTGGGACAAGTAACTAGGCCGGGTAGACTTTCGTGCTCCCGGTACGTTGCCCCCACTTCGGCTCAAACTGTCCGTTTGGGTGAGCCAGGTTTAGAACAATATGCCTCAGGTTTTTCACCTAGAATAACTCAGCCATGTACCGGATCCCTAGTAGGAACGTCTATTTGCATCATGTACATTTGGCCTTGGAGACTCAACACAGGGGTTGGGTCTGTCTAGGACAGGTGAACCCAAAATGAAAAGACTATCTTGATGCATCCTACTTGCTACCTGTGCATTCATTTGCCTCGGATTTGCTTGTTGACCAGCTTAATTGAAATCATTGTGAGAGCCGAGGAATAAAATTGGTTGTTTTAGAAAATTCTCAAAAAATAGTTTTAAATCTTGAAAAAAAAGTGTTAAATAAATAAAAATGATTTTTTTTATTTTGAGTGTATATATTTTCAAAATGAGTCTTGATTTTGTTAAAATTAAATTTCAGATAAAAAATGAGCACCACACAAAAGTCCACGAATACAGACGAGTTTCTATTTCAGCTTCAAATGTGGTGGTATGAGTTAGGCGAAGATGGTCAAAAGTGGGTCATTAAGCATTTGGGAAATATCACAGATATTATGAAAGTTAAACCACGTGATGATCTGATTGCGGCGTTAGTAACTTTTTGGGACCCTGTTCACAATGTCTTTCATTTCTCTGATTTCGAGCTTACTCCTACATTAGAAGAGATAGCTGGATATGCTGGTTTTGACGGAAGTCTAAGAAATCAAAACCTGATATTCACAAAGGCTCCCTCGGTACATCGATTCTTCGGTCTTCTGAACATCAGTAATCAAATCAGGAAAAGCAATGTCATCAACGGATGTTGTTCTTTCAACTTCTTGTATTCAAGGTTCGGAAAGCCAGATGGATTTGAAATTCATGAGAAAGGCCTTACTAACAAGCAAAACAAAGACACCTGGCAGATTCACCGTCGCTTCGCCTTCATGGTGGCTTTTCTAGGAATCATGGTCTTCCCAAACAAAGAGCGAACAATTGATATTCGCACAGCGAAAGTTGTACAGGTCCTCACCACCAAGGAAAATCACACTCTTGTCCCGATCATTCTCTCAGACATTTATCGGGCGTTGACTTTATGTAAATCAGGGGCAAAAGTCTTCGAAGGATGCAAAATTTTGTTGCAAATGTGGGTGATTGAACATCTCCAACATCAGCCCAAGATCATACAGTATGGGCCAAGCAATGATAATTTCATCGAGAGTTATGAGGAAAGAATAAAAGATTATAAGTCCCCAGAAGGGATAGAAGCCTGGGTATCTCATCTAAGGGCTTTAACGTCAAATCAAATTGAGTGGACTTTGGGATGGCTCCCGATGAGGGAAGTGATACACATGTCAACCTCAAATAGTTATTTGCTATTATTGGGATTGAGAAGCATCCAGCCATATGCGCCACTAAGAGTTCTAAGACAACTAGGGAGATACCAAGTAGTTCCTGATGATGAAGATTTGAGTATGCAAGTAATCGAATTACACCCTGAAGCCACTATTCCCGAGGCTCTAATTCAGCAGATGTGGAATGGATGTCGATACTTGAAAAGTGATACTCAAGTCCCAGACACTACAAGGGGCGAGATAAATCCAGGATATGCAAGGTGGTTTGAGAAACGGTCTCGCGTGGATGATGTACCAGAACCCGAGCTAAGAAGGCCAACAAAAAGACCCCATGTTCAAACCTTTAATGATAAAATCCAAGAGCGGTTGATTTGGGGAGAAAAGGAAAAAGGGTACAAAGCAACTATCCATGCCCTAAAGGAAAATCTGAGGAGCCTCAGTCTGGAGAAAGATTTGCAAGCACAAGAAGCCGAAGGCGAGAAGAAGAGTTTAGCTTGTGAGAATGAAAATCTTCACGCTCGATTTCAAAAAATGAAAAAAGCTTCTGAAACACCAATGAGGAGTTGGAAGGATCAAAAAACCATCGCCAATCTTTTTGAAAGAATGCAAGATTATGATTCCATTCTTGCAAAAAACGAAAGGGCGTTGAGCAAAGCTAAAGAAAGAATCCAACAATTAAACGAAGAAGCCAGATCTAATAAGGAACGTCAAGTAAGGCAATCCGAAGAAGACAGGGCACAATTCAAGAAGGAAAAAGACCATTGGATACATTCAGAAGACCAACTTCGTGCATAACTGGAAGAGGCAAGAAGATACAACAGAGAACATCAACATGCGGACATCGACAGAGAAAGGGCACAGGCAAGACTCGATCTGGCTAGACTCCGAGCTCAGTTAGAGTCACCTTTAGATTGTGAGGACCGTATCAGAGATATAGCCACCACTCGCCAACAGCAACTGCAAAACCAAGACCAAAGTCTCCAAGATTTCAGGGCACAAATCCATGATTTAGCGGTTTACACCTCTCAAAGTTATGTGAACTGCCAAGGGATGGATTATGAAAGGTTTATAGAACATGCACCTATTTTGGCTCGTCATTTGGTAACAGAGTTAGAAAGAATGTATCGTACGCTGGGAGGTCATCCAGGTCAAGCCCCACATTGAGCAGATAATCCATTAATTGACAACAAAAATGGAAAGTGGAGCATGTTGAGAGATGTTAAGAGTTGTGTCTTTTATTTTGATTTGGGTGTGTGTGTTTCAAACCATTTTTCTTATAAGGTTTTCAAATGTAATGTCTGTTCCATCTTTGTATTATTTTCAAGAATAAATAAAAGTGTTTGCCTTATGTCCGAACTACGCAAGGTCTGATTCATGCGGGGGCATGATACGTAGACAATCTCTATAAGATTCGACCACAATAAAAAAATATATATATATAAGAAAATAAAATAAGAGTGAACAACAATAAAAGACCAAGAAAAGTTGGGATGACACAAGCAGCCAAGCAAATGCATAATAGAAATGGGTTATTTGTCTAGGAGCATTGCATCTCAACGTGTAATTATATATGTGTTAAAACTCTCGAAACTAACAAGTTTGCTCATTTCCAGAATTCAAGCAGTTAGTTTCTCTAAAGAGTATACTGGCATATTATCATTATCACACGAGATCAAAAGGACCAATACCCGAAAGTATGTCTATCCCAGATGTTGACACAGGTATTGAGCTAGAGGAGATGGATGTTGGGAAAATGAAAGAAGAGATGTTTAAACTCAAGCAGCAAATGGATGAGATGTACCGGGCCTGGTCTACAGGGCAGTCACCCCCATCTTACCCAACTAACTCTGCTCTATCAATGGCCCAAACTCAAGATAATCTTACCACTGAATTATCCCCAAATTTCCCCATCTACCAACACTACCGAGGCACCACCTCTCAGACACCGCAGTCTCCCCTCCTAAACCAGTTCCATACTTTCCTCCACCTGCAACTCCTATCTTTGTGACACCTCCCACAGCTACACTCCACAAATCTCCTAGTGAGCCTACATTCCAGGCCCAAGACAACCAATATTACCCCCGGAGCCCACCCTCAAAGCCTCCGAAATCCATTCAACTACTCCTCGTTTTGACCTCCCGACCGAAATTGACAAGCCAGCCAAAAATGCTGAACAAGAAGAGATGTTCAGGAAGGTCAAAAGCCTAGAACAATCGTTCCGAGACATGCGAGGGTTAGGTGGGCAAGTCAGTGTAGCATACAAGGATTTGTGCTTGTTCCCAAATGTACAATTACCAGTTGGCTTCAAGATGCCTAAATTTGACCTATACAATGGGCACGGCGACCCAGTAGCCCACTTAAGGGGTTTCTGCAGCAAGATGCGAGGAGCTGGGGGAAAGGACGAATTATTGATGGCTTACTTCAGTCAAAGTTTAAGCGGATCAGGCTTTGGAGTGGTATACACGCCAGGACCATGGGAGATGGTACACCTGGGATGACCTAGCACAGGCATTTGCATACCATTTCCAATACAATCTGGAAATCATCCCAGATCGACTATCTTTGACAAAATTTGAGAAAAACACAATGAAAGTTTCAGAGAGTATGGCTTCCGGTGGAGAGAACAGGCAGCAAGAGTGTATCCTCCTATGAAAGAAAGCGAAATGGTAGACTAATTCCTTCAAGCCTTGGAACCAACTTACTATGCCCATTTGGTTTCAGCGGTAGGAAAATCATTCAACGAAGTAGTAAAGATGGGAGGTATGGTAGAAGAAGGCCTCAAGACAAATAAAATCATGAGCTATTCGGCTATTAAGGCGACTACTCAAGCTATTCAAGACGGGGTAGGAGGAATCGGAAGAAAGAAGAGGGAGGAAGCAGCGGTAATTGATTCAGGAACTTGGTCGGGATCCAGAGGTTCACCTCCTTACTATAATCAACATCGACCTCACCAATCAACTCACCACCACAATTCACCTCAACACTACTATCACCCTTCGGAACCTCATTTTTCCATCAACCATGCACAAGCATACAATCATCCACCTGCTCACGCTAATTGGCGTGCTCCTGTCATACCAAGTACCTACCCTTATCCGCGAGCCCACTCCGGACCAGGTTTCAGACCTAGTCCAGTATTCAGGGGTGAAAGGGGGCAGAAAAAAAAACCTACACTCCATTGGGAGAGTCCTACACTAGTCTGTTCCACAGGCTGAGACAGCTGGACATGCTTAGACCAATACAATCTAAGTTACCCAATCCTCCTCCAAAGAATCTGGACTACACCATTAGCTGTGAGTATTGTTCCGGTACACCAGGCCATGATACGGAGAAATGCTGGCATTTAAAAAATGCAATACAAGAGCTGATTGATACTAATAAAATCGAGGTTCAAACCCCCGAAGCTCCCAATATCAACAGAAATCCAATGTCAGCCCATCAGGAGGCTAATATAATAGAAATAGTACAGGTTGATGGGGAGACAAAGAAGCCGTCGCAAACCGTCATGATGATCAGGTCTCATGAAGCCAAGCCAGATAAGCAGTTAACAGAGGAGAAGTCGGTACCTAAGCAGAACAGAAATGATGATGAACCATCTGTGGTAGTCGAGAAGGGAACTTCGAGCAAAGTAGCCACAAAGCAAGAAAGGCCGAAAGTGATAGTACCAGGGGTTGTCAGCAAACCCATTGTATTCGTGGAAGGAGCCCGTATAGATCGGGTTATTATCAAACCTGTAACCCAGCTACCAGTGATCAACAACAAGGCCATTCCATGGAACTATGAATGGGTGACTGTAATGTACAAGGGAAAAGAAGTCAAGGAAGAAGTCTGTGAGGTGCAAGGCTTGACTCGTTCGGTAAGATGTTTTACTTCCGAAGAGTTAAGAAAAACTAAAAATAATCCAACACCAATAAAGAAAGCTGTAACGGAAGAAGAAACGGAAGAGTTTTTAAGAAAAATGAATCTCCATGACTATTCTGTTGTGGATCAACTGAAAAAAACGCCCGCTCAAATTTCATTATTGTCATTACTGATCCATTCAAAGGAGCACCGTCTGGCTTTGATGAAAATCCTGAATGAGGCTCACGTTCCCGATAAAATCTCTGTAAATTATTTGGGAAGAATAGCCAACAAAATCTTTGAGGCGAACAGAATTACATTTTCTGATGATGAATTGCCTGTGGAAGGGACTGAGCACAACAGAGCTCTTTACCTCACCGTGAAATGTGAAAACTCCGTAGTAACCTGGGTATTGGTTGACAACGGGTCAAGTGCAAACATCTGCCCTCTCTCCACTTTAAGCAAATTGAAAATCAAAGAGGAGAGGATCCAGAAGAATAGCATTTGCGTGCGGGGGTTTGACGGTGGAAGCAGAGATTCATTTGGCGACATAGTGTTGGAACTGACAATAGGGCTAGTTGAATTCACGATGGAGTTTCAAGTACTGGACATAACTATTTCTTATAATCTGTTGTTGGGTCGACCATGGATCCATGCTACTAAAGCAGTCCCGTCAACACTACACCAGGCGGTCAAGTTTGAATGGGATCATCAAGAAATAGTTGTGCATGGGGAAGAAAGTTTAAATGCCCACAACAGTGCCATTGTACCGGTCGAGGGAAAAGAAAATGACCAGGGACCATGGGTATACCAAGTGTCCGATATAGTGTCGGTAGAGAAAATTCCAGAGGGGAAGTACCTTCCGAATTCGAAGATAACCTCTGCATCAGTTATGGTAGCCTATGAAATGTTAAAAAATGGTTTTATACCCGGCAAAGGTCTGGGCTCATCTTTGCAAGGAATTATACAACCAGTATCCCACCCCGAGAACTGAGGAACATTTGGTTTGGGATTCATACCCACTGTCACCGATGTGAGAAAGGCCAGAAAGCTGAAACAAAAGGCATGGGTTCTTCCAAAACCAGTCCCACATCTATCAAAGTCTTTTGTCAAGACCGGTGCTAGAAATCGCCCGATAACAACAATTCCTAAATCACTGGTCAATCCTGAGGAGGAATTAATTGAAAGATTCGAGAAATTGTTTGACGATGTGAATATGGTGGAAAGCGGGGAAGGTTGTAGCAACGCAGAAGTTCAATTCGTTGGACCAAAAACAAAGCTTAATAATTGGAAAGCCACTCCTATCCCCATTCGAAAGGAGTCTTGGTAGTTTATTTTGATTTTCCTTTAGTTTGTTTGGGTTACCTCAGGGTTGTAATCCCAATGCTTATCTTACAGTTTGTTTGAAGTGTGCAAACCTTGTTATCTTTCATCATCCAATAAAATACAGTTTCCTTTTTCATTATCATTCCTGATAGTTTTCTTTTCCTTTTCTTCTTTTTCTGTACAGTTCTTTTTACGTTGGCTCTAGTGATATGGCATGCATGAGGAATCCTCAGCCCAGTCTTAAAAATCAATCTGGTTCCGAAATAATAATTCAAGAAATATATTGTGATTATGAATCAGAATATGATGAAGATGAGGCTTTTGAAGAGATTAGTAAAGAGTTAATTCACTTTGAGGAAAAAACCAAACCTAACCTGAGTGATACCGAAGACATCAACATAGGGGACACGAATAATATCCGGGAAACTAAAATAAGTGTCCATCTCGAACCAAGGATCCGAGAAGAGTTAATTAAAGCACTCATAGAATTCAAAGATGTTTTTGCATGGTCATATGACGACATGCCGGGCTTGAGCACTGATTTAGTGGTTCACAAATTGCCCACCGATCCAATGGTGCCTCCTGTCAAGCAGAGGCTGAGAAAATTCAAGCCTGATATGAGTGTGAGAATTAAGGAAGAAATCACCAAACAGTTGGAAGCAAAGGTCATTCGAGTCACTCGATATCCTGTTTGGTTAGCTAATATCGTTCCTGTACCAAAGAAAGACGGCAAAATTAGAGTACGCGTCGACTACCGCAATCTCAACAAAGCAAGTCCGAAGGATAATTTCCCATTACCCAATATCCATATTTTGATCGACAATTGTGCCAAGCATGATATAGGGTCTTTCGTGGATTGTTATGCCGGGTATCATCAAATTCTAATGGATGAAGAAGATGCAGAAAAGACGGCATTCATCACACCATGGGGAACTTATTGCTACCGGGTAATGCCATTCGGTTTAAAGAACGCCGGAGCAACCTATATGAGAGCAATGACCACAGTGTTTCATGATATGATACACAAGGAGATTGAGGTATACGTGGACGATGTGATCATAAAATCAAAGCATCAGGCCGACCACGTTGGGGATTTGAGGAAATTCTTCTTAAGACTTCGCAGGTACAACCTCAAGCTTAACCCTGCCAAATGCGCATTTGGAGTTCCATCTGGAAAGTTGCTGGGATTCATAGTCAGTCGGCGAGGCATCGAGCTAGACCCATCAAAAATCAAAGCCATCCAAGAATTGCCACCTCCAAGGAACAAAACTGAAGTAATGAGTTTGTTGGGGAGGTTGAATTACATCAGCAGGTTTATTGCTCAGCTCACAACAACCTGTGAGCCTATTTTCAAATTGTTGAAAAAGGATGTTGCGGTCAAATGGACCGATGAGTGTCAAGAGGCATTTGATAAGATAAAAGGATACATGTCGAACCCACCCGTGTTGGTCCCGCCAGAGCCAGGAAGACCTCTGATTCTTTACTTAACGGTCTTGGAAAATTCATTTCGTTGTGTATTGGGGCAACATGACCTCGCCGGCAGAAAAGAACAAGCCATCTACTACCTTAGCAAGAAATTCACAGCTTATGAGGTTAAGTATACTCATCTGGAAAAGACATATTGCGCCCTAATGTGGGTAGCTCAGAAGTTGAAACACTATTTGTCGTCCTACACTACTTACCTCATTTCGCGTCTGGATCCGTTGAAATATATTTTTCAAAAGCCTATGCCAACAGGGAGACATGCAAAGTGGCAGATATTGCTCACAGAATTCGACATCATCTATGTGACTCGGACTGCGATGAAAGCCCAAGCATTGGCCGATCATTTAGCCGAAAACCCGGTCGACGAGGAATACGAGCCATTGAAAACCTATTTTCCCGATGAAGAAATAATGCATATCGATGAGATGGAGCAAATTGAAAAACCTGACTGGAAACTTTTCTTTGATGGGGCCGCCAACATGAAAGGAGTCGGGATAGGAGCTGTAATCATTTCTGAAACAGGGCATCACTATCCTGTTACGGCTCAACCACGATTTTATTGCACCAATAATATGGCTGAATATGAAGCTTGTATTTTGGGGTTAAGGTTAGCCGCAGACATGGGTATCCAGAAAATCTTAGTCATGGGAGATTCAGATCTTCTGGTACATCAAATTCAAGGAGAATGGGAAACCCGAGACTTGAAGCTCATACCATACCGACAATGTCTACATGATCTTTGTCAGTGGTTTCAATCAGTGGAGTTCTGACATATTCCAAGGATCCATAATGAGGTTGCCGATGCATTGGCTACTCTGGCATCAATGTTACACCATCCAGACAAAGCTTATGTGGATCCAGTGCATATTCAAGTCCACGATCAGCATGCCTACTGCAATAATGTTGAGGAGGAATTTGACGGTGAACCATGGTTCCACGACATCAAGGAATATATCAGAATGGGGATATATCCAGCACAAGCCACAGGGGATCAAAAGAGAACCATTAGGCGATTGGAAAATGGATTCTTCTTGAGCGGAGGAGTTTTGTATAAAAGAACACCAGACCTTGGATTGTTAAGATGCATAGATGCCAGACAAGCTACGATCGTCATGTCTGAAGTGCATGCGGGAGTTTGCGGACCCCACATGAGTGGATATGTATTGGCAAAGAAAATTCTCCGAGCTGGTTACTATTGGCTTACCATGGAGCGAGATTGTATCAGTTTTGTGCGCAAGTGTCATCAATGCCAGATACACGGGGATTTAATTCATTCTCCACCATCCGAGTTGCACACAATGTCGGCACCATGGCCCTTCGTCGCTTGGGGCATGGATGTGATTGGACCAATTGAGCCGGCAGCATCCAATGGGCACAGGTTCATTCTGGTAGCCATTGATTATTTTACCAAATGGGTTGAGGCCAAAACATTCAAATCAGTGACCAAGAAAGCTGTGGTCGATTTTGTCCACTCAAATATCATATGTCGATTCGGAATCCCAAAGGTGATCATCACAGATAACGGTGCTAATCTTAACAGTAACTTAATGAAGGAAGTATGTCAACAGTTTAAGATTACACATCGCAACTCTACCCCATATCGGCCCAAGGCGAATGGAGCAGTCGAGGCAGCCAACAAAAACATAAAGAAGATACTTCGGAAAATGGTAGAAGGTTCAAGACAATGGCACGAAAAATTACCATTTGCGTTGTTGGGATATCGCACTACTGTTCGCACTTCAGTAGGAGCAACTCCTTATTTGTTGGTATATGGCACTAAGGCAGTAATTCCTGCAGAAGTTGAAATTCCTTCCCTTCGGATCATCGCCGAAGCAAAGATTGATGATGATGAATGGGTCAAAACCCGTCTGGAACAGTTAAACTTGATTGATGAAAAATGATTGGCCGCAGTATGTCATGGCCAATTGTATCAAAGAAGAATAGCAAGAGCATACAACAAAAAGGTGCGTCCCCGGAAGTTTGAAGTGGGTCAACATGTGCTGAAACGTATTTTTCCACATCAGGATGAGGCAAAAGGCAAATTTGCACCGAATTGGCAAGGACCATTCATTGTGACCAGAGTATTATCGAATGGTGCACTATGTTTAACAGATATCAAAGTAAAATGCATAGACATGGCTATCAATTCTGATGCGGTAAATAGATATTATGCATGATTTTTTGGTATAATTATTAAATGTTTGTATTCGGCATTATTTCGAAGATTGGAATGACAAAGGCAATTTATTCTGCTATCCAAACACTATACCCTTTGCTTCCCCTTTGAGCCACATTTGTTTTTTTTTCCTACCCTCTCTTGGAATAAATGAAAATCAAATATGAAAAATAAAAAAAAATAATAAAAAATAAATAGAAAATCACTATTATTGTAGTGAACTACGTTTGACCTGATTCCTCAAAGAAGGATACGTAGGCGCCTCACGGCTCGGTCATAGGGTGCACAATATGCATAATGTGCACAAAAAGAAACATCAAGAGACCCCAATCAAGAAACTGGGGCAGGAATTGTATTGGTAATAAGAAAAAGATTCCAAGAGTTGTAATTTTAAAACCATATCAAAACCGTTTAACTTTTGATACCTTTCCATTCCAACCACATACCAAAAAGACCTTTCGATCAATCTTAGAAAAATGCCGAATCGAGCAAATGAAGATGGTTCATAACACTGTGGTCCAAACAAGAAAAGAAAGTAAAAATGAGAGAGTCTTATAGGTGAAAACCCACACGGGCACCATAAGATGACGAAAGTTGAGAGAAAGTAAAATGAGAGAGTCTTATTGGTGAAAACCTTCGTGGTCACCATAAGGCGAAAAGGGATGAAGAAATAAACAAATGAGGAAGGTTTGCCGATGAAAACTCTTTTAGATACAGCAGCCCAAAAAAGGTTTGTAAATTGGCAAAAGAAAATTGGGTTATGGAAATTTTGGGAAAACAAAATGAAACAATTGAAAGGAGATTGATTAAAAGACTGGGTTGATTAATCCAAAATGCATACCATGATCATTGGTGCCAGTGACTCCAATCAGATAAGTCCTTTATTCTTTCTCCAACAGTCATCCAAATTTGGATTTTTCTTTTCATTTTAGATTGTCAAAATCGTCATGTTTTCGTCACTAATAATCTTACTTCTAAAAGCTTTTGAGATGAGTTTTGTTCCAAACAAATAAGAAGGAATGTCAAGGTACACTACCAAGATTCAAGATTGCATAGGACAAAAATACGGCCATGATGGGCAGGAGGTAATAGGATGAAAAATAAGATATAGGTGTAAGAAAGGTGGAATCAAAAGTGGTTCAGCAAAGTCAGGAGAGACATATGATTACAGTTGAAAGGGTTTGAAGTGAAAACAACAGTTGGGGATCCTATAGTCAAGGATCAATTACAAGGACAAAACAGTCTTCTCAACCATTCCAAGGCAATAAAACAAGACGAAGAGAAACCCCACCGTCGGCAAGAATGCCCCAGTTAACCACCCTGCTTTAAACTAACGAAGTTTTCTTTGATTTGAAACAGGGGCAAAAACAACATTAATGTCAGGAAACACCCGGTGAAGAATTGGAGAAGAAGTCAGGCGTCCACCTGGAGAATAAGGATGAAGAATTAAAGAAGAAGTCAGGCGTCCACCTGGAGAATGAGGATGAAGAATTAAAGAAGAAATCAGGCGTCCACCTGGAGAATAAGGATGAAGAATAAGAAGAAGTCAGGCGTCCACCTGGAGAATGAGGATGAAGGATTTAAGAAGAAGTCAGGCGTCCACCTGGAGAATGAGGATGAAGAATTTAAGAAGAAGTCAGGCGTCCACCTGGAGAATAAGAATGAAGAATTAAAGAAGAAGTCAGGCGTCCAGCTGGAGAATAAGGATGAAGAATTGAAAGAAGAAGTCAGGCGTCCACCTGGAGAATGAGGATGGAGAATTAAAGAAGAAATCAGGCATCCACCTAGAGAACGAAGATGAAGAATTAAAAAAGAAATCAGGCGTCCACCTGGAGAATGAGGATGAAAATTTTTAAGAAGAAGTAAGGCGTCCACCTAGAGAATAAGGATGAAGAATTTAAGAAGAAGTCAAGCGTCCACATGGAGAATAAGGATGAAGAATTAAAGAAGAAGTCAGGCGTCCACCTGGAGAATAAGGATGAAGAATTTAAGAAGAAGTCAGGCGCCCACCTGGAGAATGAGGATGAATAATTGAAGAAGAAGTCAGGCGTCCACCTGGAGAATAAGGATGAACAATTGAAGAAGAAGTCAGGCGTCCACCTGGAGAATGAGGATGAAAAATTTAAGAAGAAGTCAGGCGTCCACCTGGAGAATAAGGATGAAGAATTAAAGAAAAAGTCAGGCGTCCACCTGGAGAATAAGGATGAAGAATTGAAAGAAGAAGTCAGGCGTCCACCTGGAGAATGAGGATGAAGAATTAAAGAAGAAATCAGGCATCCACCTGGAGAATGAGGATGAAGAATTAAAAAAGAAATCAAGCGTCCACCTGGAGAATGAGGATGAAAATTTTTAAGAAGAAGTTAGGCGTCCACCTGGAGAATAAGGATGAAGAATTTAAGAAAAAGTCAGGCGTCCACGTGGAGAATAAGGATGAAGAATTTAAGAAAAAGTCAGGCGTCCACCTGGAGAAAGAGGATGAAGAATTAAAAAAGAAATCAGGCGTCCACCTGGAGAATAAGGATGAAGAATTTAAGAAGAAGTCAGGCGCCCACCTAGAGAATGAGGATGAAGAATTGAAGAAGAAGTCAGGCGTCCACCTGGAGAATAAGGATGAAGAATTGAAGAAGAAGTCAGGCGTCCACCTGGAGAATGAGGATGAAGAATTGAAGAATAAATCAGGCGTCCACCTGGAGAATGAGGATGAAGAATTTAAGGAGAAATCAGGCGTCCACCTGGAGAATGAGGATGAAGAATTTAAGAAGAAGTCAGGCATCCACCTGGAGAATGAGGATGAAGAATTGAAGAAGAAATCAGGCGTCCACCTGGAAAATGAGGATGAAGAATTAAAGAAGAAATCAGGCGTCCACCTGGAGAATGAGGATGAAGAATTTAAGAAAAAGTCAGGCGTCCACCTGGAGAATGAGGATGAAGAATTGAAGAAGAAGTCAGGCGTCCACCTGGAGAATAAGGATGAAGAATTGAAGAAGAAGTCAGGCGTCCACGTGGAGAATAAGGATGAAGAATTGAAGAAGAAATCAGGCGTCCACCTGGAGAATGAGGATGAAGAATTGAAGAAGAAATCAGGCGTCCACCTGGAGAATGAGGATGAAGAATTTAAGAAGAAGTCAGGCGTCCACCTGGAGAATGAGGATGAAGAAATTGAAGAAGAAATCAGGCGTCCACCTGGAAAATGAGGATGAAGAATTAAAGAAGAAATCAGGCGTCCACCTGGAGAATGAGGATGAAGAATTTAAGAAGAAGTCAGGCGTCCACCTGGAGAATGAGGATGAAGAATTGAAGAAGAAATCAGGCATCTACCTGGAAAATGAGGATGAAGAATTAAAGAAGAAATCAGGCATCCACCTGGAGAATGAGGATGAAGAATTTAAGAAGAAGTCAGGCGTCCACCTGGAGAATGAGGATGAAGAATCGAAGAGGCAATCAGGCGTCCACCTGGAGAATAAGGGAATACAATTGAAGGATCAGCAGTCAGGCGCCCACCTGAAGAACAGAATGGCAATGTAGTTTGATATTACGGGTTGAAGTCAAAAGCCCGCCCATATAAGAAAGGAGCACACGTAAAGTCAATAAAGCAGAGGAGTCCAACCAAATCCCCAGCAAGAAACAACAAGAGTCCCAAACAAATAAAGGAAATACGAGGCACAATGAAAGGAAATGCGGAACAAGTCAGAAGCAAAAGATGCCCAAAAGTCACCAAGACATCAAGACAACAAGAAACGCAAGGGCATGATCTAGATAAGATTCTGTAATTCATATACCATAGTCTAGTTTAGCTTTTGTTTTACCTTTGAAGCAAGGTGTAATAAGGAGGTCAGCAAGCAGTAAAAGCAGCACAAAACAGCAGTAACATCACAGTCCCACGGTAGTCCCAGCTACCCAAAACTTCCCGAACTACATTGACCTGATTCCTTTATAGCCAAGGATATGTAGGAAACCTTTGAAGCAGAGGTTCGGTCAAATCTTTCAAAAATGCTTCTCACAGAGTATTCGAACAGGCAAAAATCGCTCGTATCCGCTCACTTTATCTTTGCACGCAAACTCTTCGAGTTTCCGCACAAAGAGGGGCAGTTGTGAGCACGTGATTTTTGCCTCACGAAAAATACTCTAAAATAAATCAAAAAATAAAACAAAATTCTCTTAGTATGCAATTTTTTTTAGAATTTATGTGGCGTTTATTAATTGTTTATGTTTGTCCTTAAATGTTTGCTTTGTTATAATTAAACGAAAATAAAATAAAAATACATGGTGCATGCATATCTAGGATTTAATTATGCATTTAAAAGTTAATTTAAAGAAAATCACAAAAATATGCATTTGTTCTAGTTTTAATGTTTCACTGTGTGATTAACGTTTTGTCTATGTGTTAAATAGTTGTTAAAAAAGTAATTAATATTTTTGTAAGGTTAATTTTGTTTTATAATTTTAATTAGGATTTTTAATAATTAGGAATAGGATTAGGAAATAAAAATGAGTTATATGGGTAAAAATTGGACCTGAACTGAAATCCAGGCCCAAACAAAATCAATTTCCCCACAGCCCAATCCAAACACCCCATGTCCGGTCCAATGCAACCAAAACCAAACGACGACGTTTGGTCATGTTTTATCAAGGGCCGTTGGATTAAATCAATCCAACAACTGATATTCTACAACCTTTACCCATAACCCTTACCCGACCCACTGCCCCGATCCAGCCTGACCCCAACATTTAACCAAACAACATCGTTTGGTTAAATGAATTAATCTCAGCCGTGCATCTTAATTGATCCAACGGATGAGATCAATCTACCTCATCCCTATATAAATACAAATCCCTACCCCGGCCCCCTAACTAAACACCCCCCCCCCTCCTCTCTACTATTCATCGTCCTCTCCGAAATCACACCCCTAACCCTAGCCGCCCTAATTCCCCATTGCCTGAAACCCGGCGGCAACAACGCCGCCGGTCACCACCTGAACACCCTCGACTCCTCCCAACCCCCTCTTTACGGATCCGGGGTTAGTTTCCCTCGAATCAGACCACATAGTCTCGAATCTTTGATTGAAGGTTGGTCTGAAAACCCAACCTTCTCCGATGACTTCCTAATTAACACCATAGCACCTCCTAACCTGCCTCGTTATGGATATGGTGTTTGTTTGGTTTGAATCACCTCAGAGTTTTTCGAATCTTCTTTTGAAGTTTCGAGTCAAACATGAACTCACCCAGTTTCGTTCCAAAATGACACCAAATGACCCCTAGGCCTCCCTCACCCTTGTGTCATCTTTGGTTCCCCTCGATTCTAACCAGAAATGGTTGAGACCCAAATCAAACCTTTGAGAACCCTAGAAAACCCAAATTTTTGGATTCTGCCCCAAATTAAATAAAAGGTTGGGGTCTAATCGACCTTAGTCGAAGTATTTTCAGTTGAGAATACTTCGACTAAGGTCTGTTTGATTTCAAAGGTCCAAATCCAAGTTGACCCTGTGTCCGTGTGAAATTGAAGATTCAGAGGTATTTTCTATTTTTCTTTTGTTTATTACGTGTATAATGTTGCCTGTTTCAGTAGCCTGTGTAATTTTACTTGTTTGATTTATTTGATTCTATGATACTATCTCATACCTGTTTTATTTGATCAGAATTATAGCATTATTTCTGTTTGTTGTGATTGTTTATAATGTGTATAATCGACTCGATTAAGTTCGTCGATTAGTTGTTTTGTAAATTCTAGTTTCCGTTAATGATGATTGTAATAGCCTGCTTATTTGTTTTGAATTGATTATTATCATTGAAGTCAGTTAATTAGTTCTTCCCAATTAGTTGATTCTCGTTTAATAAGTCAGAAAGTCTGTCAATTATTTGTGTGTTGATTTCTGTGCAGTTAATTTCAGAGCATTGTCAATATACTGACAATGCCCCTGCATTTGTTTGATCTTAGTCCAATGTTGAAATCCAGTTTGATTTGTTATATTGAATTCAGTGTAATGATATTGTGATGTTGGGTTTTAAATTCAATTTTACAAGGGTTTTTTAGATACAACTGTGTTAGGAGGTTGATTAGGATTGGTTATAGCTGTTTAATTCAGAAAGATAATCGAGTTTGAACAGATTTTAAAATCTGTTTTGTATCAGATTCTGATTGTTTTAAGGGCAGTAATAATAGTAGGTTGTCAAGGGTATTTCTGGGATAGAAACAGTAGGGTAATGTGATAATAGTAGTGTACTGATAGTGGTTTGATAATGGCTATTATTTAATGAAGTAATGGGAAACAAAGGGTCATGGGAATGCTGAAAATCAGGAAAAGATCACTTAATGGGATTTAAAGTAGTAAAAGCAGATTTTAATGGGATTTTCTGATTTTTAAAAGAAGAAGGGGGTCCAGGCAGCACTGAAAAGAAAAGGGGCAGACCTGTATAAGATAGAAGGGATTGGGACTGATTGAAAAAAAAAACCAGATTTTAATACACACAGATATAGACATTAAGAGATACACAGAGAGAGGCATTGAGAAAAATCAGAAATAGAAATCTGAAAAACTGAGAAAAAAACAAAAAAAACACACAGAATCAGATAGAGAACAGAAAGAAAGAAAGAAAAATCAGAAACAGTAAAAAGAATTCTACATCAGACAATAGTATTGAGGCTGATTTTCTGAAATTAAGAGCTTTTCAGTTTTCCTTTTCTAAAAGTCTGAAAATCAGAAATACTGTTTTTCCTGCAATCTGTCCGGATTTATCTGATCCTATTTGTTCAGTTTAAAAATCTGAAACTTTTAAAAGAAGTCTTGTTACTGTGCATCTGGGTTCCTCGGGTCTTGTTTTGTTGATCGAATCTGTTGAACACTGGTATATTCTGCTGATTTTGTTGCTGCTGCTACTGCTGAAATTTACTCCTTCTACCTTTATTTCCAGGTACATATCTGTAAACTCCTGTCATGAAAAGCTTCAACATGACAAATAAATGAAGTTCGGGAATTATAATTCTGTTTTCCATTCGTCCAAGTTCATTAGTTTAAAATTTGGTTTTGTTTCAGTTGATTAATATAGTAGTACATTTGACTTGATAAATATAAGATAATTGTTACCTCTTGAAGTTCGTATAAGTGTTGTAATAATGTCACCTATTTCAGAATTTTCATTAAGTGAAGTCATGATTGAATTGTCAAGGTAGGGAACATGGCATAAAATGGGCCATTAATTACATCCCGTAATATTGTTAGCTAAATGTAAAGTAGAATGGAAGTATCAAGAAATTACATTATTAGTATATCTTGTCAAAAATCTGATTTTTGTTTAGATTGATATAAGTTGTATGTTCATATATGGCATGATAACGGGTATATATATAACCATATGTGGAAGGTGAGTTGATATAGCTCGTTACGATATTAGAATATTATGAATGGTTCAGACGTACAACTACGTTGCATGTAAAGCAATTTTATTGAATCAGTTCGTATAATATTTCTTTTTCTTATCAACTTGACTTTTATCTTCCATCGCCAACATTAACCAAACAATTGTAACTTTGGACTAAAACTAATATATGAGAAGGACATGGGATTTATAAGCGAATTGTGGCATTTTATGTTAAAGATATATAGAAGTAGAGTTCGCCTTAAATGAAACAATGAAGATTCTTCGGAAACTCTTAATTTGTTTATCATATTAAGTTCTTTCCCAATTTTACATGCGATTCGATTTGTGGACATCCTAATGTTGTATCCACGGAAAAAAAAATGTTAGTTCTAGTTACATATTGTCTGTTTGCTTTTTCATGTCATTAATTCTTTAAAATTTGAGGTATATGATTCATATGTGTGAAACAAGGCTCGCGGTCAATACATAATAACAATTTGTAAGAGAACTTTATCAAAAATATCTTGTGAAATTAGGGATACGTTCGCGTGGCCTAAATTATTTCTTAAGGCAATTCGAATTATGCGTGCGCGCAACTTCGAGCAAACTTTTAATAAAGAGTTTCCTCAGAGAATGTTAAATTAAACCCGAGATGTGCAGTTCATTATTTAACCATTTAAGAAAGGCGAATGTTCTTAATTTTTTATTTAAAACACAATTTCGAACATAATTATTTATAATAAGTATATTATCAATATTATTGTGTACACGTACGCGTGACACGATTCCTCACGTTAAAAATATATAATATATAATAACGAATATACGTACGCGTGATTCGATTCGAAGAAGGGTCTTTAATTATAAACAATCTAAACAGAAGCGGTAACAAAATCATGAAATAAAAATGTATTTAGTAAAATCGAGATAATTAAGCCAAGAATAAAAACAGTTGAGCGACCGTGCTAGAACCACGGAATTCGGAAATGCCTAACACCTTCTTCCGGATTAACAGAATTCCTTACTCAGGATTTCTGGTTCGCAGAATAACAAACAGAGTCATATTCTCCTCGATTCAGGGATTAAAATCGGTGACTTGGGACGCCTTAAAATTCCCAGGTGGCGACTCTGAAACAAACAAACAAATCCCTTTTCGACTGTCCTTTAATTGGAGAAAACTCCCACGCGCCCCCGCGGGCGCGGTAAAAAGGAGGTGCGACAATACCAATCCGCAAGATTCTACTAGACATTTTCTTATGACTTGTAGAACCTATGAACCTAGAGCTTTGATACCAACTTGTCACGATCTAAAACACACCTAGTCTTGATGGCACCAACCTCAACCGACGAGGTCAACCAATAATAGTTAACACAACTCCGATGAAAATTATAATAAATTAATAAGTGAAATATTTTTTTTCTATACAATAACCCAAGGATTGATAGTACAAGTGATGAGCCACCAAGACTTAGATTTACAAAGCTGGTACTAAAATATATACAATATTTGTTTGGAATACGCATAAACAGAATACAAATCTAAAAGTACATATAAACTACCAAGGACAAGTGGTAGTTATATACGGAGAACATGTACATCTTTAATGCCTGCTCCCGTCATCCACAACAACATCAACTCTAGGATCTGCACGCAAGGTGCATAAGTTTAGCATGAGTACAACAGACCCCATATATGCAACAAGTATCATAACTAATCTCGGCGAGGTAATAATAGAAAGAATTGTTAATGATACTCGCCAAATAACCTACTCAATTCATATATCTCACAAGTATTCAACAAAAATGTTATCAAGTTATAAATTACAGATAAAGACTCCTCGGTGCCCTAGGATAACGTAACATACTCTTTTCCAATTTACAATCCTGCATAAAAAGAAGATATGTGTCCAATGTTACTAAATCATCAAACTTGCATATAGAGAAGATATGATAAAGTCGTGTATACACTCTGGAACTAGCAAATGGAAAAGAGATGCAGTAAAATAACGTATACATCCAATGAAATTGCAAGTAGAGAAGAAATGCAATAACCAAAACAAACACTCGCTAGTTTTCCTCAGAAATACCATAACCGAATCAAACCACTTATTAGCTTTTCTTATACCGCGTGTACACTATCAAGAAAGAAACATGAGAAGGCGACCTTAGGGGGATGGATCCATATCCATACGCTGCACGGAAAACTCACATGCTGCACGGACAACTCATATGTCAATAATATATTAATTGCACGGACAACTCACGTCCTGCACGGACAACTTATGCGCCAGTAATAACAATATCCCAGATCCGTACGGACAACTCACGTGCTACACGGATAACTCATATGCCAATAGTAATAGTATCTCAGAGTCGCACGGACAACTCACGTGCTATCATATCACAACTGCACGGACAACTCACATGCTGCATAGACAACTCACATGCCAATAGTAACAATATCTCAGATCCGGATTGGCAACTCATGTATTATAAATATCAACCCGCACGACTTGTTCACATGCTACACAGTCCAATCCATAGTACATAGAAAGCAAATATACAAGAACACATGTACACGAACAATGAATATCAAATTTCATACTCATGGACTGGTGTAAGTGACATGCTAAGGTGTATGCATGTGCAAAGTGTGATATCATAGCTCAAATCAGGTAATTACATCGCGGAAGTAGTAATTATCAGGTTCAATTAGGAGTTTCACCTCTATGTAACCTCAATCATGGTTCAAATAGCTCATAAAATGGGTACAAATATAAGAATCATCACAGCATAAAGCTTAGCATCCAATTCAGACATATCATAACCTAAGCACTACTCAAAACATGAATAATACCCCAGTGCACGCACATGAGCCCTACACCACACATGTGCGCCACACGTAGCACGTATCTATCACAAATAACTTAGGCAACTAGTGCATCAACCAAGTTTAGGCAAGAAACTTACCTCAAGCAAGCCAAATTAATACTTTAGAAATGCCGTCTCGCAAGAATCAATCTCTGAACGGCTCGAAATTAGCCAAAAACAATGTCATAGGAATCAAACTCAAACGATAAAGGTCGAATCTTTAATTAAATACTCAAAGTCAACCAAAAAGTCAACTTGAGCCTGCACCTCAGAACCTAACTTAGTCATATTTTAAAATTCAGATTAAAATGATTAACCGACTGAACTTAAGTTCAAATAAAGGCTATGTGTTAAGTATAAGTGTGTTTAAAGTTCACGTGTTAAAGGAAAAGTAATTAACTGAGTTAACTTAGAGAAAATATATGTAAATCCCAATTTAACTAAGGTAACAATAAGCTTAAAGTAAAGACTTAAGAGGTCAAAATTCAGTTGCTAAAAAAAAAATTAAATTACTTGAACCAACTTTTAGTTTCAAAGTAGAAATGGGTCTAAACTGGAAGGGGGTCACACAAGTTCTCGTCGTTTGACTTACTAAATATAATCTCTCAATAACTATAGATAAGTTTATCGATGATAAAAATTAAATACTAATTTGGTAAAAATGATCATCCTCCTGGTATCATAAATTAAATTCTTTATAAATAACAACGTATATAACTTAAATCTATTTATTATCTCATGATTTATCCATTAGCACCAAAGATTATCAATCAATGCAGTCAACTAAAGTCATACAATGATATAAGAGAATCTTTTTCTATAGCTATATATTTTAATTACTCGGCATATCTAATATAGATGTTATGACTTTGTGAAAAAAATAAGTATAATTAATCAGATAATTATGATTATTTAATAACATTATTTCGTAAAAGAAATAATTAAAAATAGCTATCAGGAGTAAAATTAATCAAATAATTCTGATTGTTTAATAAAATTATGCTCAAAGGTCTGATACAAAGAGCAGTGGCAGATTTGAGGTGTTTATACAATTGCACATTACTGGAAATATGGAATTGAAGAACTACAATTTTCAATTTATTAGCGAGATCCATACATAGTAACGAAGTAAATAATGACGAGAATATTTTAGCAGGATAAAAATTAAACGAGCCACATATATTTTTGTTTCTTCATCTATTAACGTTTTAGGTACGTGTCCCATCAAAATGTTATAATAGGGTCACCCTATCCAATACTACTATATTAGATATTGATATTTAACGGGAACTATAAGGACCATACTATCATATGTAAAGCTATAACAACAACTTATAATTTTATAAATATATTATCACGATCCGAATTTTCCACCCTCGAGAGTCGTGATGGCGCCTACTAGTGTGAGCTAGGCAAGCCAATTATGTGAACAATTTACCTTTTTTTATCCATTTTATATTCATTAACAATTGCAAAGTAATAATATTTAAACATCGGAATTTAACAAAAGTGGAAGAAAAAGCAATAAGCTAGCTGAACATGAATCCAATACCACGGTTTGAGTCTCGACTACCTAGAACTGGTGTCACAGTTTTACATACGGTCTAAGAATACTATAAGCAAAGGGTCTGAAAGAAATAAATACAACATTGTCTCTAGAAATGCATGAAAGAAACAGGAATAGTAGATAGAAGGAGATGCCAAGGCCTGCGGAGGCCTGCAGGACTACCTCGGGTCGCCTGATGATCAAGAATCAGCAATCTCACTGCGGTCCGAAGTCCACAACACTGGGGTCTGCATAAAAAGGTACAGAGTGTAGTATCAGCACAACCGACCCCATGTGTTGGTAAGTGCCTAGCCTAACCTCGGCGAAGTAGCGACGAGGCTAGGACCAGACTATCAAATAAACCTGTACAATTTAACTATATACAGCAGAAAAAAAGTACAGAAAGAAACAGTCATATAAGTCAAGTATGGGAGGGGGAAAACATACTGTGGGGAAACATCGAATAGTAACAGAAGAGCAACACATAAATATGAGGATCATCACAATTCAATTGAAAATAGGAAGGGGAAATCATGCTGCGGGGTACAATAAGTATCAACAGGAAACCAACAATTTAGTGTAGAGAAACCGTAACACAGTTATCAATAAAAATTAGGAAATCAAAGACAAGTGCACGGCATCACCCTTCGTGCTTTTAATCTCTCTCACCAAAACAATACACGGCATCACCCTTCGTGCTTTACGCTCTTCCTCACCCAAACAACAATCACAAGGCAAATAGGGTAAGAGAATCTATAACCTCGAAATAAAATCAAATAACAACAGAAAATTAGTTAATAGACGTAAAGGACAACATAACTCAATTATCAGCAAGAATCAGGGAAATCAAGGACAAGTGCACGGCACCACCCTTCGTGCTTTTACTCTCGTCCTCACCATAAGAATCAATACAATAGGTACGGAATGGTACATCGTGCGGCACGGCATCACCCTTCGTGTTTTACACTCTTTCCTCACCATGAATACAATATAATAGGCACAGAATGGTACATCGTACGGCACGGCATCACCCTTCGTGCTTTACACTCTTTCCTCACAAACAATGCACGGCATCACCCTTCTTGCTTTAACTCTCTTCCTCACCTAAACAATAATCACAAACAATAGGGCAAGGAAATAAAGGAAATTTGCAATAAGAATCTCGGCAAGGGAGCAACAAGTCAACAATTAAATTCCGGCAAGGGAACAACATCAATAACATCCATATCCCGTCAAGGGAGATTACAAATAAATCAACAATAACCCGGAAAGGGTGACAACATAATGATCTCTTCTCTTTCTCACTTTTACTTCACAATTCACTTCACAACTCGAGCCAATGCTCTAGAGGTTCAATTATCACTTATACCTTCACAAGTCATTTCACAACTCGAGCCAATTGTCATGTCCTTAGTTGTTAACTAAGTACACGTGCGGCACTTGACAACTCGCTCACGATCTTGCACAACTTGCTTACGTTCTTTCTATGTCAAGTCAGCCTTACTACACTCAAGATCGCTAAGAGAATGGAAGAAAGAACACAAGAGAATTGTTAAAGGAAGTTTTGTATTAGAGAGAACTTGAATTGTTTTCTTGATGAATTACAAAAGAATGACCCCCTTTATATACTAGTATCCTAGGAACTAGTGTGTAAATATTAATTATTACACAAGTCCTTGATATTTACAAAATAAGGGCTTTTTCTAGAATTCTCTACAAGCCTAGAAGATTCCAAGGACTTTCCTAGAAAATCCATAAGGATCTAGGTTCTTCCTAAGGAAATATCCATACCTCTCTAGAATCTTCTCACAAATGCTAGCCTTCTTCTTATGTAAGCTTTCGCATGGCATTAATATATGCCAAATGGCGCCTATATGGCATGATGACATGGCGTGCCATCACACTCTCCCCTACCCAATATTGTGATGACCGCGGTGCAATGCTGCTACATAAACTCTCGAATCTTATCTTTGAATTGACACAAGTCTTCATATCGTTCCCACGTGGCCTCCTCTAGTGATTTCCCTTTCCAATGGACGAGGAACATAGCGATGGCTTTTTGCCCTTGTTTTTGCCTGGCCTGGTAATCTATGATAGCCTCAATATCCCAATCATGCGAGGCGGTGATAGTCATTGGCGCCTGACTTGATTGGCCCCTACTCGGATCATCCTTATCTTCATGATATGGCTTAAGCATGCTGGCATGGAAGACAGGGTAGATCTTAAGATACGATGGCATGTCAAGCTTGTATGAGATCTTGCCTACCTTGGCAACGATCTTAAATGGCCCCTCATACTTGCGAATAAGATTCTGATGCATGCCCCGTAGTGCCTTGAACTGTCTTGGGTTAAACTTTACCATGACCATGTCCCCAACTCTATAGTATGTGGGACGCCACTTACAGTCTGCAAACTTCTTCAACTTCTTAGCTGCCTTATCCAAGTAGGACTTAGCAGTATTGAGCTTATCCTCCCATCCTTTGTTCATATGATAAGCCCCCAAACTCTTTCCCTCGAACGCGGCTAGTAAGGAATGTGGAGTTTGAGGTTGTTGGCTTATGGCTAGCTCAAATGGTGTCCGTCTCGTGGACTTACTCCGCTTCAAGTTATAAGAGAATTAGGCGATGTCTATGAGCCTTACCCAATCTTTCTGATACGCGCTTACATAATGCCTCAAGTAGCATTCTAGTAAGGCATTGACTCGTTCCGTTTGTCCATCCGTCTGTGGGTGGAAACTAGTAGAAAAGTGCAGCTCCATACCAAGTATGTCAAACAACTCTCTCCAAAAGTTTCCAGTAAAGCGGGGATCTCGATCACTGATTATACGCCTTGGTAAGCCCCAATATTTCACCACGTTCGTAAAGAATAGCTTGGCGGCTTCCTTGGCTGTGCAACCTAGTGAGGCGGGCATGAAGGTGGCATATTTGGAAAATCTATCCACGGCCACCATAATAGTACCATAACCGTCAGACCTTGGTAGGAAAGTGATAAAGTCCATAGTCACGCTCTCCCATGGACGTTATGCAACTGGTAGTGGCTCCAAAAGTCATCCTAGTTGTTGTTGTTCAACCTTGTCCTGCTGACATACAAGACAAGTCTGCACATAACATTCTATATCATCTCGTATGTGTGGCCAATAGTAGACTGACTCAACCAAGGACCTGGTGCAACGTTGGCCTGGATGACCAGCCCACATTGTATTATGACTCTCCCTTATGATCCGCCGTCTAATGTCTCCAAACTTAGGCACGTAGACCCGCCGATCCGTGGTAAGCAATATGCCGTCTTCTACCTAAAAACATCTCGTCTTGCCCTGGTTGGCTAACTAGATAAGTTGTTTGGCTGCTGGATCATATTGCATGCCTTATTTTATAGGCTCCCGAATATCCCATCTCACTGAAGTGATTGTAGGAAGCTCGGCTTTCTGGCTCAAGTCATAGGCTACAACATTACCTTTGCCCGGCTTATTCTCCAGCACATAATCAAACTCGGCCAAGAAATCCTGCCACCTAGCCTACTTTGGTGTGAGATTCTTCCATGTCTGAAAGTAGCTAGTAGCCACATTATCAGTCTTGACCACGAACCTCGGCTCGAGCAGATAATGTCTCCATGTACGAAAGCAATGCATAATGGCAGCCATTTCCTTCTCTTATACCGTGTAACGCCGCTCTGTATTATTTAACTTGCGACTCTCAAATGCTATGGGATGTTTATCCTGCATCAAGACACCCCCAATGGCAAAGTCTAAGGCATATGTGTGCACCTTAAAAGTCTTGGCAAAGTCAGATAATGCCAAGACTGGCTCCTCTATTACAGCTGCCTTAAGGCCTTCAAATGCCTTTTGAAAACGCTCCGTCCAAACCCATGTCTTGTTATTCTTTAGCAACTCAGTCAATGGTGCGGCCTTTGCTGAGTATCCACTGACAAACCGACGATAGTAGTTAACAAGGCCAAGGAAGGATCTCAACTTAGTTACCTTTATGGGTGCCTCCCACTCCTGGATAGCACGTACCTTAGCCTCGTCCATGCGTAGCTCGCCATTGCTAATGACATGGCCCAAGAAGTGCTCCTTTGATTGTGCAAACTCGCACTTCTCTCTCTTGATGTATAGCTCATTCTCCCGCAAGACTTGGAAAACCTTCCTTAAGTGTTCCATGTGTTCCTCCAAGGTGTTGCTGTAGATAACTATGTCATCTAGGTAGACTACCATGAACTGATCAAGGTAGGGATGAAAAATCTTGTTCATAAGGGTGCAAAATGTGGCCGGTGCATTCGTTAAGCCGAAGGGCATCACCAACCACTCAAAGGCTCCATATCTCGTTACACATGTTGTCTTTGGCTCATCCCCTTCCGCAATGAGAACCTGGTAGTAGCCCTTTCGAAGATCCACCTTGGTAAAGTACTTGGCTTGCCCAATTCTATCAAACAAGTCAGCAATGAGCGTGATCGGGTACTTATTCTTCACGGTGACCTTATTAAGTGCTCGGTGGTCTATGAACAAACGCAGCGATCCATCCTTCTTCTTCTGGAACAATACTGGTGCGCTAAAAGGTGCCTTTGATGGGAGAATGTGACCAGCATCTAGCAGCTCCTTCAATTGTTTCCTGAGCTCCTCTAGCTCGGGAGGTGCCATACGATATGGGGCAAATGTGCATGGCTTAGCCCCTGGCTCCAACTCAATCTTGTGATCCACCTCTCGCCTGGGCGGCAAGTGCTTAGGCAACTCCTCGAGCATGACATCTTTGTTTCCTTAAGCAACTTCTCTATGCAAGGTGGCACTGTCTCTTGAAAAATTTTGTCTTCCTCTAGACTTGCAATGGTTTCCACGAACGTCGACTCCCCCTTCTTGATCCTCTTGACAACCTGCATAGCTGAGAGTTGTGCTTGGATCTGTCCGTGTGGCATAGTCACTATAGGTACCATGCAAGCTCCTTCTCGCTCCATAACCAAGAGACGTTAAAGGTAGGGGTCAATTAATGTATGACAATGTCTATAGAACTCTTGCCCCAGTATGATGTCAAAGATATCCATAGCGGTTACGGTAAAGTTTGTCATACCTTTCCAAGTTCCCAATTTGACACCAACTCCATTAGCTACCCCACGAGCATTCTGTATCTCGGCATGCACGGTCTTGACGCGAGAGATGGTTGGAGCAAGCTTCAATTCTAGTCTCTTTGTGGCAGCCTCAGTCACGAAATTATGAGTTGCTCCAGTATCCATCATTGCACGAGCGGGCTTGTTGTTGATGGAGAGATCCACATACTGATTGCCATTCTCGGTAGGTTGGATAGCTTGCTTCGTGACAACACCACATAATCCGATCATACTAAGGCTGTACTGTGGGCCGGTCTGGGTCCGGAATCGGCCCAGGACCGCGGTCCAAATGGGCCTAATGGGTCGGTTCAAGTGGGCCTGGGCTTAAGTGGTGCAAAAACCCGTGACGAGTCGGTTCAACACAAATAGCTCGTGAGCCCAGAACCGTTAAGCTCGGGACCGACAGGCGGGCCTAGGCCGGTTCAACCGGGCCAAACGGGCCCCAACGGCTATTTTTTTTAAATTTTTTTTTTTGAAATGCCCAATGGCTAGATTTTAAAATCTGACCGTTGGGCTTCAAAATTGGTCCGTTATGCACTTTATAAAATAGCCATTTGGGCCCAAAACTTTGCTTTAACCCCAAACTTTTTATAATTACACTTTTTCCCAATTCTCAACTATAAAACCCCCTATTCTTTCATTTTTACTCACAAATTCATCAATCTCTCTCTAATTTTCTTCTATAATTGCTTACTTTATTATTGCAATTTCGTGAAAAATTGTGAAGTTGGTGAATTGAAGTATTCAAGTCTTCAACGATATTCAATTTTCAAGAAGTTGTTCGTCAATTCGGTGAACTCGTTCCAACTCTTAAGTTTTAATATTATAGTTTTGTTAGTTTTATTTAGTATAATTATAATTAATATGACATTTTCTTTGAAAAATATTTTTGGTGGTAAAGGTAAGGGAAAATCTAAAATTGGTGAATCTAGTAGCCAAGCTACTACTCTTCCCCCGGCTCCCCGACCCAGACCTGTTACCCGTCCTCCTCCACCTATTATTTTTGATAGTGATAACCCTTGTTTTCAATTTTCCGATAGTCAATTTTGCCATGATGTTGCACCGGGTCAACAATTAAATGAAGAAGTTATGAATGCTCTTTATCCTAATGAAACTATCTTTGAAAATGATGAGGAAAATGATGATTTAGATGAAATGCAACCGGATTTAGATGATACACCTACTAGTCCTGTTAATAACCCAATTAATTCCCCGCCTGGCCCTCCTATAGTAACCCCTACTTTTAATAGATAATCTTCTAAACGGCCCGAAACATCTCTTGTTTGGCATTTTTTTTACTCAACTAAGAGAACAAAATAAGGCTAAGTGTAAAACTTGTGGGTCTCAACTAGCTCATAAATTTACTGGAGACCGTAGCGGTACGGGTAGTTTGACTAGATACATATTGAAACACCCTAGAGATAAAGCTAGATTTTTACAAATGAAAGTTGTGTAAGAGGGGACAAGTGTAGATAGTACGGTTAACCCTAGTAAAGGTTCAAATCTAGTTCAACCGGGAATTAACACTGTTACCGGTGGCATTTTATATTATGATCCAAATAAAGATCGTGAAGAATTGGCAAAAATGGTTACTGTTATGTGCTTACCCTATAGTTTTCCTTCTAACCCTCATTTTGTGCATTATATTAGAAGAGTTTTTAATCCTACTTATAAAGGATGGCCTCGCGCAACCGTAAAGAGCGATATTTATAAATATAAACATGAATATGAACAATATTTGCGCTATTTATTTACTCATATAGATTGTCGCATTGCTATTACTACTGATATTGGTAGAAGTGGTAATGACTGTGATTATCTAACTGTTACAAGTCATTGGATAGATGAGGAGTGGATAATGCAAAAGCGCATTATTGCTTATAGAATAATTAATTCACGCCACACAGGTAAGTTTATTGCTAACACAGTTGCAGATATTTGTAGATATTTTTGCATTAGAGATAAAATTATGTCGGTTTCAATGGATAATGCTTCTAGTAACACTAATGTTGTAGGTTTGCTTACAACTACACTAAATCCTGCATTTAGTAATATTTTTCATGTTAGATGTATTTGTCATATTTACCATTTAATCGTCGGTGCTGGTATGAAAGTTTTAAATGAAGAAACTGAAAAGGTTAAAATGGCTCTTAATTGGCTTTTTTATTCAAACCGTAGAAGTAGACTTAGAGACTATTTTAAAAAATGTGATGAATTTGGCCTTAGAGAAATAAAGGTTCCTAAACCTTGTCCGACTAGATGGAATTACATGTATGAAAGTTTAGTTGTTGCATATGAATATAGGAACCCAATAAGCGCAACACATAAAGCCCTTAGTTCTTGGACGGAGTTCAGGGGTTCTCAAGGTGATAATTTTGGTGATAGTTCACAACTAAATGAGCTTCAAGTTTATTTGTCGCAGGGACTTGAATCAGAGAATCCCGACGGCTCCTTCGATGTTTTGGAATGGTGGAAGGACAAACAAAAACACTATCCGGTTCTTTCAAGGATGGCTCGAGATATTTTAAGTGTTCAAGTTTCTACAGTGGCATCAGAGAGCGCATTCAGTCAAGCGAGACTTCAAATCGGTGATCATAGAGCGTCTATGAGGGAGATCTTGGAAAAATCAGTATTCTTCAGAGATTGGATCCTTTCGAAAAGAAGAAATTTTGGACTTGCAGAATCACAACCGGAGATAGATGAAGCTTATGAATAAATGCTAGCGGAACTTGCGCAGGATGCTGCTTCGCCCGGAAGCGGTGATGAACAAGCTTCTTTTCCACCACCACCAACGGAAATTCCTCCGAACCTTCAAGGATTTATGAGATTTGTTAGAGATAATACATAGACTAACATGTAACTTGTATTTTGGCACATCTTCCTTAGTTTTTTTCCTTTTAATGGTGGTATTAGTACCTTATTGTGCTCATTCCATTGGGGGGAGGAAGACTAAGCAAGATATTGTCATTCTTTGTTAATGTCGTAATAGTAAAATATATAAGACATTCCCTTGAATATTTCTTTGCAATTTATTTTGTGTTTAAATTTGATATAGTATATATATATATATATATATATATATATATCTAATACATATAAACTATATATATATATCTAATACATACTATATATACTATATATATTTATATAGCTATATATAAGCAATTTATACTAGTATATACATATATAGTTTACAAGAAAATGCCTTAGATAAAAAAAATAAAAAAAAATAGCCCGAAACGAAAAAAGCCCGTTAGGCCCGTGGGCATATATATATATATATATATATATATATACATACATACATACATACATACATATATATAAGGCAATATATAATTATATATACACATAATACACCCTTATATATACATACTACACATACTATATATACTATATATATTTATATAGCTATATATAAGCAATTTATACTAGTATATACATATATAGTTTACAAGAAAATGACTTAGATAAAATAAAATAAAAAAAATAGCCTATATATATGTGTGTGTGTGTATGTATATATATATATATATATATATATATATATATATATATATATATATAAGGCACTATATATATCTCTAATACATTATTTTTAGTATTTTTAGTCTTTCTCCCTAGCCGTGACTATGTCCGGCTAAACGGATTCATATCTATGTTGAAGAACTAATTTCTCTTGCATATTAACCATGAAGAATCCAGACTCTTTCAAAATATAAAGAAATTTTAATATAGTTTCTTGATTTGGTTCCAAGATGGTGGTACAGTCGGTTCTGGTACTACTCTTATTGGCTTTGCCTTAGTGGCTACGTCTAGCCAGCTGTGACATTAAAGCCCGCTGAAGTTGTCAAAAGGGCTACCTCTTTCACAGTTAGAACTGCTAGACACATGGGCTCAGTAAGAGTATGTATCGGGCTTAGACAGGCCCCTTGCTTGGGTAAAAGGATATAGATCCTTCCATACAGTCATTAAATCATTATTAATTAAAAAGGATAGCATAATTCTAGTGCTGATATCATCTTGACCGAAGGGACACACATTTTCAATTAACTGAAGAATATCAATAACTTCTTGAAAATTAGAGTGTTCTTCTTCCCTTGTTTTAATTATGTCAGCCATAATTATATCAAGTATAACTTCTTGTAAGTCTCTATTTAATTTAATCACTTTAAGAATAGTGATCAATACCTTATCATCAAAAAACATGGTATAATAATTCATAATCTATTCTAAATATTCCCGGGATAGAAAATCCGGAAGGGAATTATCAATTCCTTTTTTGTATTGTATTTCAAAATCGAAAGGTGCTAGCTGAGCCTGCCATCTAGCAAATATTAATTTTGAAGCATCGTGCTTAAAATCTTTGTCAAACATGTATTTAACAGATTGAGCATCAGTTTTTATCAAAAACTTTTGGTTGTATAAGTCGTCTTGAAATTTTAATACACACTTAACAATTGTTAACATTTCATGCGCCACAGTAGCGTATTTCTTCTGGGCTTCGGTCCATTTACCAGAGTGAAATCTTATTAAGTATTCACTCTTATTATTGGGATTTACTTGTTTCAAAATCCCTCCATATCCAACATTAGACGCATCTGTCTCGATAATCTTTTGCCAAGTAGGATTGGCAAGGGTTAAACAAGGTAAAGATTTAACACGCCCTTTAATACTTTTGACTAACTCAGTATGTTGGTTAGTCCAAGGGTGTTTATGATCTTTCTTCAGCCGATCGTATAGAGGGGCTAGATCTCGTGACAAACTTTTATAAAAAGGGGATATATAATTCAGACTTCCCAAAAATCTTTGTAATTGAGTCCTGTCAGTGATAACATCAGGAAAAAAGAATCTTGAATAGTAAAATGGGTCCCATATCTGGGTCCCTACACAGTGTTTTTACTGTAGATAAACAGTGTTTCTACTGTGGATGAACAGTGTATCTACTGTTTAAGTGGGTCCTGGCGGCTGATAAGCTGTCAAGTCTTCTTTTTGTCCAAATTGTGCATTTGTTGGAGGAATTCTTCCACCTTGTCGATATCTCTGTCAGATAATATCATTTCTGGCTGTATAGGTTGTGTATCTTCTACGAGGTCATCACCACTCGTTTCACTTCTCATCGAAGTGTCTGATTTTTCGCACTGATCTAGTGATTGGAGCAGATTTCTTTTCAATCCTTCTAAGTATTGATTTATCAAATCAATTTTATCTCCGTCTTGGATTGATATTCTCCGAGCAATATGTTTAACAGTGCTTTCTTCTATTATCCTCTTTTGAGGGGCCGTTACATATAAATGGACTTGTGTTTTAATAGAATCTAATAATTCTTGTCCATATAACGTCTTTGTTTTGGGATCAGTCTTCATCAATTTGTCCCAAAAATTATTGTAGAATACCCTATATAAACAAGGGATTTGTTCTTCCGTATAACCTAATTCCGGAGTCCATTTATGGATCCAGGGGATTGAAAATTCAATAAAGAAGTAGATTTGATCAATTTTTTCTAGGTAGCAGATATGATCTGCGTGATATAACTCTGTTAAGAACGGCGAAGCTTTTGTCCATTCTTTGTATAACTTTAGAAATGGTTCGGGCAAAATCTTGGTAGTAGGACCGTGGTATGACCACCAGTTTAAAAACCAGTTAGGGATAGGTCCTGTAAATACCTTTGCGCATACTTTGATAAACCAAGTATGCTTATGTCTCTCATTGTTATAATAAAGCACCCTATCAAATGCTTGAATATAATCCCAATAAGTGAAATTCATAGGTGATTTATTAAGGCTTATCTGCCTTTCTTTCATTGTTGAAATACCCCATTCTTCAACAGATATAATCTGTTTGATAATGACTTTTGAAAAGTTATAAACATTTTCATTTGTGTTATAACCTGAAAAGTGCTGGAATTCTGCACTACCTGTACTGATCAGGATAGTTTCATAATAGGTGCGGGTTTTATATGATTCACCCGGATAGTATAATCCATTAATCAGATATCTCTGAAATATTTTCCACGGTTCTTCTTTTCTCTGAATCTCAGAGTTTTCAAGGAGAAATATCATTTCTCTCTTTGGTAACTTTTCATATGACTTGATATCGTCATTGTCTTCCTCTTTAGCAATTGAAGCAAAAGTATCACTTTGCTTTTTGGATGCTAAATAAGCCTGCAGATGTCCATATAACGGACTATCTTCTGGAATATCTTCCAGATGTATAGAATGTCCTGAGGATTCTCCTGTATGCGGCACCTTTGAGTTTATCAAACTCTTTTTTCCTCTTTGTATTACTGGAGAGTTTGATGAGGATCCGTATGACGATCCCTGACGGGTGACCCATGAAGGGTCCATTCTGCGGAAATTGCAAATCATTATTAATTAAAAAGTGATTGCAAATCATTATTAATTAAAAAGGATAGCATAATTCTAGTGCTGATATCATCTTGACCGAAGGGACACACATTTTCAATTAACTGAAGAATATCAATAACTTCTTGAAAATTAGAGTGTTCTTCTTCCCTTGTTTTAATTATGTCAGCCATAATTATATCAAGTATAACTTCTTGTAAGTCTCTATTTAATTTAATCACTTTAAGAATAGTGATCAATACCTTATCATCAAAAAACATGGTATAATAATTCATAATCTATTCTAAATATTCCCGGGATAGAAAATCCGGAAGGGAATTATCAATTCCTTTTTTGTATTGTATTTCAAAATCGAAAGGTGCTAGCTGAGCCTGCCATCTAGCAAATATTAATTTTGAAGCATCGTGCTTAAAATCTTTGTCAAACATGTATTTAACAGATTGAGCATCAGTTTTTATCAAAAACTTTTGGTTGTATAAGTCGTCTTGAAATTTTAATACACACTTAACAATTGTTAACATTTCATGCGCCACAGTAGCGTATTTCTTCTGGGCTTCGGTCCATTTACCAGAGTGAAATCTTATTAAGTATTCACTCTTATTATTGGGATTTACTTGTTTCAAAATCCCTCCATATCCAACATTAGACGCATCTGTCTCGATAATCTTTTGCCAAGTAGGATTGGCAAGGGTTAAACAAGGTAAAGATTTAACACGCCCTTTAATACTTTTGACTAACTCAGTATGTTGGTTAGTCCAAGGGTGTTTATGATCTTTCTTCAGCCGATCGTATAGAGGGGCTAGATCTCGTGACAAACTTTTATAAAAAGGGGATATATAATTCAGACTTCCCAAAAATCTTTGTAATTGAGTCCTGTCAGTGATAACATCAGGAAATTTTGAGGCAAAATCAATAGATCTTTGTATTGGGGTAATTTTTCCCTGGCAAATATTATGACCTAGAAAACGAACATTTGTTTGGAATAGACTCATCTTAGATTTAGAAATTACTAAACCGTTTTGTATAACAATTTTCTTGAAAATATCAAGATGCTTGATATGCATCTCCAAAGTTTTGGAAAATACTAATATGTCGTCAATATACACAATGATAAAATCCAAATATGGGTTAAAAATATCATTCATAATTTTTTGAAATTCAGAAGGGGCATTTTTCAAACCAAATGGCATAACATTCCATTCATATTGCCCAAATGGAACATTGAAAGCAGTTCTATAAGTATGCTCTTTAAATATTTGAATTTGCCAATAACCAGATTTTAAATCAAATTTTGAAAATATATTGGCGTCATATAACCTAGATAGCAAGTCCCTTTTATTAGGGATAGGATACCTAATCCATTTTAGATGTTTATTTAATGGTTTATAATTTATAACTAAGCGAGGAATACCTCGTTCCTTTTCTGCCGCATTATTAACATAAAAGGCAGAACATGACCAAGGAGATTTTGAGGGTTTTATCAAACCCTTTTGTAACAAACTATCAATCTCGTTTTTGCAGAATTCAACTAGCTCAGCATTCATCTGGCAAGGTCGAGATTTAGTAGGAATATCATCCTCAGAGAAGGTTTCTTCGTATGGAAGAGTTACAATATGCCTTTTCCTGTTCCAAAAGGCACTAGGGTGATCGGCGCAAACATCAACGGCCATTTTTTCAGCAATCAATTTAATCTTCTGCTGAACTTTTGCAGATTGTATAGTATCGAATATATTCATACTAAGAATTTCTAATTGTAATGAATCAACATGCCTTTGTTTCATATTAATCAAGGCATTAATATCTCTAGTTACGGGATCTGTAACAAAGGAATAGCTTATCTTTTTATCTTGATAATTAGCAGAAAAACCATGTTCATCTATATTATTAAACGGATAAATAGCATTAATAAAAGGTGTTCCAAGTATGATTGGAGGGTATAACTGGTTTTTTACCAAAAAGAAGAAATGTGGAATACAGACTTTATTCTGGCAAATATGAGTATTAGGCAATTTGTACTCTAATACAAAGAGGAAAAAAGAGTTTGATAAACTCAAAGGTACCGCATACAGGAGAATCCTCAGGACATTCTATACATCTGGAAGATATTCCAGAAGACAGTCCGTTATACGGACATCTGCAGGCTTATTTAGCATCTAAAAAGCAAAGTGATACTTTTGCTTCAATTGCTAAGGAAGAAGACAATGATGATATCAAGTCATATGAAAAGTTACCAAAAAGAGAAATGATATTTCTCCTTGAAAACTCTGAGATTCAGAGAAAAGAAGAACCGTGGAAAATATTTCAGAGATATCTGATTAATGGATTATACTATCCGGGTGAATCATATAAAACCCGCACCTATTATGAAACTATCCTGATCAGTACAGGTAGTGCAGAATTCCAGCACTTTTCGGGTTATAACACGAATGAAAATGTTTATAACTTTTCAAAAGTCATTATCAAACAGATTATATCTGTTGAAGAATGGGGTATTTCAACAATGAAAGAAAGGCAGATAAGCCTTAATAAATCACCTATGAATTTCACTTATTGGGATTATATTCAAGCATTTGATAGGGTGCTTTATTATAACAATGAGAGACATAAGCATACTTGGTTTATCAAAGTATGCGCAAAGGTATTTACAGGACCTATCCCTAACTGGTTTTTAAACTGGTGGTCATACCACGGTCCTACTACCAAGATTTTGCCCGAACCATTTCTAAAAGTTATACAAAGAATGGACAAAAGCTTCGCCGTTCTTAACAGAGTTATATCACGCAGATCATATCTGCTACCTAGAAAAAATTGATCAAATCTACTTCTTTATTGAATTTTCAATCCCCTGGATCCATAAATGGACTCCGGAATTAGGTTATACGGAAGAACAAATCCCTTGTTTATATAGGGTATTCTACAATAATTTTTGGGACAAATTGATGAAGACTGATCCCAAAACAAAGACGTTATATGGACAAGAATTATTAGATTCTATTAAAACACAAGTCCATTTATATGTAACGGCCCCTCAAAAGAGGATAATAGAAGAAAGCACTGTTAAACATATTGCTCGGAGAATATCAATCCAAGACGGAGATAAAATTGATTTGATAAATCAATACTTAGAAGGATTGAAAAGAAATCTGCTCCAATCACTAGATCAGTGCGAAAAATCAGACACTTCGATGAGAAGTGAAACGAGTGGTGATGACCTCGTAGAAGATACACAACCTATACAGCCAGAAATGATATTATCTGACAGAGATATCGACAAGGTGGAAGAATTCCTCCAACAAATGCACAATTTGGACAAAAAGAAGACTTGACAGCTTATCAGCCGCCAGGACCCACTTAAACAGTAGATACATTGTTCATCCACAGTAGAAACACTGTTTATCTACAGTAAAAACACTGTGTAGGGACCCAGATGTGGGACCCATTTTACTATTCAAGATTTTTTTTTTTTGTTATATAAGGATGCTTCTTCATTTGAAGAAAGAAGGCCGGAACCCCCCTCTCTCTCTACTTTCTCTCTCCTCTCTCTCAACCAACCCCCCTTTATAAACATTTAGTTTATAGTTTGTAAATCAAGTTGAAGAATTAATAAAAGTTTTGAAGTTCATCTTCAGGGCCTTGCTTCTCGGCCTACAAGGTACATATTTTTATTTTTTGTAATTTTAGTCTTTATCCCTAGCCATGACTATGTCCGGCTAAACGGATTCATATCTATGTTGAAGAACTAATTTCTCTTGCATCTTAACCATGAAGAATCCAGACTCTTTCAAAATATAAAGAAATTTTTAATATAGTTTCTTGATTTGGTTCCAAGATGGTGGTACAGTCGGTTCTGGTACTACTCTTATTGGCTTTGCCTTAGTGGCTACGTCTAGCTAGCTGTGACCTTAAAGCCCGTCTGAAGTTGTCAAAAGGGCTACCTCTTTCACAGTTAGAACTGCTAGACACATGGGCTCAGTAAGAGTATGTATCGGGCTTAGACAGGCCCCTTGCTTGGGTAAAAGGACATAGATCCTTCCATACAGTCATTAAACTATAATAGAATTTCCGTATATTTCGAATCCTTATTGGTCGTGCGGACTACCGCCAACCTTTAAAGTGTACTAAAGCAGCTAGATTTGGATGGCCGTGCGGACTACCGCCCGCCTACCTAGATCCTGGTGTAAAATGACACACATATATAAGGCACTATATATATATCTAATACATATAAACTATATATACATACATACATACATACATACATACATACATACATACATACATACATACATACATACATACATACATACATACATACATACATACATACATACATACATACATACATACATACATACATACATACATACATACATACATACATACATACATACATACATACATACATACATACATACATACATACATACATACATACATACATACATACATACATACATACATACATACATACATACATACATACATACATACATACATATATATATATATAAGGCAATATATATTACATAAGGCAATATATAATTATATATACACATAATACACCCTTATATATACATACTATACATACTATATATACTATATATATATTTATATAGCTATATATAAGCAATTTATACTAGTATATGCATATATAGTTTACAAGAAAGTGCCTTAGATAAAAAAAAAATTAAAAAAATAGCCCGAAACGAAAAAAGCCCGTTAGGCCTTATATATATATATATATATATATATATATATATATACATACACACATATATAAGGCACTATATATATCTCTAATACATATAAACTATATATATATATATATATATATATATATATATATATCTAATACATATAAACTATATATATATATATGTGTGTGTGTGTGTATATATACATACATACATACATACATACATACATATATATAAGGCAATATATATTACATAAGGCAATATATAATTATATATACACATAATACACCCTTATATATACATACTATACATACTATATATACTATATATACTATATATATTTATATAGCTATATATAAGCAATTTATACTAGTATATACATATATAGTTTACAAGAAAGTGACTTAGATAAAAAAAATTAAAAAAAATAGCCCGAAACGAAAAAATCCCGTTAGGCCCGTTTAGGCCCGCGGGCCCGGCCCATTTAGCCCAGGACCATGTGGGCTTAGGATCACCGTGGGCCGGTTCCACACATTGGGATCGTTTGGCCCGGGACCGCCTCAACCCGGCCTGCCTCAAGCCTAGGCCCGTTTAGGCCCGTTTGGCCCGGGCCCGGACCACAATACAGCCTTAGATCATACCCAATTGTGCGGTTCCCGGACTCTCTCCTTGTGGATGCTGCTTCCGCTCATGTACCATGGCACTGAGGCTCTTGAGGTCAGGACAATTCCTGAAGCCATGTGGCCCTCCGCATATATAGCATCCCTTCTTCTTGACCTGCGCCTTCTTCTCGGCGTAGCCGTGATGACCACTCAGCCTTTTGAAATCTTGAGTCTTGGAGTATTGTTGTTGTTTCTCCTTGACTTTTCCATGGTCTCCCCCACCTTTGGCATTGTTAACCTTTGACTCCTTGACATTGTCTTTGTCGTGTTTGTCATGCCTGAAATCCATTAATGATTTGGCCTCTACTATGGCTTGATCTATATCAGTGATTTGTCGGCGTTGCAACTCCTGCTTAGCCCAATTTTACAACCCGTCCATGAAGTGGAACAACAAGTCATCATTGGTCAGGTTGGGGATTTGAAGCATAAGGGTAGTGAACTCCTTGACATAGTTACGTATGCTCCCTGTTTGCTTCAATTCCCTAAGTTTGTGCCTTGCCTCGTACAAGACATTGTTTGGAAAGAACTGTCTCTTGAAATCCACTTTGAACTGATCCCATGTGCTAATAGTACATAGATCTTTATCCACGTCGGTCATCTTCCTTCTCCACCATAGCATGGCAGTCTAAGAGAGGTATAATACCGCAATGTTGATTTTGGCCTCGTCGTCCCTCACTTTGCCGTGCCAGAAGTAGTTCTCCAAGTGCCAAAGGAAGTTTTCCACTTCTTGTGCATCATGAACACCTTGGAACACTGGGGGTTTGGAGCCTCAATCTTGGTTTCCCTTGTCACCACAACATTGCTAGTTATCTCGGTCACGCCAGCATTGACATGCTCCTTGAGTGACTCTATCTTTGCCTTCATAGCATCGATAGTACTCAAAGCCTCCATGAGTCCGCACTTTAAGGCAGTGATAGTTTGCCTTAGTTCCATCTCAGTCTGTGTACATCCCTCCAAGTCATTTAGGATACTCTTAATCTCTTCAAGAGTGTGCCCCTCAAGAATGTTAAGGGTGTCTTCCACCTTCCCCAAGCGTTGGCCAAAGATCTCCACGGCGTCCATCCCCGCGTTCATCTTCATCACCCACTCTTTACCGAGCGAGACATCCTCTAGAAGGACCTCCACTTCATCCTCGCTCTCCTCAGTGGCAGATGGTTCTTGAGATGTAAGCCCTTCGTTTGACACAACCTCAGGTGGCACCTCCTGGCTCTTGTTGGTGGCATTCCTCTTTTTGCTACGGCCGCTCTTGCCAGCAGCATCCTGGATGACGTTGGCTTGGGTGTTAGCAGCATTAAATTCTCCGTCGTTCGTCATTCCCTTAGTTGAAACCTTTGCTCCGATACCACGTTGTCACGTCCTTAGTTGTTAACTAAGTACACGTGCGACACTTGACAACTCGCTCATGATCTTGTATAACTTGCTCAGGTTCTTGCTATATCAAGTCAGCCTTACTACACTCAAGATCGCTAAGAGAATGCAAGAAAGAACACAAGAGAATTGTTAAAGAAGCTTTGTATTAGAGAGAACTTGAATTGTTTGCTTGATGAATTACAAATGAATGACCCCCTTTATATACTAGTCTCCTATGGGCTAGTGTGTAAATATTGATTATTACACAAGTCCTTGATATTTACAAGATAAAGGCTTTTTCTAGAATTCTCAACAAGCCTAGAAGATTCCATGGACATTCCTAGCAAATCCATAAGGATCTAGGTTCTTCCTAAGGAAATGTCCATACCTCTCTAGAATCTTCTCACAAATGCTAGCCTTCTTCTTATGTAAGCTTTCACATGGTATTAATATATGTCAAATGGCACCTATAAGGCATGATGACATGGCAGATCATCACATAATACTCTAAAAGTTCAATTGTCACTTATACTTTCACAATTTGTTATACAACTTGAGCCATTGCTCCTCAATATTCATAGGTCACAATTCTTTCCACAAACTATATACAACAATTAAAAACCATCACCAAGGCATGAAAGATACAACAGAGTCATGATAATCACAATATAAAGACTTACGGGCATGCTAGACACCAACGTATAGATACTCGTCACGATGCCTATACGTCGTACTCGACAATTACCACATAGCAAATAAGACTCAACCCCTAATCCCTCAAGCTAAGGTTAGACCAAACACTTACCTCGATGCCATGAACACAATCCACGATTCAATTATAGCTTTACCCCTTGATTCCACCACCAATTCGCTCATATCTAGTCACAAGTTACTTAATTACATCAATAAACGCTAAATGAATCAATTTGAATGCATGAAAATGGATTTTCCAAAGTTTTACCCAAAAACTCAAAATCGCCCCCGGGCCCACATGGTCAAAACCCGAGGTTCGAACCAAAACTCGATTACCCATTCCCCCACGAACTCAAATATATAATTTATTTTGAAATCGGACCTCAAATCGAGGTCCAAATCCCCAAATTTTGAAAAACCTAGGTTCTACCCAAAACACCCAATTTTCCCCATGAAAATTATTGATTTTGAGTTGAAATCATGTTAGAAGATGTTAAGGAGTGAAGAAAATGAGTTAGAAATCACTTACCAACGTTTTGGAGAAGAAAGGTTGTTTGAAAAATTGCCTCTTATGTTTTTGGGGTTTTGAAAAATAAAAAATAACTGAAAATTTCGTCTAAATATACTATTCTCATATGCCCTGTGCGGACCACACAAAAATAACTGCGGCCGCACAGCACTACTTGTATTTTGTAGTAACAAGTCTTAGTATTTTAGCCATAACTTTCTCTACAGATGTCCAAATGCATATTATAATATGTTTCTGAAAACTAGATTCAAAGATATACAACTTTTGTTTATGAATCATCCTCACATTCCTTGTAGATAAAAAGATATGAGCTTCCGAAGTCGGATCAGTGAATCTGTGCGGACCGCACAAAATCAACTGCGGCCGCACAGTCACCAGTGCGGACATCACAAAAACTACTGCGGTCAGCACTGCGGGTTCAGAGGTTTGCACTTCTCTGAACCTGCAACATCCATATTTTTAAGCCTAAGACATCCCGGAACCTACCCGAAACTCACCCGAGCCCTCGGAACTCCAAACCAAGTGCACACACAACCTCAAAAACATCCTACGGACTTATTCGTGTAATCAAATCGCCCAAATAACCTCAATAACAATGAATTAAACCTCAAAATCAAAGAATTTTCTCAAACTTCTCAAAACATCAATCAATATTTTTTTTGCAATTTAAGTCTGAATCACGTCAAATGACATCCGTTTTTCGCCAAATTCCACATAAACGTCTTAAATCATATATAAGACCTGTACCGCGTGCCGGAACCAAAATACGGGCCCGATACCATCATGTTCTAAGCAAAATTCATTTCAAATTCCTTTGGGACCGTCAAATCACGGGTCCGGGTCCGTTTACCCAAAACGTTGACCGAAGTCAAATTTATTCATTTTACAGTCAAAACTTATCATTTTTCACAAATTTTCACATTTATGTTTTCCGGCTATGCGCCCGGACTGCGCATGCAAATTGAGGTGATGGTAAGGAAGGTTTTTAAGGCCTCGAAACATAGAATTTCATTGCAACACACATATATCTTTGTTTCTATCAAAAAATTCTTTAAAAGGAACTCGTATAGTATGGCATTGATCAGCCCTCTTCACATCATCATTCAAGAATATTTCACTTCTTGAATAATAATTTATGACCTTTCCATTAAAAGATGATTAGAAGACCTACATGACATGTGCTATATGCTTTTTAGGCATTCATTTATTGTGAAATGAACAATTACATCTACAGAATATGTGATACTAGTGCGGGCACAACAACTGTGAGCAATAATGTGTAAATGTATACCTTGGCTTAAATTTTTTTTTGGACGATTCTTAGTGTAACACTATATTGATACTATTCAGAAACTTTCTAAGCGTTTTAAAAGGATGACATAGTTGGCTATATTCACCAATCACCAAATAGAATGAGGCGAACATTTTTAGTTTAGATTGACAGTCCTCTATGTTATTTACTTTTCAAAATTTATGCGCTAAGACTTGTACCATGCATTATATTAAATATTGTCTGCTCGTATATTTGTCCAGTTTTCTTGTAATAGACAAATTAGTCAGTGTATACCTTTAAAAATTTATCCAAAAAATATTTTTTTTCCCGTCTTTTATCGTAAATGATCTATTATATGCAGTGCAAAAAATGTTCTTAGCCTTGTGGCCATTATTGTTGTTAAAAAAATGGTAGCATCTTTGGTGGTTCTTTTAAGAATTCACTTGTTTTTTCTTTTAATTTTTTGAGTAGGATTATGGAGTTAGCGACATGATCTGATAAACGAATTAGAACTAACAAAAGATATATTTTAATAATTAAGTATAACCAACTTCCTTCTAAAAATATTTGTTGAACTCTTTTTCATAGTAATTTAGATTAAACGTAATGTGTTATAGTTTGTTTAATTCTCTTCTACTACTGTTTGCATCTCTAAGTTGCGTTCTATAAATAGACATTAAGAAATGAAGATAGCTTTTAAGAGTAAAGACGTTACATTCTCTGTTTGGCAAACTGCAGATCTTTTTCCAAAAAAAAAAAATAACTTTACACTTGAAATTAAGCAACAACATTAATCTGGTGCAAATATCACATGAAGGTAAACGAATTTCTGAATCTACTCATAGTTGTTACTAACCCAACTGAAATCCCAAATGCAAAAGGTGAAAATCAGTCTTTGTCGGTGATGAATATTGAGCTAAGAGTGAGTCACATAGCGACTCATCTCATTCATTATTAGTCTTAATTATTTCCAACTCCAGTGAAATGTGTGACATATTCAAAACCCGAATTTGGTGTATTTAATTTATTTGAAGTAATTACTTATAGCATATGTTTTTATATTAGCCATGTAATAAAGATATGTTTTATCAACATAGTACGAAGTTGCCATCATATAGTGTCTTCTAGAAAATTCTACGCCCTTGTTTTTCAAGTTTACCATAGTAAAGGCAACTGAATTTATTCTTACTGCATAACAAATTAAATACGATTGTAGAGATTAAGTATAAGAAAAAAAAAAGACAATTTAAGTTCTACAAAAAGTATTTGAACTAAATCCTAAGGAAAAAAGTTATTTTCCTTCAAAATAATTTAATGCAATTCTCAATTTATAAGAGTTTAAACTTTCATGCAATCTAATATAGCCCCAAAAAAAGATGCCTTTTTATATTTAAAATAATTAAATTATAGAATTTCTCTTTTACTCTTAATGAGATGATTTATAACCACAAAATAGCTTAGGGTTGTTTTAGACCATAAATTTCAAAAGTCTTCGTTTCTTTCTGGGTGAAAATAATTTACATCCTGCTAACTCTGTTTTAAAATTCAAATTCCCCCCTCAACATTGAGCAATTGTTATTCTCCCCCTCATTTTTTAATTAATTTTTTAAATACCTATTGTTAATCTCTATATAATCAATTTTTATATTTCTTTTAAATTTTTCTTAATATTATTATATTTTTTCTCATTTTTTTAATATCTATGTTATGAACTTGCCTATATAATAACTACATTGCATTTTTAAAATAAAAAAGGTAATCAATCATACGATTTAATGATAGTAATAATAAAATAATGACCGGAATAAATCAAATTACTCATATGAGTAATTTAATTAATAGTACTTAAATTTTCCAAGTGCAAGATGGAGACTTTCCAAAAAAAAAAGTACCTAAACTAACTTAGTAAAATTTGACAATGGAAGTATTGACCGAAAGAGTATTTACTTTTATATCTAGCTATTCTAAATGACATTCAAGAGAAAAACAGTATGTTTAAGCATGTACCGAGTTAATTTGATTCATTTGATAAAAAATTTATGTGTCCTTTGAAGTTATTGCAATCGTCTAATCAATAATCATGTATGCCATTTAGAATTTTTTATTTCCTAAATGAAAAATTATTGTTATGCCTTCTTGAATATACTAACCTAGTATGTAGAATTTAGTTTCATTGTCTAAGTGAGCATATCTCTCCTTTTGAATTTAAATTATAATCTTGGCGACAGTTGAAAAATATCATAAAATTAATGGGTTTTGTTTAGCATCTCAATTTGGTGTATGCACCACTTTATTCTTGTATAGACAGTTAGACATTTAGAAGAACGTAACTATTCAACCTTATAATCAATTGGAACTCTCAAAAAGACTTTTGTTTTTCCCTTTAAAATTGTTGAATTCCATAACCACAAATATATACACATGGATGTTTAAATCAAGCTGAGGCCTGAGTGGTATCATGGTGTTTCTGCCGATGTTATATTGGGAACTAACTAATAATGAAATGAACACTGAGGATGAATAGGGACTTCTATATATTATAATTTCAAACTTCGAAACATATATATTTTTCTATTCATATGTTATTTTAGAACATTATAATGAATTTTAATGAAAAATGTACTATTTTTTTGTTGCAATTATGAGCGGATACACAAAAGTTACTTATTTTAACCATTAGGTTCGCAAGTCGTAATGTTCAAATTATCACTATTTAAAGTTATTATATTAAGTATTTTATTTGTGTAATATTATTCACCCTTTTGTTAATATCATTAATTATATTACTTATATTATATTGGAAGGAAGAGAGCCTATCAACAATCTAAAGATAAAAAAGGGCGGGTCACAGTAAAACTTCTGTGGGGCCACAGTAATTTCTCCAAACTGAAACTTCAATGAGTAGATACCTCATTCTTGTGGGGCCACAGTAATGAGATAATTTGGCAGGCAAAGTGGCACGTTAATTAGATATCAAAGATGGGCAAATTGGTCTTCACAACTAAAAATAAAAAAGGGCTACAATAGTAATACACAGTGGTCCAATCAAAATAAACACAAAAGAAGGTAAAAATTCAATTTTATCCCTGTTAGATAGCACACAGCACGACCCGAAGCTCCTTAACGATCCCTGATATATAAATAGAATGCTTTAAATGATAATTTCAAGAAAAATTCTGTATATATAATGATTTATTGTGAACAGAAAAAAATTTACGTCTGTATGTAAAAGAGTCAATGCGCAAAGCATTATCCAATTCCATAATATAGAAAGATTACCTACACCACCTATTAGTTCTTGCGAAACAACATGATTTAAGCATAATGGAATAAAAGAACATACCAAAGAAACGGGCGTTATATATATATGGGGACTCTCTACTTGGTGTGGAATTCAAAATAAACATGTTAAAAACAAAGTATAATCTATTTAATTTTAAAGCTCTCTCTATCACCTTGTCTGGCATTCTTCCAAAGAGCATTATATTGATGAAAATACAACAACACAAATTTCCTCAGAAGGAATACATAGTGCTCAGTCACAACCCATATCTAATCAAAATGGAATTTTGTCAGCCTTTCTCTTCGTAATAGGTATTCTAAAATTGTTTGGTCTCGATTAATAAATGGATCCTTTCATTTTCACATATTTCAATTATACTGCACCCATGACATGAGACGTCTTCAAGCACAAATTAAACATCTCCTTAAACTTTTTGTTGAAATAGACTTTCCTCCTAGAGGCCTCAAGCGCAGTGCACTTTGAGTATAAATAGAGGTGAAGTGAAGCCATTTTGATTCAACTCTACTTCTACAATATCTACTTGCTTTCTCCCTCTAGCTAGGCTACAAGCTCCTTTCTTAAGAAGAACAAGTTTTCAGAATGGCACAGTGCACTGATTTATATCGGTCGTATATCCTGTAACATTTCTTTCTGATTGCAAATGTCAAATATATAATAGGAGAAGAAGCTTTTCTACAGAGGGGCGAGAATATTCAAAGCAGTTAAGGAAGATTTGTGGAACAAAGGAATGCAAAATGCTAAAAATGTGAGATCATAAATTACAGTTTCACCTACTGCATTATTATACTTTTCAGTAACGCAAAATAAAAACGCAATGTTAGGCAATCCTGACTGGATCTTCGGCAGGAGGGTTGGCTACAATCTTGAACTGCGACAAGTTCAAGTCCTTCTTTCCCGATGATGTCAAAGTAAAGTGCGTTGCAAACGCAGGCTTCTTCATCAATGCGTGAGCTCTTCTTCCTCGTCTCATTAATTTAAGTGCGGATGCTATTTGGTACTCAAGCGTGTTAGGATTATTTTATGCAGGAAGACAATCTTTGGTACTTCAGACATTCAAGAGATGTATCAGAAAGTTGTAACTTTACATGTGAGTCCCATCTCATCCTTTCTTTTTGGGTTATAAATAGGTATATATGCGTAACAAGTATGTTCAAGTTAGAATCTTTTTATATAACAAATTTTTCCTCTCATTCAAGGGATCGGCTAAGAATTTGCCTCCATCTTGCGCCTCTGCAATGGAACCAAGTCTGGTAAGAGTTTTTATAAGCTTTTTCGAAATAAAATTCTTTTCTGCCTGCTATATAAGTATTGCCCACTAACAATCTCGTTTTTTCCTTAAATAATGGTACAGTGCTTTTTTCCGCAGCATGTTATTCCATATGTTCAGACTCCATTTTTTATTATTAATTCACACTATGACGCTTGGCAGGTCAGGGAAACAAATAAATGCTAATTCTCTTCGTTTTAAGAATTTTGTTAATTTGCTGCTTTTTTTTTTTTTTTTTTAAGTTTCTACAAAATCTAAAAAGATAATTTCATCCAGATTAATAATACTTTGGTTCCTGCATACCTCGATCCGCAACATACCTGGGATCATTGCAAGGCTCTAATAAGTAATTGCACGTTTAGCCAGTGTATAATTATTCAACGTTAGCCCATTTCTGGTGATCAACTAATACCTTTCAGATCACACAAGTATAAATTCTAATTAATGATCTGTTTCACCTGTTTTCTTCTTTTAATATAATAGTTTTTGGAGTGGAGTTCTTGAAGGCATTTGAGGGACTCACCCCTTCTTATACGAGGGGTTACTTCATCACATCTTCTCCCGCTCATTCTCAAATTATATGGCCGAGTTACTGGTACAGTGCTACCTCTCCAAGAGTACTTAATAAGGTAATCTTTCTTTTATAGTGTTTGAATACATGTGCTTTTTTTGTTTTTGGATTTATCATGTGTCTATCATTCGCAATCTTAATTTACGAGTTAATAACAGATTTTGTTTTAACATTTTATCTGTGTAGACAATTGCGGAAGCTGTTGCAGATTGGTACTTTGATAGAGCAGTTTTCCATTAATACATAGACCCATATCCATGTGCTAGAGATTGCTTGTGAATTTTTAAAGTAGTCTTGTGCTAAATGCTCTGCTGAGCTGTGTAGAAGTACTGTTCCAGCATTCAGTGAATGAAACATTAACTTTTATTTAGATTCCAATTACCGTTTCTTTCGCTGAGTATGAAGTTACGTTCTTGCCATTGCTGGGTATATATATCTAACCATATTGGCAAAGTTGGCTTTGTTATTTCACAGCTTTCTTTAAAATCTGTAAAAGGATAATTAAAAAGTCGGACAAAGTTAATGAAATGAAGGAATAAAAGTTGCATTTATGTAAAATTTGCCTACCCCGTCCTTCTAATTAATATTCCAAATATGGTTGGTTATTTTTTAAAACATATATCAAAAGCCATCAGTGTTGATGGGGATTAGGCATGGATCCTACATGTCCCATTCTATGTACATTCGTAAAGTAACCAAATGCAGCTTTCAAAAGACTAGCTTGTTTGATTAAAAAAAAAAAAATAGTAACAATAATAATAATTGTATACGGTCGAAGTCGAACTCGACTTCAACTTGGTAGATTTGACTTAGAACGTGGCGACCACAGACTGGAAATTGACCTCGAGTCTCACTGAGCAAGAACCTGAGGTCGGAAGACCTGCCTTCGAGGAACGTAGAGTTCGGTGTCGATCTTAGCCTCAAGCAAGCTCGGAAATAAAAAATGAAAGACCGAAATATCCGCGACCGGGAAAATATTACGGCAGGAATCTCGGCGCATATCGGCAAGGAACCAGCAATTAGCAAATCAAAAGATTTTTTTTCCTTTTATAGAAATGTATCTAGAATAGGACCCCTCTACTATGTAAAGAGGTGTACGATAATTCATTGCACACATTATAACATGCATCCTAAAGCAATATACTATTATATAGTTCTCATTATCGCATCATTCTGTTCCGATATCGATTAAGGCATTTTTGACTCAAGGATGACCAACCTTCAAGGCCAAGATTGTTTAACTTGTGTGGTTTTGCATTTACTTTTCTATCATTAATATCAATATTAATCTGATTTCTCAATTTATATCAAGTTAGATCATGTATCTTTAAAATAGCGTATAAATTCAATTCTTATCTGATTTTTAGGGTAAATAGTTTGGCACGTATCGTGGGGCTAAGGATAATAGTGGCTATTTGATACGAATTTTCATAACACACACTATTTTACACTTATTCTTTGAAGTGTCTCTGATTTCAAGTTTAAGCTCAAAATGTCAAACTCACAATTAGCACCTCTACCTACTGACGATGAGTCTGGTCACCACGGTGAAAACAAAAATATAGCGCCTGGTAATGAGGTACCGCCTATTGATTCCATCGGAATTCCAATTGCGCACCCGTTGGACACTAATTCGCATGTGGCTATCGACACAAGCCTCCCTACTGACCCCGAGAATAGCATCTGTGGTGGAGCCCGATCGACAACATAGAAAACTCAAAACAATGTAGGAGACAGGGTCAATCTACGAATGATCTTCAAAATGTTACAGGCTTAACAAGCGGTGATAGCTCAGTTAAAAAACCAGAGCTGCGTACCGAGCAAGATCGAGCCCGAACCGTCTTGAGAGATTGCTCGTAGGGAGGATCCGGCCATGGAAAGGTCGAGTGGGAACGAGCCGGGTAATAACCCCGAGATCATAAAAATGCTCGAGGATCTAACAAAACGAGTAGAATCAGGGGAGAAGAAAATCGAAGCAAACAACAAAATGGTGGAAACCTACAATTCCAGGGTCGATAAGATCCCGGGAGCACCGCCGATAATACTGAAAGGCTTGGATTCAGAGAAGTTTGTACAGAACCCTTTCCCTTTGGGTGCGGCTCCAAAGTCGATCCTTAAAAAATTCTGTATGCTCGAGATTCCTAAGTACAATGGAATGAGTGACCCAAATGAGCATGCCACTTCATACATATGCGCCATCAAAGGAAATGACTTGGAGGATGATGAGATCGAGTCTGTCTTGCTGAAGAAATTTGCAGAAACCTTGTCAAAAGGAGCTATGATATGGTATCACAACTTACCCCCTAATTATATTGACTCATTTACTATGCTTGCAAACTCTTTTGTGAAAGCACACGCTGGGGCAATTAAGGTCGAAACCAGGAAGTCAGATCTCTTCAAAAAAGGGAAAATGGATAATAAAATGCTCAGAGAGTTCGTTTCTTGGTTTTAAATGAAATGGATGGACCTGCCACCAGTCGCTGATGATTGGGCTATCCAAGCTTTTATCCAAGGGCTCAATGTTCGATTTTTGGTAGATTCACAGCAGTTGAAGCAGAATCTGATAGAATATCATGCCATTACCTGGGCTGATGTGCATAGATAAACATTGGGTCCGGACCATGTTCTATGTTAAATGAAAGAAGAAATGAGTGAGGCCAGAGCAATCGAGGATTCAGGAGCAAGAATGGTTTCGACTGGCCTATCGGACCTAAAGAAACACCGAGATTATCATCATATAACTTTAACATTGATGCTACCACCATCGTATCGGCTATTAGACGTATCAAAGATACCAAATGGCCTCGACCTCTACAATACGACCCATCAAAAAGGGATCCAAACCAAATGTGCAAATATCATGGCACTCACGGCCATAGAGCAGAGGATTGCCGATAGTTAAAGGAGTAGGTAGCCAGGTTATTCAACAACAAGCATCTTCAAGAATTCTTGAGTGACCGAGCCAAGAATCATTTCAGAAATAGGGACTTTAATAAACAAAACCGAGCAAGAAGAACCTCAGCACGTCATCTACATGATCATCGGAGGGGTCGATGTTCCTCAAGGTCCGATGTTAAAGTGCACCAAAGTATCCATCACAAGAGAGAAACGGACTCGAGATTACATACTAGAAGGAACTTTGTCTTTCAGCGATGAGGACATAGAAGGAATTGTACAGCCCCATAACGATGCACTGTAATATCTGTACTCATGAATAAATCTCGAGTTAAACGTGTGTTAATTGATCCAGGTAGCTCAGACAACATTCGATCGAGGGTCGTAGAACAACCCGGCCTACAAAACCAAATCCTGCTTGCAGCCTGAGTGCTAAACGAATTCAACATTGTATACGGTAAAATCGGAGTGTCCAATTTTCCGTCATTATGATGTCTCGTAAGCACATTTCACAAGGTTTGAGACTAAGTTCGAGGTTCATCCTTGAGGGCTATCGGTGCTCTACCTCGGGGAAATGCGGACCAACGGCTATGATGGAAAAGTGGGGAGTTCCCAAGGCGCACAACTAGGGGTGACAAAGTCTAGTGAGCTGAGTTTAGACCCAAATCATGGCGTCAACTAGCTATCCCATCCCCATATCTTTGCAATAAATGTACTTGTACTATGTTGGGATTTCCCCTCATATATAAAGGGGATTCTTGAAATTTTGGAAACATCTGTTGCTCCATACTTAATATACTTGAACATTTTCTCTGCTCTCTAACATATTCTCTTGGTCTTATTACTTCATTTATTGCTCATATTTATTGTGTTCTACTTAAAGTTCATCATTTATTGCTCATATTTATTGTGTTCTACTTAAAGTTCATCATTTATTGCTTATTATTGGCCATAAAAAACCGTCATTAATTTATTTATAATTGTTAGTCTCCATCGACCACCCTCGATAGCTCCAAGTTGAGCTTCAGACTCGACCCCGAGGCCCTCGAATAGGCAAGATCGAGGCCCCGATTGACAGCGATTCAGTTTGGTTAACATCTCAGTTTTAAGCTCTTATCTCGTTTCTTAGTCTTTCACATATCATCAACTGCCTAACATTTTACCATTTTCACGGTAAACAGTTTGGCGCCCACCTTGGGAATAAAAATAATAGTGATTATTTTCTTGCTGGTTTTACTACACAATGCAAGTTATCTTTCACATTTTTTATTGTCCAAGATCTTTGATTTCAGGTCAAAATGCCTAAACCAGTAAGTGTGCCCGAAAACAGCAGCCTCAAAAACTATGGGAAGGGTGGTACGGTTATTCTAGGTATGGGCGTGCCACTACGAAACCATGAAAACTCACCGAAGCCGATTCCCAAGGGTACAACCTCGTGCGGCGCCCAAGGCGTTAACGCCGGTCCTCACAATAACCAAGGAGCGTGTCGAGAAATTCAACGGGAGATTTGGAAATATCCAACCTGGGCAGAAAGAGAGATTCCCTGGCATGTCGTTCATATGAATATCTAGGGGGCCGACATCCCCCAAGGACACATAACCAACCGAATAAAAATATCCGCTGAAATCGAGGGGCCGATCCGAGAACGCATGACCGAAGACACCCTCGCATTTAACGAGGAGGATCTCGAGACCTTGGCAGAACCATAAAACGATGCGCTGGTAATTTCATTTCTTTCAAGCGACGTTCAAATTAAACGTGTGCTCGTGGATCCAGGCAGCTCGGCCAACGTAATCAGGTCAAAGGTAGTAGAATAGCTTGGGTTGCTCGATCAGATCTTACCCACCTCCCGGGTCCTCCACGACTTCAACATGGCCGATGAAGTAACGAAAGGAGAAATTGTCCTCTCGGTTGACTTGTCTGGTACAGTTCAGAATACCAAGTTGCACGTCATCATTGGTGACATGAGGTACAATGCATTGCTTGGCAGGCCGTGGATACACAACATAAGGGCGGTGCAGTCAACTCTGCACCTGATGATAAAATTTTTGAGAAAAGATGGCATAACAACCATATATGGAGAACAACATACGGCAAAGGAAATGTTCGCAGTTCACCAGAAGGCACCGAGCCCCATACACTCCACCTCGGATGAGTCTAGGAGCATACAAACCCCCGAGAACGATGAAGAAGATTTCCTCGCTCCTCGAACTTTTGTTGCCCCCGAAGAGTCAGATGCAACGAAATCGACAATTGAAGAACTTGAATAAGCTATTTTGATTGAGCATCTCCCGGATCGGAAGGTATACCTGGGAACGGGATTAACCCCCGAACTTAGGAAAAAACTCATTCAATTCCTTGTTAACAACATAGACTGTTTCGCTTGGTCCCATTTAGATATGAGAGGAATCCCGCCGGAAATAACCACCCACTGATTGAGTGTCGGCCCCAGGTTTAAACCGGTGAAGCAAAAAAAAAAGACCCCAGTCCGAAGTAAAACACACATTCATCAAGGACGAGGTAACGAAACTCCTTGAAATAGGGTCTATTAGAGAGGTAAAGTATCCCGAATGATTGGACAACGTATTGGTAGTGACCAAAATGGGAAATAAGTTAAGAATGTGTGTGTATTATAAAGATTTAAGGCATGCCCCAAGGATTCTTTCCCATTGCATAGCATCGATCGTCTGATCGATGCTACGACCGGCCATAAGACCCTCACCTTTCTCGATGCCTACTCGGGGTATAACCAAATTCAGATGAACCCCAAGGATAGGGAAAAGACTTCGTTCATCACGAAGTATGGTACCTACTATTACAATGTAAGCCCTTTCGGCTGAAAAATGCAGGGGCAACGTACCAACGTCTAGTTAATGAAATGTTCGAGCATCAAATAGGCAAATCCATGGAAGTTTATATTGATGACATGCTAGTTAAGTCCCTGCGTACAGAGGACCATTTGACTCATTTGCAGGAAACATTCGACATCATCAGAAGTTACAACATGAAGCTTAACCCCGAGAAATATGCCTTCGGAGTGGGTTCGGGAAAATTCTTAGGCTTCATGGTATCGAACTGGGTGGTCGAGATCAACCCCGACAAAATCAAGGAAATCGAAGAAATCACGGTGATAAATAATGTAAAGGCCGTGCAATGGTTGACAGGGCGAATAGCGGCTCTGGGAAGATTCATATCAAGGTCGTCGGATAGGAGTCATCATTTCTTCTCTTTACTCAAAAAGAAAAACAACTTCGAGTGGACTCCAGAATGCCAACACGCCTTAGAGGAACTGAAGCGGTATCTAACCAGTCCGTCCTTTCTCCACACGCCAAAAGAGGATGAAACAATGTATCTATACCTGGTCGTATCTAAGATAGAGGTAAACGGCAAGCTGGTTCGAGATGAGCAAGGTATACAATTTCCTGTTTATTATGTAAGTCGGGCCCTAGGGGATGCCGAAACCAGGTATCCACACCTAGAAATATTAGCTCTTGCATTAATAAGTGTATCGCGAAAACTGAAACCCTATTTTCAATGCCACCGTATTTGCGTTTTAACAACGTACCCTCTCTGAAGCATATTGCATAAGCCCGAATTATCGGGCCGATTGGCCAAATGGGCCATCGAACTCGGGGGGTATGATATCGAGTATCAACCCCGAACGGCCATCAAATCCCAGATTCTGGCGGACTTCGTGGCTGACTTCTCACCCTTCCTAGTGCCCGAGGTAGAAAAGGAACACTTACTAAAATCAGGCACGTCTTCCGGGGTATGGATTCACCAATGGCACCACAAACGTGAGAGGATCCATCGGTACCTACTCACAATTAGCTCAAAATGTCAAACTCACAATTAGCACCTCTACCTACTGACGATGAGTCCGGTCACCACGGTGAAAATAATAATATAGCGCCCGGTAATGAGATACCGCCCGTTGATTCCAAAGGAATTCCAATTGCACACCCATTGGATGTTAATTCGCATGTGGCTATCGACAAAAGCCTCCCTACTGACCCCGAGAATAGCATCCATGGTAAAGCCCGGTTGACAGCACAGAAAACTCAAAACAATGGAGGAGACAGGGTCAATCTATGAATGATCTTCGAAATGTTACAGGCTTAACAGGCGGCGATAGGTCAGTTACAAAACCAAAGCTGCGTACCGAGCAAGATCGAGCCCGAACCGTCTCGAGAGATCGCTTGCAGGGAGGATTCGGCTGCGGAAAGGTCGAGTGGGAACGAGTCGGGTAATAACCCCGAGATCATAAAAATGCTCGATGAGCTAACATAACGAGTAGAATCAGGGGAGAAGAAAATCGAAGCAAATGACAAAATGGTGGAAACCTACAATTCTAGGGTCGACCAGATCCCGGGAGCGTCGCTGGTAATACTGAAAGGCTTGGATTCCAAGAAGTTTATACAGAAACCTTTCCTTCGAGTGCGGCTCCAAAGTCGATCCTTAAAAAATTCCGTATGCCCGAGATTTCTAAGTACAACGGAACGAGTGACCCAAACGAGCATGTCACTTCATACACATGCGCCATCAAAGGAAATGACTTGGAGGATGATGAGATCCAGTTTGTCTTGCTGAAGAAATTTGGAGAAACCTTGTCAAAAGGAGCTATGATATGGTATCACAACTTACCCCTAATTCTGTTGACTCATTTGCTATGCTTGCAGACTCTTTTTTGAAAGCACACGTTGGGGCTATCAAGGTCGAAACCAGGAAGTCAGATCTCGTCAAAAAAGGGCAAAAGGACAATGAAATGCTTAGAGAGTTCATGTCTCAGTTTCAAATGGAACAGATGGACCTGCCATCGGTCGCTGATGATTGGGCCATCCAATCTTTTATCCAAGGGCTCAATGTTCGAAGTTCGGTGGCTTTACAGCAATTGAAGCAGAATATGATAGAATTTCCTGCCATTACCTAGGCTGATGTCCCTAACCTATATTAGTCGAAGATCAGAGTCGAAGATGACAAACTCGGGACCCCTTCCGGGTTCGTCTATCCTGTTAGACCTATCGACAGAGTTAAGAGAGATATCGATCGTGAACCAAGGTCGAACAGGGATCAACATCAGTTGTACAACGAGGATCGAAGAAGTAGTGGATCCAGACATTGTTCTATGTGAAATGAAAGAAGAAATAAGTGAGGCCATAGCAACCGAGGACTCATGAGCAAGAATGGTTTCGACTGGCCTATCTGACCTAAAGAAGCACCGAGATTATCATAATATAACTTTAACGTTCATGGTACCGCTATCGTATCGCCTATCAGACTTATCAAAGATACCAAATGGCCTCGACCTATACAATCCGACCCAGCACAAAGGGATCCAAACCAGATGTGCAAATATCATGGCACTCACAACCATAGAACAGAGGATTGCCGACAGTTGAGGGAGGAGGTAGCCCGGTTATTCAACAACAAGCATCTTCGAGAATTTTTGAGTGACCGAGCCAAGAATCATTTCAGAAATAGGGACTCTAATAAACAAAACCGAGCAAGAAGAACCTCAACACGTCATCCACATGATCATCGGAAGGGTCGATGTTCCTCAAAGTCCGATGTTAAAGTGCACCAAAGTATACATCATAAGGGAGAAACGAACTCGAGATTACATACTGGAAGGAACATTGTCTTTCAGCGATGAGGACACAGAAGGAATTGTACAGCCCCATAACGATGTACCGGTAATATCTATACTCATGAATAAATCTCGAGCTAAACGTGTGTTAATTGATCCAGGTAGCTCGGACAACATCATTCGATCGAGGGTCGTAGAACAACTCGGCCTACAGAACCAAATCCTACCTGTAACCTGAATGCTAAACGGATTCAATAGGGTTTGTGAAACTACTAGGGGAGAAATAACATTACCAGTAAACGCTGCCAGGACCATCCAGGAAACCAAGTTTTATGTGATTGAGGAGGACATGTGGTACAACGCCCTGTTCGGGAGACCATGGATCCACAACATGAGGGTAGTGCCCTCGACCCTTTACCAGGTGTTAAAATTCCCAACGCCGGGAGGGATTAAAACGATATACGAGAAGCAACCAACCACAAAGGAAATGTTTGCAGTCGAAAAAGTGATTCTGATATCAACACTTGCGGCATGGAAGGAACCAAGTTCGAATACGAAGCAGGAAACTAAATAGCAATTATCGACACTAGTCATGACCCAATCGGATAAACAGAGACCAATGAAGACGATGATTATGGGGTTCCCAGATCTTTTATAGTAACTAATGATTCTGATGCTACAAAATCAACGGTCGAAGAGTTGGAGCAAGTCACATTGATCAAACATTTACCCGATCGGAAGGTAAACCCGGGCATGGGGTCAATCCCCGAGCTCAGGAAAAAACTCATTCAATTTCTCATAGCTAACATAGATTGTTTTTCTTGGTCCCATCTCGACATGACAGGGATCCTACCGGAGATAACCATTCACAAGCTGAGCCTGGACCCGAAATTCCACCCCATCAAGTAGAAAAGGAGACCCCAGTCCGAGATCAAACATGTTTTCATCAAGGACGAGGCAACTAAACTCCTTAAAATAGGATCCATTCGGGAAGTCAAATATCCGAAATGGTTAGCAAACGTAGTAGTAGTCCCTAAAAAGGGGAACATACTGAGAATATGTGTAGATTATAGAGATTTAAATAAGGCATGTCCCAAGGACTCTTTACCTTTTCCTAACATTGATCGCCTGATCGATGCCACGACCGGCCACGAGATCCTCAGTTTTCTCGATGCCTACTCCGAGTACAACCAAATACGGATGAACCCGGATGATCAGGAAAAGACCTCCTTCATCACTAAGTATGGCACATACTACTATAACGTGATGCCATTTGGATTAAAAAAATACCAGTGCCACTTACCAACTCCCAGTAAACCGAATGTTCGAAGAACAAATAGGAAAATCCATGAAAGTTTACATTGACGATATGTTGGTTAAGTCCCTGCAAGCAGAGGTCCATTTAAAGCATTTGCAGGAAACTTTCAGTATATTGAAGAAGTACAATAAGAAGCTGAATTCAGAGAAATGTATATTCGGAGTTGGATCAGGTAAATTTCTCGGGTTTATGGTATCCAACCGAGGAATCGAGATCAACCCCGACAAGATCAAAGCTATCGAGGATATCAGGATAGTGGACAACATGAAGGCCGTGCAAAGGCTAGCTAGGCGCATTGCCGCCCTTGGGCGATTCATCTCGTGGTCCTCCGATAAGAGCCACCAATTTTCTCGTTATTGAAGAAGAAAAACAACTTCACATGGACCCCGGAATGCCAACGAGCCCTGGAAGAACTCAAGCGATATCTATCGAGCTCACCGCTGCTTCACACGACGAAGGCAAACGAACAACTATACATGTACTTGGCAGTATCAGAGGTAGCGGTAAGTGGAGCCCTAGTTCGGAAAGAACAAGGTACGCTATTTCCGATTTATTATGTTAGCAGGACCCCGGGTGAGGCCGAAACTAGATACCCTCACCTAGAAAAATTTGCGCTGGCTTTGCTAAGCACCTCTAAGATACTGAAATCATATTTTCAGTGCCATCCTATATGTGTTGTGACAAGTTACTCATCGCAAAATATAATGCATAAACCCGAATTCTCGGGAAGATTGGCCAAATGGGCCGTGGAAATTAGCGGGTACGATATTGTGTATCGACCTCGGACAACCATTAAGTCTCAAATTTTAGCATATTTCGTGGCAGATTTTACATCTCCCTAATATCCGAGGTCGAAAGAAAGTTGTTGGTAAACTCGGGGACTTCTTGGGGAATCTAGACCCTTTTTACGGACGGTGCCTTGAACGCAAAGGGGTCCGGACTTGGCATCGTACTGAAGCCACCCGCATGCAATGTAGTTAGACAATCCATTAGAACTGTAAAATTGACTAACAACAAGGCCGAATATGAGACCATGATTACAGGTTTCGAACTGGCCAAAAGCTTATATAGATAAATGCATGAATAAAGCCATCAGTGTTGATGGAGATTAGGCATGTGCACTCGTAAAGTAACCTAATGCAGCTTTCAAAAAAAAAAAGACTCTAGCTTGTTTGATTAAAAATTATAGTAATAATTTATATCTATTATTATAAAAGCACGAATAATTCAATCTAAATATTGAACGATTAAAATATCCCCGAAATATTCATCTATTTTTATGATCTTAATTTTTTGTACAAGTTAAGGATATAATTGTAACTCAACTAAGGGTGGATTTTTTTTCATTTAAACTACACATATGACAAACCTAGAAAGTCGATTTTGGGTCAAATTCGTTTTCGGACTCTTATCGTTTTGGACCCTACTCCTCACCGGCCACCGCCTACTTCTTCTTCGACAACACTATGGAATTGTATTCTTCCACAAACATGTTTAATTGTTTTCCTTTTTTGTAGTTTACAAATAGTTAATATGCTTATGGCATTCTATAAAATAAAGATGAAGACGAACCAAACTTCATATATATATATATATATATATATATATACTATATTAAAAGCACGAACGCCCTTAACGAAATATCGTTTGCCTTTTTTGTCCTTTAAAAAAAGCTTTCACACTAGATAAAATTGTCATTTACCCTTAAATCAAATAAAATTATATTTATTAAAATTTTCCATATTTGAATTATTATGTAGGAAGCCTTAATATTTAGGACATTAAAATCAACTAAATTTCTTCCATGTATAAAGTAAAGTTCTAATTTAGGACCAAATATATTAACTAACTTACGTTGAAATACATTAGAAACTCAAAATCTTTAATATCTCACCAGAAACCATTAGACTTAGGATTCAAAGCCATTAACGGAAAAAATTGAACAACTACCGAAACTTTTTTTTATTTGAAGAAAAGAGGTACCAATTTTTATGTTATGAACTTTTGGAGTTGAAAACAATTTAATTCTATCTTGAAAAGCTATTTTTCTCTTTTACTTACGTTATATTTTAAGAATTAAATATAATTTAATATTTTTTGAAAAAAGTTTTTGTTTATTTTACTTCTCGCCTAGATTAGCGATATCAATATTCATCATTTCAATAACTTATATATTTTTTAAAATTTTTATTTTATAACTTAAATATGTTATTTAATAATATTTCTATATTTTTAAATAATTATATAGTTGTTGATATAGGTATACACACAAAACGTGTATTTTAAGTACGAAGGTCATTAGCCCCTTTAAAAATATATTTTATATTGGACAAAGTAGTAATTTTAGTTATTTTTCTAATATGTAGGAATAATCATTAATTATTTTTCTCATATTTAGGGACAATCATTTAATTAGTTGTCTATTATTTAGGACTTTGACATGGAAAATCATATAATTATCTTTTTGTTATAAAAATATTTGTTTAAGAATCCTTGACGAGCTCTTTTGTTTTGGTTAAAAAGTTTTAGTTTTAGTATTATTTATTTTTATTTTATTTTTTCAGAACTCATTTTTTTCGTATAATTATGTAATTTGATTATACAATGAGCTACAGTAACTTATTCTTTATCTAATATGTTAATAATTCATATAATATTTATTATTAATTAAAAATTAAATAATATGCATTTTACTCTCGAAACAAAAATTGTTATTTTCTATCAATTTGTTAATACTATTTGAGTCTTCTAAAATTAAGTAGTGAATAACTTTAAAAAAAATTAAAATAATTCTTAAGCTGAAATTGAAAAGGAAGCATGATAACTTATGAATTTAAAGCGATTGAATTAAAAAATAAAATAAATTTTTAGTTGAATACTTTGATTGATAATTGAGAATTTGTATGAAGATTCATCATTTTAGAGAATATTAGCTTTTATTTTACTATTCAAACATAATATTTTAATATATTATTTATATAATATTTTAAAATTCTTTCTTATCGAGATAGTGTACACGCGCAAAGCGCGTACCCTAATACTAGTATACTATAAAAGTGGGGAGCTCAAAAGTTAAAAGTTGAATTACCAAATTACCCTTCTAGATAACTTAGATATTTTATTCAAAAAATAAATTAATAAGAGAAAAGATATATTTTAAAAGCGACTTTTCTTGAAAAGTTGTGTCCTTTTGATTTATGAAGGAGTCATCGCTATTTTGATTGAATGTCTAAGGCCATAATCAAATTTGAGAAATTAAAAATTTGAAAAAAGAATTAAATCTCAATATTAGTTTATAAATTGGAAAACCAATTTTGAAAAGCCCAAAATTAAAATATTAAATTACTTAAATACCCTTAAATATTTTATTTTTAAATATTTAAATAAAAATGCCAATTGTATTTGAACGTATTCTTCATGTGAGTATTAATTACTAATGTTCAATTGTTGCTACCTTTTAAATAAATAGTAAAACAGTTGGCCTTAAATGTAATGAGAAATGGAGGAAACAAATATTCTGATCAAACTCTTAATATTGCCGGAAACGCTTTATCAATAATGGTAAGATTACTTTCGTGTCTTAATTGTTTAACAAATCGCTAAGATACGCTGATACAGTAATCTCCTTTACTGCTCCTTTCAATTTGTTTTTCTTTTAATAATTTAATTGACAATTATTTATTTATAAGAAAAAATTGGTGTTTGTATTATTTAATTGTTTTCAAGTACTATTACTTTTCCTAACAATATAATTGTCATCATCATCATTATTGATGCTAAGGTAGTTCATTTAATTTCCTCTAATTTCTTTTAGTCTAAGTATTACTTATTTTACTTCAAATATTGTTGATAACTAATTTTTTTCCCCTCCACGGTAGCATATCTAATAATCTGCGACAGCACTTGCACAAATACGTCAGATCTTCGTGCTAATCCACATGAAATAAGTTTTGGGAAATTAAGTCCTATTAAAGCTCTAGATATCCAGACTTAATATTTGAAACAACCATGAATGATTACTATAAATTTTTTTGTTATTATGATTACCAAGCGAAACGAATTTAGATTAGTAATATAAAGAAAACGAATTTTGATTTCCCAAGAAATGCTGCTAATGACAAGAAACTCACATATCAACACAAACTAACCTTCAATCTATGTACATAAACATAAGCTAAATCAACGGTTTGTAAAAGTCAGAAGGGTTGCCACAAATGCTGGTAGTTCTCCAAATTCCACATAATATTGCTCCACGTGGTTCGATTGTCAGCGTTTTGTCCGAGAAAGGGCCTTTGTGAAGGAATAAAGAAAACATCATTTGAAGTCTCATTTGATGGGAAGAAAGCGTCAAAGGTTTACAAATTTGAAATTATAATGTGGTCAGCTAGATCTCATAAAATCGAGACGATATTTGCAGTGAGCATTAAATAGTTCACAATTTGTATTCTATAGATGGATGTACATTTTAAGACATCCGATCCTTAATTTACAAACTAAACAATAATGATGTCAATTTTCTGTTCCAATAGTGCTCCTCTAAACTCTTGATATTTTTTGGCTTTTGCATCTATGGAACCACGAAGCATAATCTGTTATTTATGCACTTCTCTCTTTTTCAATAAAGATGAATAAAGCACATGATCAAACAATTTTCAATGTTAGTTTGTATCTAGCATATATCTTTTTACATAATCAAAACTTCCAAAAGGGATATCAATGCCAATAACAAGAGTCCTTGTCATGGCTAGAGTATTTGAAATGAATGAAAGGAACACACTTCAGGAATATCATCTATAAGAAAGTATCATATAAACTATGCGTCATTACATATTTGTACCTCATAAAATTAAAATAAAATAAAAAACCTCACTTATGTAATTACATTTTAATTGTTATCTTTTTAGATTCAGATGGTACCCGGTCATCTTGATCTAGACAAACAAGTTGCCATACGACAATTTACAATATTGATTTTTCCATAAACTTAAATTATTTGATCAAAACTTTATTTTAATAATTTAATTATTGTTTTACAAAAATTTAGATTACATGACTCGGAATACACGTGCAACGCACGTGCTGAGAAACTAGTTTTATTATAAATGCACGAATATAAGAACATTAAATATTGAATGTGTCACGACCCAAAATCCACCAGTCGTGATGGCACCTAACCCAACCCGCTAGGTAAGCCAATTAACGATTATCCAATTCCATTTAACTAAATAAAACAATTAAACAACAATTTTTTTTAAATCTTATACATTTTCCAAGGACTGGTAGTACAAATCATGAGCTTCTAAGAATAGAGTTTACAAAGCTGATATGAAGAAAGTAAATCATCTGTTTGACAAGTACATAAACAGAATCTTTATAATCTTGGCTACCGTGAACAAGAGGCAGCATATAGCAGGAACGCAGGTACGCCTTCAATTCCATCAACCAGCGATCGCAGCAACAGCAACATCCGGGATCTGCACGCAATGTGTAAGAAGTACAGTATGAGTACAGCCGACCCCATGTACTCAAAAAGTAACAAACCTAACCTCAGGTTGAAAGCAGTGATGAGCCGGTACATAAGTCGGGCCCAACACCAATAACCAACAGTAGTTCATCAGTGTATAACAAATAAATAAAGAAATAGCTCAGGAATAAAGTGCTCAGCCTTTTCATAGTTTTTCGAAAACGGTTCCACTTTTCAAGTATACTAATGAAAGCCCAAATCCTCTATCGAAATCGTTAACAATATGAGTAAGTTTTGAAAATTGTAACGTTTCTCTAAAAAAAAAATCAACGGTAGGTACACATATTTCATTTCCTTTTTCAAATGACAAGTGTGAAATACCTCTCTATAACTACATATCGATGTAAGTAAAAAGTCATGAATAACGTGATACCGTACAACATGAGGAAAAATGCGTCTCTATGCATGTATGCCATATATGCATGCCAATGCCATGTACCTCAAAGATGAATCATGTACTCACACTCTCGGAGTACTCAACCTCACTGCATCCCTCTCAACCACTCGGTACTGTATATGGCCCATACGGCCCAGGAAAATCCATCCTGGAACATATACAACATTGACTATAAGTCACCCAGTACCGAGGATAAAGGGTAATCCACCCTTGTGGAGAAATTCATCTCCAGGTATCAAGTACTTCGGACAAATTCATGCCCAGGGAAATCCATCCCTCAATAATATACAAATGTTCAACCACCCGGTACCGTATATGGCCCATGTGGCCCAGGAAAATCCATCCCCGAACATACTCAACAATAACTAGACATCACTCGGTACTAAGGAAAAAGGGAAATTCATCCATGTGGAGAAATCCATCTCCATATATCAATACTTCGAAGAAATCCATGTCCAGGAAAATCCATCCCTCAATAATATCATCCGCGCTCACTGGGGGTGTGTTACAGACTGCGGAGGGGCTCCTACAGCCCAAGCGCTATCATAATCATCAATATAACTGTTGCGGCGTGCAGCCCGATCCCATAACTGTCACTCATAATCAGGCTCTCGGCCTCACTTAGTCATCACTCTCCAGTCTCACCCACGGGGCTCACAATGTCATGAAAATTGACCCGGAATAATGATATGATGTATCAATAAACAACAACTGAGACTGAGATATGAATGCATGAATGCGATTAAGTACGATATATCAATAAAATCAATAAGACGATAGCAAGAAACGACCACTATGGGGTCCCAACAATATCAGCATAAAGCCTAAACATGATATTTAGCATAATTTACAGCTCAATTACTTTATCATATGGCGAAAAGGCACAATTATCAACAAAGTGGGCCACTAAACAGTGCCTTGAGAATAACAGAGTCACAACTCACAGGATGCATGCCTACACGCCCGTCACCTAGCATGTGTGTCACCTCAACAACAATCACATAACATATAATTCGGGGTTTTATACCCTCAACACTAAGTTTAGAAGAGTTACTTATCTTAAACCAGCCAATTTCGACGCCGAGCAAGCCAAGCGATGCTCCAAGAATGCCATCACGCGCGTAGCGACCTCCGAACGACTCAACACTAGCCAAAAACGACTCAAATACATGAGATAAAACCCAAGGAAGCAATTACAAATGAGGTGCTTGCCATATCCTAACTTCTGCAAGACAGTATATGTATCTTACAATATTTGCAAAGTTGGATTAGTGATTTCAAAGTTTTCTTTAAACTCTATAAAACGATAAACAGTCAGACAAAGTTAATGAAATGAAGGAATAAAAGGTGCACATAGATAAAATTTCCCTACCCCGTCCTTCTAATATTCCAAATATGGTTGGTGGGGATTAGGCCAGGAATGGATCCTACAAGTCCTATTCTATGTATATATATTCGTAAGTAAGCCAATGCAGCTTTCAAAGACTCTAGCTTGTTTGATTAAAAAATAAAATAAAAAATAACAGTAATAATATTATTAATAATAATAACTATCCATATATAATTTACTGTGGAGTTGCCTTTTTGGGCTTGATTCTGAATGTTGAGAGCTCACTTTGTTTCATCAAATTAATATGGTCACCTATTGCTTATGGCTAAAACCGATCTTTGCTCCATCGCTTTCTTATAGGCAATTTTTCATTCGATAAGATTACCTTTTTCTTTTTTGTTAAGCAAAGCTTTTCTTTACATAGGTCTTGTAGATTCAATTAGGCATGTCAATGGATATTTAGAAACCGATTAAACCGATCGAATCGTACCGTACCGAATCGATTTTAGGTTTCTTTTAATAAAATCGTAGGTTTTTATCTAAATCTATAACCGTACCAATAATTAAGGTAGGTTTTTATTTTATGAAAATAAACCGAAAAAATACTGAACCGTACCGAATAAATTTAAAATATAAAATATATATTTATATATTAAGTTTAAAAATAATAAAGCACTGGATTTTTTCTTGGGCCTTGAAATTATGAAATAATTATAAGCTAACAAGTAATTAAACTCAAAATATTAATTTCCAAACCTATTATGATATTCTTATTAAAACTAAATTATTTCCAGCATATTCACTAGCAAGACACAAGGTATTGTAGCGATTATAAGTAGTAAATTACAATGTATTGAATATGTTTCATTTCGTATGATTTGGATTTTTCTTTTTGAATATTTAATCTTCTATAAACTTTATTCTTGAGTGCTAGCTTGGTTAATATCTTTCTACTCGTGTAATTTATATTTTTATTGTATTTGCTTAGTTTCTTTTATGTACGTAGTTGTAGAATAGTTGATGGATCTATACACTAGCCATCTTTCATGTTTTCTTAATTCATCACCTTTTAAATTGTAAAAATATGTAAAGAGCTTTGTTAAGTCCTATAAAAGTACGTATGCTATTGCATTTTACTTCTACTAGTGGGTTTTATATGACAATCAAAAAAGTTACCGAAAATTAACCGAGCCGTACCGATACTGAAGAGAAACCGACATGATTAGGATGGTTTCGGAAAGTCTAATTTTGGTTATACATAATAGAATAACCGAAAAACTGGTATGGTACAAATGTTATAAAATAACCGGCCGAACCGAACCGAACCATTGACACCCCTAGATTCATTTGAACTTATTTCCTTTTTCTTTTTCATAATATTATTGTTTCCAGTGATGCTCAAATTGACAAACTGGAATTCTTTTACCCAAAAAATTGCAATATAAAAACATCTTTTTTAGGCAGGATTTAGTTGAGAAAACTTAAGGCTAAAGAATACCTAACCACAATAGCAGACCCAGGATTTTGTGCAACCGGGTTCAATCTTAGAAGTACGTAACTTTAGTCGTAAAATGGTAGTTGTCAAGTGGATTCAAATAAAATATTTATACAAAATTTACACAGCTTTAATTGTAATTTATACATATACACAATATTATTTTTTGATGAAGCGGGTTTAGTTGAACCTCCTTACCACCACGTGTCTCCGCCACTGCCTAACCATTCGAGAAGATAGTCATGATATCGCTCTACCCATACTGGATAATTCCATCGAAAAAATGACAATGTATAGCTGCTGTAAAAATAATAGCAAAGAGATATATTTATGTATATACACATACATACATACATACATACATACATACATACATACATTTTATATGTTAAATAAAAATTATACAAATTTTATACATTTTTTCGGCTACCAAATATAAATAGTTTCTGGCGTGGTCTAAAAGTGATAATACCCCAATTCCATCTCGGAGTAAAACAACTGGATGACTTTAAATATTAGGGTTGTTATCCTCCGAGCATAATTAACAAACCCCGAGATACCTCGGACTCCACATTAAATGCGTTCGACAGTTACGGTTCTACGAAGGGAAAATTTCACATATGAACAATTGACATCCCTACTTTTCAATTTTATAGCCCATATTTCAATTTACAACTAACTAGCCCAAAAATAATAGGCTAAGATTCAAAATCCAACTCCAATAGGTTCTCAAAATTACTATTTAAGTTTTAAAAAAGATTGCTCAAACTTTTAAGTTAATTTCGAATCAGTAAATGTAACTTAAATATTAGTTCAACAAACCAAATCCATTTGAGTGGTGAAAATTAGATTTTTAATAAGCTTAACTATATGAGTTTAGATTTCGAATTTGGTTTTGTGAGAAATTTAGAGTGGGTATTATCTATAATTATTAGAAATGGTATAAGGAGGTTGTATATAAAATTTGAAGCCATTTAATGATGATTTGGACTGATTTTGAACAAGAATTGCAACTGAAAATCGTGGAAGAAGTTCGTCTACAGACGCTTGTATAAAGGTGTATAATAGTGTATAAGATGTATTTATACACTCATATACACAATTATATAAGATTATACATAATTATACAAAAAACTGACTTCGTCTTCTTCCTTGCGTTTTTTCTGAAATTTTACTCAAATCTTGCTCAAATGTATTCCAAATCACTTCAAATTTAAATTTTGAACTCCTTTTGATATTTTCAATCAATTGGAACAACACCCAATCCAAACAACTAACAAACTCAAAAAAATCTTATTTTTGAAAGCAAAAGCTTTGAATGGCTTTCAATGGTGGAATGATAAATCTTCAATTTTCTTACATTACAACCAGGTGACACATGGGAGAAGCAGTAATAGCAGACGGCCCCTTAAAGCATATGTAGAAGATGTGAGAAGAAGCGAGAGTAAAAGCAATGATTGTGAGAACATAGATTTAACTTCATAGCTTTTAGAAGCAATGGTTGTAAAAAAAATAGATATTGAATTTGTTAGTGCTTTCAAAATATGTACGATATAGGCTAGGTCGGGTAAAACTTAAAAATATGGGCCATTTTTTGTTATGGTGTGAAGTCAAGTGTATTTTCTTGTAATTCTTTCTTTCGACCAATGCATTGTACAAGATTCACTTTACAACGCATATAATGTACGAGCGTGATATTAGAGATCAATTACGATTAAATATCCTGTAAGTACCTCCCTCTCCCACCATTGTAAGGGACATTAAGACTCAAAAGCACAATTATTGTAAAACTATAGCAAATTCACTACTCATTGTGACTATTCTTTGGCTGTCTGTCTGCCCAGATTATAGAATAAGAATCTCTTCCTCTTGTTCTTTACTGATTGCGTTAGATTATTTACATTGTTGTCTTTTATTTTATTATTTTCATTATATATATCCTCGTCATCAATGGATAGACACAATTTGAATTAATTATTTTGCTTGCATCCTAAATTATAAATTCAATTGCTTGACCTAATAACCGAATTTCAGGTAAACAATATTGCATAAATCTTATCATTAAACTAGTTTTGTTTTAAAAAACCAAAATAAGGGAGGTACAATTATAAAAGCAAATCTGGAGAGAGTTCTTAAAATTTCCTAGTATTAAAGATAAGTTATCTTTTTCTGGAACAATATTGATAAAAGCTCGTTAAAATTTCGCATGATTAGTTTAACGGGCATGCACATTAAGATTTATAAAATAAAATAATTCATTATGTAAACAAGATATGTTATCATTGTCTAAAAGAGTGATTATACTTGTTACATATTTACTTAATAATACCACGTTCAAAAATCTAAGCATTCAATTTAAAATCTAAAAATATTAACTGGAGTATTCCGGGATCATGATAAAACCCTTTAAAAATTCTTATATTTTCGATTAGGAATAAGTGTGTCCTCTATGAATAGTAAATTAAAAGCTAGTATAAAATTAGAGGATCAATTAGAAGGACGAATAAAGCTTTCAGTACTTTGCGTTGCATTTATCATGAACAATATTATTATTGTAATGACATTACAAAGATAAAGTTATTTTGATAAGAAAATTATAATAAAGATGGAAAATTACGTAACTATACGGGAGTACAGTCTCGAAATTTTAAAAAGGGTGTTTTATCAAGGGCCTTCTATACTCATCCTTAAGCTCACAATGAAAATCTGGAATTAATCCCTCTCTACACATTTGTCCTACTGCCGGTGTAGGAACATCTTCTCTTGAATTAATCCAGTAATAAATGCAATCGCAGACACAACCTTCTTCCACTGATGGAGGGTATGTTTGACAATTTATTAATGCCATAAATAGTATTATAAAAAATACAATAATCTGCGCTCCAATACCATCATACGGTTATAAGCCCTCAATTTATTCATATTCCTGCAAAGATAAACAATCATCCAATAACGTTAAAGAGTTTCATAAGCACAATTTTTTTATAAGCACAGAAAGTGCACTCGTGTATTTAGATTACCACTTCAATTGATTAGTAGATGAATAATGTAACTCAGATTGTTGCTTATTTTTTCTCAAAATATATTATTTTTATTTGTGCCCAAGTGTCACCGTTGCCCCTCACTTCGCCAATTTTCTAGCTTTTTTTCAAAGTTTTAAATATAATAAGTTAGAATAATTGACATAGCAATTTTGCTATTCCATCTGTATGGCAAATTGCAATAAGGAATTGTTTTTCAAACACACCCAATTAGAGGCGGAGCTAGAATTTCAAGTTTATGAATTCAGTTTTCTAAGCCTTTTAAGTTAGTGAGTTCTAAATTATTGATTTATTACTAATTAATAAATCTTTCAAGACAAATATAGGGCTTGAACCAAAACTACTGGGTTCGCCAAACCCATAGACAAAATGATGGCTTCGCCGCTGCTCACAATGTATATGAACTTAAATAAACGCTGACATTAATTACCGGTAAGAAGACATTTGCAACCAACAAATTTCAAGTATAAAGAATGAAGATTGATCCAAGTATAGAAGCATGGCTATTCAGAAGCAAAGAGATGCACAGCAACAAACAAACAAATAAAAAAGGAAAAGTTTAAGAAATCTTCTTTACCCTTTCTTTTGATAGCACAACAGTGTATGGTATAAACTTACCTTAGTCGAGTGTAAATAAAGAGAGCAATTAATATAATTTAGATATGTAACGGACGTTATGGATGAACAAACAATTTATTGATTTTAACTGAAAAAGCTCTTATTGCAGATGAATCAATCGGATGGTCCCTCTTCACTCAATGGTTTTAGAAGAGACTAATGAAGTCTCGTTAATATGAGAAAAAATTTGCTTAGTAACATCACTCTTCTTTAATGACTAGAAGTATACACTATTTGATTTGTACTCGCATTTTAAGAGGCGAGAGCATGAGACAAGGAGTTTTATTTAGTGTTGGGCGAGGGGTAAGCCCCGAGACATAGAGTGTAAGTCCCGTAAATCTTTATATTTTTTAATTTTAAAATTAATAAGAAGTAGCATAATAGCACAAAATATAAAATTGCGTTAAAATTTTAAGAAAATTAAAAAGAATTAAAGAAACTCATAGAAAATAAAATATTTTGCATATTTTTATAAGTATAAACAACACAACACTATTAAAGTTAAGTATGAGATTTAAATTCACTATAACGTTGTGATGACCCAAAAGGTCATCACTTGTTTTACAAGTCGATTCTGTGTTTCGAGGCCTTAAAAATCTCTTTTCATCTCACCTCGATTTGTGTGCGCAGTCCGGGCACGTTTCCGGAAAGCTTTTATGTGAAATCTAAGTAAAATAAGCAAATTGGCCTTTAAAATTGATTAAAGTTGACTTTGGTCAACATTCTTGGTAAGCGGACCCGGACACGTGATCTGACGGTCTTGTAGGGTCCGTAGTAAAATATGGGACTTGAGCGTATGCCCGAAATTGAATTCCGAGGTCTCAAGCCCGAGAAATGAATTTTTGAAGAAAAGTGTTTAATTGAAATTATAAGAGTTTCTAAAAATTTAAAGATGATTGAGTTTGATGGTATCGGGCCCGTATTTTGGTTCCGGAGCCCGGTACAGGTCTTATATAATAATTAAGTCGAATCTGTGAAGTTTGGTAAGAATCGGAGTTCGTTTGGTATATATCGGACCTTTATTTGAGAAAACAAAAATTTTGATGTTCTTGAGTAATTTCATGAATTTGAGGTTGAATTCGTAGTTGTTGATATTATTTGGATGATTTGACAGTACGAGCAAGTCCGTATGATATTTTTAGACTTCCGTGTATGTTTGGTTTGGAGCCCCGAGGGCTCGGGTGAGTTTTGGATAGGCCGCGGGGTGTTTTGAACTTAGGAGCAGCAGCTGATGTGTTGCAGGTCTGCAGGCTTTGCATTTGCGAAGCCTGGATCGCATTTGCGACTAACCATCGCATTTGCGATGACTGGGCGGGGGGGGGGTGACCTTCGCATTTGCGAAGGTCCACGTCACAAAAGCAACTCCAAGTCATCGCATTTTATTCCTATAGCAGTTTCCTATTCTTCGGAGCGGTTGGCTGAGATCTATATTCGGGAGATCATTCGTCTTCATGGTGTGCATGTGTCTATCATTTCTGACCGAGGTACGCAGTTTACCTTGTATTTCTGGAGGGCAGTACAGCATGAGTTGGGTACACGGGTCGAGTTGAACACATCATTTCATCCTCAGACGGACAGACAGTCCGAGCGTACCATTCAGATTTTGGAGGATATGCTCCGAGCTTGTGTTATTGAATTTGGTGGTTCTTGGGATCAGTTCTTGCCAATAGCAGAGTTTGCCTACAACAACAGTTATCAGTCGAGCATTCAGATGGCTCCCTATAAAGCATTATATGGTAGGCGGTGTCGGTCGCCGGTTGGGTGGTTTGAGCCGGGAGAGGCTCGGTTGTTGGGTACAGACTTAGTCCAGGATGCCTTGGATAAGGTTAAGATCATTCAAGATAGACTTCGTACAGCTCAGTCCAGGCAGAAGAGTTATCCCGACCTCAAGGTTCGTGATGCGACATTCATGGTCAGAGAGCGAGTGTTGCTTCGGGTGTCGCCCATAAAGGGCGTGATGAGGTTAGGAAGAAGGGCAAGCTAAGCCCTAGATTCATTGGCCCTTTTGAGATTCTTCGGAGAGTGGTAGAGGTGGCTTACGAGCTAGTGTTGCCGTCGTGTTTATCAACTGTGCATCCAGTGTTTCATGTGTCCATGCTTCAGAAGTATCACGACGATCCATCCCACGTGTTAGACTTCAGCACTGTCCAGTTGGACAAGGACTTGACCTATGAGGAGGAGTCGGTAGCTATTCTAGACCGGCAGGTTCGTCAGCTGAGATCGAAGAACCCTTCAGTTCATATGCAGTGGAGGGGTCAGCCAGTTGAGGCAACGACCTAGGAGTCCGAGTCCGATATGCGGAGCCGATATCCCCATCTTTTTTCCGACTCAGGTACTTCTTTTCATGTCCGTTTGAGGATGAACGGTTGTTTTAGAGGTGGAGAATATGATGACCCAAAAGGTCATCACTTGTTTTACAAGTCGATTATGTGTTCCGAGGCCTTAAAAACCTCTTTTTGTCTCACCTCGATTTGCATGCGCAGTCCGAGCACATTCCCAACTTTTATGTGAAATCTAAGTAAAATAAGGAAATTAGCCTTTAAAATTGATCAAAGTTGACTTTGGTCAACATTCTTGGTAAGTGGACCCAGACCCATGATCAGACGGTCCCTTAGGGTCCGTAGTAAATTATAGGAGTTGGGCATATGCCCGAAATTGAATTCTGAGGTCCCAAGCCCGAGAAATGAATTTTTGAAGAAAATTGTTTAATTGAAATTATAAGAGTTTCTAAAAATTTAAAGATGATTGAATTTGGTGTTATCGGGCCCGTATTTTGGTTCCGGAGCCCGATACAAAACTTATATAATAATTAAGTCGAATCTGTGAAGTTTGCTAAGAATCGGAGTTCGTTTGGTATAAATCGGACATTTATTTGAGAAAATAGAAATTTTGATATTCTTGAGTAATTTCATGAATTTGAGGTTGAATTCGTAGTCGTTTATGTTATTTGGATGATTTGACCACATGAGCAAGTCCGTATGATATTTTTAGACTTGCGTGCATGTTTGGTTTGGAGCCCCGAGGGCTCGGGTGAGTTTTGGATAGGCCGCGGAGTGTTTTGAACTTAGGAGCAGCAGCTGATGTGTTGCAGGTCTGCAGGCTTTGCATTTGCGAAGTCTGGCTCGCAAATGTGAGCTCACATTTGCGACTAACCATCGCATTTGAGATGACTAGGTGGGGGGAGGGGGGGTGACCTTCGCATTTGCGAAGTTCCACGTCGCAAAAGCAACTCCAGTAGAGATCGCAATTGCGAACGTTGGTTCGCATTTGCGAAGTAAAGAGAGGCAAGCCTACCTTCTCATTTGTGAAGCCTGGGCCGCATTTGCGAACCTGACATCGCAAATGTGATATCTGCACCTGTGTAAATCATAACTTAGACGAAATTTTCTTCATTTTTCAAACTTCCTCAAACCCTAAGCTCTCTTGGGTGATTTTCCTAAGAAAGGTTCTTCTCCAAATCATTGGTAAACAACTTCTAACTTATTTTCTTCAATCTATAACATCTTTTTCATGATTTCAATTCAAAATCAAGGGGTTTTCACGGGAAATCGGGTGATTTTGGGTAGAACTTAGAATTTTCAAATTTTGGGGATTTGGACCTCGATTTGAGGTCCGATTTCAAACAAATTATATATTTGGATTTGCGGGTGAATGGGTGATCGGGTTTTGGTTCGAACCTCGGGTTTTGACCAAGCGGGCCCAGGGTCAATTTTTGACTTTTTGGGGAAATCATTAGAAAACCTATTTTCATGCATTAGAATTAGTTTATTTAGCATTTATTGATATCGTTAAGTAAATTGTGACTAGATACAAGCAGATTGGAAGTGGAATCGAGAGGTAAAACGGTAGTTGAGGCTTGATTGTATTCGTGGTATTGAGGTAAGTGTTTGGTCTAACCTTAGCTTGAGGGAATATGTATTGTGCCTTATTTGCTATGTGCTAGTCTAGTTTACGACGTATAGGTGTGGTGACGAGTATCTATACATTGGTGTCAAGCATGCCCATGAGTCTTAAATTGTGATTGTGGTGTTTCTTAATGAGTACTACAAATGCTTAAATTGTTGATTATCCATGTTGAGCAAGACTTATGATTTTCTCTTGGTATTTGCTTATTATTGGGCATTGGCTCCAGTTGAGTTTCGTTTGTGAATTTAATTATCAGTACAAGTTTGGTTATGGCTGATTCCCTTGTCGGGACGTACTTACTCTTATTATTGATTCCCTTGCCGGGATGTATTTATTCTTATTGTTGATTCCCTTGCCGAGATATTGTTATTGCTATTGTTTGGGTGAGGAAAGAGAGATAAAGCATGAAGGGTGATGTCATGCACATTCATACTTATGCATATGGTGAGGAAAGAGTGTAAAGCACGAAGAGTGATGTCGTGCATGATATTGTGAGAGAGTGTTAATGCACGAAAGGTGATGTCGTGCCGATATTGTGAGTGTTAATGCACGAAGGAGGATGCCGTGCCATATTATTGAAAGTAAAAGCACGAAGGGTGATGCCGTGCCGTTTCCTTGATTTATATGGTGAAGATGAGAGTAAAAGAACGAAGGATGATGCCGTGCACATTTTCGTTACTTGATTGCACTGGTGAGGATTGAGAGTAAAAGCATGAAGGCTGATGTCGTACACTTATTGCCTGTTTGTTATGATTTCTTGCTGTTTACGGTTCCAATACCTTAATTGTTTTATTTCGTTATTACCGTGATTCTTTATGTTGGTATTTTCCCCACAACATGTTACCCCTCCCCCATTACTTTATAATTACTTCTATTACAGTTATTCTGCTAGATATTGCGTAATTGTAGGTTACTTGTTTGTTGTGTCCTAGCCTTGTCACTACTTCGCCGAGGTTAGGCTCGACACTTACTCAGTACATGGGGTCGGTTGTACTGATGCTACACTCTGCACTCTTTTGTGCAGATCACAGTACTGGAGCATACGGACCTTAGTTTGGGGTTGTTGCCTTCAGTCCATCAGGAGACCCGAGGTAGTCCTGCTGGCGTCCGCAGGCCTTGGCGTCCCCTTCCTATCTAGTTTATTTCTGTTCTTTACTATTTTAGAGACAGACATGTATTTATTTCGTTTAGACCCTATTTGTAGTATTCTTAGATAGTCCGTGAGATTGTGACACCAATTCTGGGTGGTTTATGTCTATGAATTCGTATTGGTATTAGCTTAATCATTAAATTTCATTCTTCCGCTTATTTATTTTCGTTGTTTATAATATGTTAACTTGCAATTGTTAAGTGGTTAAAAATGAAAAGGACAAATTAATCAGAATAGTTGGCTTGCCTAGTTTTCACTAGTAGGCGTCATCACGACTCCCAAGGGTGAGAAATCCGGGTCGTGACAAACGTCTTAACTTTCAAACAATTAAAGATCATAATTTCCTATAAAAATTATCAAAGATAAATAATCAATAAGCTTTATCAATAATATATTTTTAAAGCATTATCCTTTCATGAATAAATATTAAATTGCTCTCAAATAACAAAAAAAATAAAATTTGATAATTTTGAGAGACATAAAACTTAACATAAAGACCAATAGCAAGTGCAATACGAATTTCAGTTATCTATTTTCAGAAGAAATTATCAAAGTTTATATTTTTGTATATGGATTGATAGAACTTTTATCATTCATTTGCTAAAGAATCTTGAGGGTGAATGGTGCTAATTTGAAAATATGACACATAATTATTTTGTGTAAAATCTGTTGGGTGAACCCCGAGCGTTAAGCGTTACGTGTGTTTAGGATGCACAGTCGGACGCTTGGCGTGTAAGCCTCGAAAAACTAAACCCCACACATGAACCTCGGGGCGTTTTGCATGTCCCGAAAAATATATTAAAATGATGGTTTGTACAACCTTGTTTCAAATATATCTCAAGGTCCTCACAATTCTCAATTTCATTTGCAATCTCTCTTCCAAAAACCTCATTTATAGCAAACACATGACAGTGAAGAGAGATTAAAAGAGTGACTTATTATCCAAAAATGAAATGTCAATAGCATTTTATCTACTCATAAAAACAGCCTTAGTGTCTGAATCCTATCAATTATATTTCTCTCTTTATTTATTAGCATTTCAAAATTCAGTCAAATTTGGCCCGTGTGAGCACAACAAATGTACAACAAAAGCATTCTCCATAACGTTGATAGAGCAGTACTAAATAAAAGAGAGAGCAGTACAAATTAACGTGACATCCCAAATAGAATGCTGCGGAAAACAAGATTAATGACTACATGGAGCTCTTGGATTAGTCTATACTAGTGTTTTAAAACCTGCGGGGGGAGGGGAGGGTGGATAAGAAGTATTTTACTTGATACTGGCGAGGCATAAGCCCTATAAAATTAATATAATAAAGATAAATATTAAAAGATGATATAATTACATAAAAATTTATAAATTCATCAAAATATAAAATAAGTGAAAATGTACATAGAACTGATTCATCTTTAAAAGTTAATCAGAATCAATAATTGGTTGAAAACCTGATCAGAACACCTAATCGAAATCGTCGCATATAGAAGAAAACTACTAGGTCTTTGAACAAAATAATGGTAAACTACCTTGAAAGCATAAAAAAACTTGAAAAAGAAGAAAAGCGAAAAAAGAACTTATAATCAAAAGCATCGAACCAAAGCAAGTGATAAAGAATGATGCATGTTTGCTTTGTAATTTGCAAGCTGATTATTTTTTCCTTTATCCAATAGAAGATGAAAAAAAAAGAATAACAACTACGGCTAATAATAAAGAATCTTTTGACTTTTAAATTTTTCTATCATTTTAGATCTAATAGCAGGCTGTATTTTGTATATTTGGTATTAAATTAAGAAATTTTATAGCAAAATTTAATTTTAATTTGGTGAAGTTTTCTAGGATTATGCTCCCAAATAAAAACTCATCTAACGCCTCAGCGTATGCCTAGAATAATAGAGATTATGTCTTGCAGCCCCCAATTTTTCCAAGTGCATTTTTATTACGCTCTGTCCAAAAGGTTTAATTTTTGCTCTATAAATGACTTATGAACTTATCGTATTTTCCCCAATCAGTATACGGGAATCATCTTCTTTAAGACATTCTCAATTCGGAATATCTTCTTTAAGCCTTTCTCAGTTTATTTTTAGTACTTAATCTTTTTAATAATGAATACTTTGACTCGATGAATGCTGGGACAATCCATAACTATTACCTGGGATGTAATGCCCCAAAAAATATTTCGCTAAGCATTATGTCCCTCCTTAGGCTTTAGTTGAAAACAAGAGCACTTAGAAAGTTTGAAATTGTATAATATATAAATTATATGTTTGGAAGGTGGTACAAATATTTAGAAAGAGGTGAGAGATGGTATAGAACAAAATAAAAATATTTAAAAGAAGAAAGTGAACATAGCCACACATGCCTTTACTTCAAATGATCATATCTCCTAAAGCATAACTAATTGAGTTGCGCGCCACATATCAAATGAAATAACTTTGAGTCTAATTTCTTGAACTTCAACCGTTTGTAATATTGGTATTTTAAACAAAAGTTATGATCTTTTTACTGAAAAGTAGTAAAATAGTAACCTGACTCCCAAGTCAACCCTACCTAATGGTTCAAACCGTGGCGACAGATGGTGGCCATAGTTGAACCGTGGAAAATTCCAGCAAGTATCATAGAAGGAAAGTCCTTAGGGACCAGGCCAGCTGTAAAAGGTCCAAAAATATAATTTTTTTTCAATTTTAAAATCCCATGTCATTCAAGGTAAGTTTTCAACATGTATATATCAAGTCAGTAATAATTAGATTAACATCATCTAACACCAAAAATCTTCAAATTCATAGTTTTTATCAAGGATTGAGAAAGTTTTTAAGACCCAAAACCCAAGATCTAGAATTTTTAGAACAACGTTCAAGGTAAATTTTTTGTACCCTATTTTTAAAGTTAGAAACTTTATAGCTTATAATGTTGTTTAGATCATAAGGATGATTAAGTTCATGGGTAAAATAGATATGAAGAGCCATTTATGGATAAGTAAGACTTAAATACGAGGAAATGAATAGAGACTGTAGTTGAGTTAATAATTTATAACGACTCAACCAGTTATTTTGTGTATTTGAGTCTTGTTTCTCCTATTTGATGCTTCTCGTATGTTTTTTTAACTGTTTTGTAACTTGCAAAAATGGTTGATTTGGTATCGGTAAGGTTTGAGAGTGAATTGGAACCCTTGCCTCATTTAAGCTTAAGTTGCTAGAGTTTACCAGGGTTTAGCTTTTAAGTATACGACTTCAAAATCGGGATTTAACGAATTCAACAGGTTTGTATATTGATTTTGAACTTGGGCGTTTGTTCGGATTTATATTTGGAGGTTCCTAGAAGGTTTTGACACTATTTGCCGAAAGTTGGCAATTTGAAGAATTGGAGAGTTCGTAAGTTTAACTGATAGTTAACTTTGACATTATCGATTTTCGATTGGTATTTTGGGATATTGAATAGGTTCATTTAGTTGATTGAAACTTGTGTGCAAAGTTTATTTATGATCTAGAATGTCTAAGTGCGATTCGAACATGTTCAGTGAGGTCAGAATGTTTAAAACTTAATAAAAGAATTTTAATCTTTAATTCTTGATTTTGATGTTATTTGTAGTGTTTTGAGCCTTTGGATAAGTTTGAATTAAGTATATAGACTCATCGGTATGATTAGACGGGGTCCCCGGGGCTTGAGTGTGATTCGGGGTGACTTGGGACCATTTTGGTATTGTTATGACTAATAGTTTTGTTGGTGTGCTTCGTGATACTGGAGCACAAGCTCGTGATAGCAGAGAAGGATTGGACGAACTGGAGATTTTGTGAATCGCATTTGCAGGAAGATGGGCGCAATCACGAAGTTATGTAAGGAGGCCTTCACGTTCGCGTAGGGGTTTTGCGTTCGTGTAGAGGCAAAGCTTGGGAATGTTGGCCTTTGCGTTTGCGCAGGGGAGCTCCCGTTCGCAGAGAGTGGAATTTTTTGCTTTCACGATCGCATATGGTGAATTTTGGGCAGCAACATTTTGTGCTTTATGGTCGCGAATCTTTGGATTGTGATCACAAAGGGTTTATCGGCAGACTTTATAAGTGTTATATTTCGGAATTTTGCCCATTCAATCATATTTTGAACCCTAGACTTCGAGAGAAGCAGATTATGAAGAGGAATTTCACTATTACATTGGAGGTAAGGAATTTTCACTTGGATTTGGTTATATTTCTTTGTAACAACTAAAATTTCTTTACTGAAACTAATAATCAAGACAAAAATATAGTGGCAAATAAAAGATATTTGTTTTAATAATTTATGCGGATTATAATATTTGAACAATCTTAAGTTCAAAGATGTAATCATCTAATTATTCTCTTCTGGACCGTCAATTCATGAGCTTTGATTGTTCTTGAATTGATGGATCACTTGGTGTTAGGATTTGACCACAAATGCGGATCCATGCTTTGATCATAAACGTGGAGGATGGAAACTTGTGACTCACCATTTGAAGATGAATGCTTCTTGCTATGCGGAAGACTTGCTAATCACCACTAGAGAGGAGAGCTTCTCTATGTATTTTCTTGTCCTTTTCTTTTGGCCTTATATAGACCCCTATTTATAGTTATAGGGGAGGAAACTTGTAATAAATCCATATCTTTTTTCACCCTTCACCAGTGCGGTCCGTACTAAATGTAGTGCGGCCGCATTAACAACTTCAGAGACCTGGCACTTTTTCCACTATGTCTTGCACTACACCAACACAATCCTATAACATCTCGCAACCAGTTAGCCCAAAAATCAATCCTACACTACAATTAAAATCAAATAAATATAAGAAGAAAATCACATGGGTTGCCTCCCAAGAAGCGCCTGATTTAACGTCGCGACACGACGCAGGTTACCATCACATCATTTGAAATAAAGAAGTGCCACCACGTGACTGTCATCAAACTTTCCAAGATAATGCTTGTGAGCACGTGATTTTTGCCCTACAAGAACTACTCCCAAAAATTCAAAATAAAATGTTTTTGTGTTGCTTGTGATTTATTTGCATTTGTCTTTGCATGTTTATTTTTTACTTTAATTAAGAAAAATACAAAATATGCGTTGCATGTGCATTTAGGATTTAATTTTACAATTAAAAATTAATTAAACAATATTTGAATTTGCGAGAATGAAAATCACAAAAAATATGTACTTGGCATTTTTTTTAGCATTTAATCTTTAATTGTGTGATTTTATTTTAGTTGGTATTTAATTGTGTATGATGATTGTTATCAGGAATTAATTGGTATTTTTAATTTGGTTTATAGTTAAAGTTAGGATTTTAGTTTTGAAAAATAAATTAGAAAAGGGAAATAAAGGAAAAGAGGAAAAATGAAAAAAAGGGAAAAGAAACGACCAGGCCCAAAAAACCAGCCCAATTCGACACCCCTGTACCCGGTCCAGTTGATCTGGCAAACGACCGCCCAAACGGCGTCGTTTCTGTCATGCTCAGTCTGGACCGTTGATATCAATCCATCAACGGCCGAGATCATCTCTCCCTTACCCGTTCCTATACCCGCCCCGACCCCGTTACTACTAAACGACCCCGTTTGGCTTAAGTGAATTAATCTGGACCGTTAGTTTCCATCATCCAACGGCCCAGATTAATCAACTGGTTTTCAATATATCAAGACACCCAAACCCCTTTCACCCGCCTCATTTTCACCCTTTCGTCTCCAAATCAGAGACTAAATGACCCCCCAACCAAACCCTAGCCGCCCTCATAACCCTTCGCCTGAAAGCCGGCGGCAACGATGCCGGTGACCATGAAACTCACACCCCTGAACCACACGGCTCCCCCCTCTCCGATTCCACACTCCATTAACCTCGAATCATACTATGACTTCTCGAATCTTTGATCGAAGATCCCCGTCCCAAACCCTAGCCTGTCCACTTAACCCCAAAATCACACCCAATAATCCCCTAGACCTCCTCATCGCTAATCCCTAACTAAATTGGCTCAAATCCGAGTAAAACTCGTCGAATGGCGGATCTAGGGTTCAATGGTTCGAGACTATTTCGAAGCTGTCAGGGTTGAACGGGTTCTAGTTAGTATTATAAGCCTATTTCTGACGAAATAGACGTATAATACTAACTGGAACTCAAGTTCGAAAGGTCATGCTGGTGAGATCCGAGAAAAGAACAGTAAGTTCTTATTAGCTCCTTCTTTGTTTTTTTGTGTTTATTTGTCTGTGTTAAGTTGCAATTAGTCGCTTCTTTAGGTTTTCATCATTTTGTCACGTAATTCGTCCGTGCTAAGTTGTAATTCATCACTTATGTCAATTAATCCTCCTCCTCTTTCAGATCTTTTTCTGGTCCAGTTTTTCTCATCTTGGTCGATTGGCATATGTTGAATCAATTAAATGGTCTCGTTGATTGACCCGTTCATGTATGTAGTTCAGTTGTTCTCCTCAAGTTATTGGATGTTGTTTTATCTTCTGACCTTTGCATTTTCAGCCTCAGGGCTCATAGCCAGTATACTTGTTGTTCCAGCATTTTGTTCGAGGTTAATTTAGAGTTATATTTGTTCCCAATATAGATATTTTACTCTCATGCATCTGTGTGAATCAATTTCTTAACCTTAATAGTCCAGTCTAACTATTGTCCTGAATCATTGAATTCTCATCTTGGTTGAAATGCTGTTGGATTTGATTTGAGTTCAATTGATGATTAAGTTTAATGATTCGAATCTATTTGTTTGTTCTGGTAAGTTTGTTCTGATATGAATTTAACCTTGTTGAATTGTCCTAATTGGGAGTTAGTTGCATGTATCTAATTAGTCAATTGATAGGCTTAAATTGGCTATAGCTGAGGTTTCATACAGGTTTAAAGGATTGGGGTAGGATAGTAATCACAGGGGTTTCAGGGGATAATTTGGGACTTAAAAGTTTAAAAATGGTTGGTTTAAGTGTTCTGTCCAGTAAGTGCTAATGTAACATTAAACTAATGCATTTGTTTAGTGCTAATGAGGAACAAAACATAATGGTATGGGGAGGCTTAAAAGAGATTGATTAAAATATGTTGCCCATACCTGCTTGAACATTAAATAAGGAAAAGACAAGGGACAATGGGGGAAAACATACTCTAGTGGAGTTCTAAAGAAGATCATGGGCAGAATTAGTTTCTTAATTCTACCTGAGTGATCTTGAGAGCTGGTAAGGTCAGTGTTTGGGTATAAGTGGAGGGACTTAGGACAGAGAAGGGGCATTGAAAAAAAGCAATCTGAAAAGAGAGAAAAAAAGATAGAGGAAGAGAAACAGACACGAAATTAAAAAAAATATATTACTGTTCCATTGAGGAAGTTTTCTGATTCTAGTTCATCTAGGATTAAAATAGCTTAAGTATCTTGGTATTGTTCAGTAACTGAAGCTTGAAAGGTCCAAGAATATGATTTCAAGTTGAATATGGTTTGTTCAACTGAGTTGATTGGTTATCTGCTTGGGTTTATTGATTGCTGGGTTGATTCTTGGATTCTCTGGTGTCATTTGTTTTCTGAAAATTCTCCTATTGTCGTTGTTGAACCCTGCTGGATTGGTCATTTGCTGTTGCTATTGCTGTTTGACTGACCCCCTCATTTTTCTTGGTTTATACTTCAACTTCCAGGTACACGGCTGTAACCTTGCCAATTTGTAAGCTGTAAACATGAAGCATGAATATACATGAAGATTTGAAGCTTAAGTTTGATTTAGCTTTTCTACTAATTTGTACATTAAGATACTTCACTCACTAATATCATATAAATGTCTGCTGAATGTGTAACTGGACTGATGCGAACTATTGGACTATTTTTTTAGCTAAGAACTGTTAAACAAATTAGATGCATGCCCTGTGTCTTAGCCATTTAGTTTGGTTTAGTTGGGGCTATTAGTGTAACATAGTTTGAATCCGTGTGTTGACTATTTATTGAAACTGAAAATTAGGTTTGAAAGTAAGCGTAGGCCCTGTCAATCCGTGTGCAGTACGTTAGCTTGTTTTATTTCCGATGAATTGAATTCAAAAATCGAGTGTCACACAATACTATGTCTTTGGGCTTGAAATCTCAACGTAAATGTCAATTGGTTAATTAATTCATTGAGCTCTTTAAGTTTTTTTTTGTAGCAATAAATTAGCCTAAACACAATTCGAATATGAACAGGAGCCCATCAGTTAGTAGTTCATAAGTCTGGATAAAGTTGGATACTGTCCCGTCTATTACTAATCAGTGAAGTGTATTCGAAGCATTTTGAAACGCGTTTTGCTCAGTAGTTTGGCTTTCATTGACCTGGACCTAATCCTATTACTGCCCAATTGCTTTTATAGAGTATAATCCGGGTTGTTTAGAACGAATTGCTAAAAAAAATGCTTTATTTGTTACCTCTTATGTTGTCATTAAACCAAGATTGAGCCATGAGAATTTGGTCCTTTCAAATACATCAATTAATTAGTACTTTTTCTTTATTAGAGACAAATAAAAATAGAAAATCATAGTCACTTTAGGTTTGCCCTTTTTCAAATAAAAGGAGACGAGCCTCGCCAGATGAAACGCACAAATTGCGGGGCCCTAGTTAAATATATATATCAAAATACTTAGATTTCGGGACGGGCCGTTTAGCGAATTTCACGGTTTTTCCCAAAAATAATAATGCGCTAGTCATTTTAGACGTGCTTCTAATAAATTACTTTCTTAAACTCGGGTGCACATTTATGTGATTCAAATCCAAATCTCAACGGGGTCGAAATGTGTCAATAACTACGGGTGCATTGATGTGACGTGGTTCGAGATGTGTTTTCACGACGTTGCAATTCTCTCTTAAAATAACAACAATTAAAAGCGGGAAAGAGTAAAATTGGCACACAGGTTCAACATGTATAAAAATCAGATAAATAAGCCGAATATGATATTGAGCGACCGTGCTAGAACCAGGAAACTCGGGAATTCCCAACACCTTCTCCTGGGTTAACAAAATTCCTTATCCAGATTTCTGGTTCGCGGACTGTAATACAGAGTCATTCTTTTCCTCGATTCGGGATTAAACCGGTGACTTGGGAAACCATAAATCTCCCAAGTGGCGACTCTAAAATAAATAAACAAATCCCGTTTCGATTGTCCTTTAATTGGAAAAAACTCCTTTACGCCCCTTGCGGGCGTAGGTAAAAAGGAGGTGTGACAGCTCTAGCGACTCTGCTGGGGAACGAACCCAGAATCTCTGATTCAGGGTTCAGAATTCGAGCTTTAAATAATTGTTTTGGGCCTAATGTGCTAAGTGATGCTTTTTACCGTTTTGATATTATCTGAACTGTATATAAACTGCTACGAAGCCCTTCTCTTCTCATCTTCGGGGATGTGCTCGCTGGTCGAGACTCTCTATTCTGTTAGTGTCATACCTTGAAATAAGAAAGAGGCTCGGACAAGTTACTAAGCCGGATGGCCTTTTGGTTCCCGGTACGTAGCCCCCTCCTCGACTCGAGTTGTCCGCTCGAGTACACAGTGTAGAATAAATACCCAGGTTATGAACCTAGAATAACTCAGCTTCATGCCGGATCCCTAGTAGGAATGTTTGTTTGCATCACGTGCATTTGACTTTGGAGGCTCAACACAGGGGTTGGGTCTGTCTAGGACAGGTACCAAAAATGACAAAAGACCATCCTGATGCATCTTACTTGCTACTTGTGCATTTGTTTGCTTTGGACTTGCATACTGACCGTCTTTTAAATATTTTGAGGAAAGAGAGATATATGTATGAGGGTTAAAGAGAGTTAATCTCCTGTATTGAAAAAAAAACCAATGTCCAAATAGTGTCGAAACTCTGCCGAAATTTTGAGAAAATGAAAAAGAGAAAAAAAAATAGTTTTATTTGCCGATGAAAAGAGTATTGTTTTCAAAAGAAGTTTGTTTTATCGGCCCGAACTACGCCAGTTTGATTCTCACAAGGTGTGAGATACGTAGGCAACCCCCATCGGGTCCAACTTCACTTTTTGCGAAATTAGCCAAAAGAACATAAATTTTATTTGAAAATAATTAGGGTGATGCCATTCTTGCTAGAAATAGCCGAATGTCCCTGAAAGGGCGCCGGAAGGCTATTTTTGTAAGAACAGCCGCCTGTGGTCATTTTTTTTAGGCTTTCACCGGTTAGCCGACACAGCCTTAAAATCTTCGACCCCGAGGTGCTGAAAGGCCGTATTGGCAAAACTAGGTTTTATTTTAAATGAAAAAAAAGAGAGAAAAGTGTCCATATTATCTTTGAGTCAATGGAATCGTGATTTTTGCTTAACCACCCTAATAAATGTGCAGAATGAGCACAAGTCAAAATTTGCACGTAACAATTGTGAACAAGATCCCTTTGGAGTTGCACATGTGGTGGGATGACTTGGGCGAATCAGGGCGCGACACGGTCAATCTATACCTGGGAGGCCTCACTGGGTTGCTGAAGATTAATTCTAGGGGGGATATCATAAAGGCCTTGGTCGCATTCTGGGACCCGGCTCACAACGTATTTCACTTCTTGGATTTTGAACTTACCCCAACATTGGAAGAAATAGCCGGATACATCGGGAGTCCCAAAGTTCCTCTGAGACACCAGTACCTGATTGCTCCGAGGGCCGTAGCCGTACACAGGTTCCTAGACTCTTTGAAAATAAGCAGGGGGTCCACAACCTAGACTTGGCAGCTGGATTTTGTACTTTGAAGTTTATATACAATAGATATGGTCACATAGGGGGTTCAACAAGCCAGAGAACAAAATCTGTAGCAAAGGAAACCGCCTTAAGTGGGAAGAACATAGGTGTTTTGCATTCATGGTAGCCTTTTTGGGACTCCTGGTGTTTCCTAGAAAAGACGGGAACATTGACATACGAGTATCTGGGGTTGTCAGCACTTTGCTTACTCAGGCCAACAGCACCTTGCTTACTCAGGCCAACAACACCCTCGCACCCATGATAGTAGCTGAAATCTTCCGCGCTCTCACAGCCTGCAAAGCCGGGGGAAGCTTTTTGAGGGGTGCAACGTGTTGCTGCAGATGTGGATGATCGAACACCTATGTCGTCGTCCTCAATTTATGAGTTATGGGTCGACGGAGAAAACGTGCATAGAGGAATTTCCTACAAGGGTTGACAGAATTAGCTTACCAGAAAGGGTCACAGAATGGACAACGCGCCTCCGTTCTATCACTGCGAGGCAAATAGAATGGACATTTGGATGGTTGCCTGTGGATGAAATCATATATATGCCAGCCACTGGACCTCATTTCCTTTTGATGGGGCTCAGGAGTATCCAGCCCTATACCTCTTATCGAGTTTTGAGGCAGTTGGGTAGATGCCAAATAGTTCTGAAAGATGAAGATCTTAGTGGCCAAATAGTCGAGATCGGGCCAACGGATAATTTCATGAAGCAGCAGTCCGCCAAATTTGGAGCGAGTGTCAATACTTAACGGCAAATACGTGTGTACGTAATCGGTCCAAAGGTGAAGTTTCGCCGGGATACCTTGCTTGGTATAGGAGAGAAATCGAGTTTGGGAGGCCAGCCAAAAGACCCCATCTCCAGGAGTTCGTCGAGGTGTCGCAAGGATAGTGGGATTCGTTGACTAAAGAACATGAGTATAGAGCCGTAATAGGCAGATTGGAGAAGCAAGTCATGGAGCTTCAGTTTGAAAATGGTGTTCAAGCTGCTGCAAACAAGGGAGAAAAAAAAACTAGCTCAGGAAAATGAAGTCCTCAGAGCTCAAATCCAAAAGATGAAAAGAAACCCGGAGAGAAGCCGAGCTGATAAAAGGCTCATAAACGGTCTGAAGAAGAAAGCCCTCGAGTATCAAGAAAACCTGGAAAAATCTGAAGCTGGTCTAGCGAGAATCCAGGCGAAATGGATAAAGAAGGCAGAAGAGCAAGCACGGTTTTATGAATGGACCATCACTATCCTAAGAAGAAGGATAGCCACTCTCAAGAATGAGGCAGTCAAGCAGGCTCAAGATTTCAAAGATGATAGGGAACGTTGTTATGATCTGGTGGCTCGGATAGAGGAAGAAATGCAGCAGCTGCAAAATCAGCACCTGCAGGACTCTCGAGTGTTAGAAGCCCGTAATCAACAAATAGGGCGGTTGCTTCAGGAGAAAGGCGTCATAAGAAAGAGAATTAGAAACATTGCTGACTACATCGTTATGAAGTGACATATTTGTGAGGATATGACTCGCACTACATTCTTTGCAGCAGTGATGACCTTTGTTAAGCAAATAATGAACAATTTGGACCGACTTCAAAGGGATCTTGCACATAGGCCCGTGGCGAGACCGAACGATGTCCCACGGCACCAGGAACATTGATGTACTCATTATTTTCCATTTGAATCTGTATTTCCTTTTCTGTCAGAGTCTGTGAGTCATGTTGGGTTTGCATTTTCTTTCTGTTCTGAGTCTGCATTTCTTTAGAGTGTGATATCTTGATTTCGGAGTCTGTTTGTCGTCTTTGTGTCAGAGTCTGTTGGTCTTTTTAAATTTGTTGATATTGAGTCTGTGTAATCGAAGCATCTGTTTTATAAAAGCTAAAAATCCCAAAAATATTTTATTTACTTGCACACTTATCTGACAGAACTACGCATGGTCTGATTCATGCGGGGACGTGATACGTAGGCAATATCTATAGGATTCGACCACCACTAAAAGGGAATAGGAAAAATAAAGAAGGATAGAATAAAGTTTAAAAGAAGAGGCACAATTGTGAGAGGCCGGAATGACGCAGCAACCGAAGCAAATGCATGATAGAAATGGTTAATTGCCTAGATGCACTGCATCCCAACATGTAATTGCATATGTGTTAAACTCTCAAAAACCAACAAGTTTGTTGATTTCCAGAGAATTCAAGAAGTTAGTTTATTTAGAGGATACTGGCACACTATCATTACCAAACCAGATCAAAGGGACCAATACCAGAAATCATGTCTATCCCGGAGGTCGACACTAGTGTTGAGGTAGAGGAGTTGGACGTCAATAAAATGAAAGAGGAGATGTTCAAGCTTAAGCAAAAGATGGCCGAAATGTACCAGGCCTGGTCCCAAGGGCAATCACCACCGTCTTACCCAGCCAACCCGGCTTTTACCCCACCATTAGCTCAGTCTCAGGATCATCCCGCCACCAATCCAGGTTTTCCCATTTATCAATACTACCATGGCACTACTTCTCATACGCCACAAGCTCCACCACCAAAATCAATTCCATACCCTCCTCCGCCAATCACCCCTGTCTTTCTGGCATCTCCACCAGCTGCACTCCATAAATCCTCGAGTGAACCTGTGTTCCAAGCGCAGGACAACCAGTATTATCCCCCGGAGCTTACCTTCAAAGCGCCTGAAGCCTATCCACATGATCCACATTCTGACCTACCGGGGAAAGCATAAACACCGGCCAAAAATCCTGAACAGGAAGAGATGTTCAGAAAAATGAAAAGCATAGAACAATCCTTCAGGGATATGAGAGGGTTAGGAGGTTAGGTGAGTGTAGCTTACAAAGACCTGTGTTTGTTCCCAAATGTACAACTACCGGCAGAGTTCAAAATGCCCAAATTCGACTTGTACAACGGACACGATGATCCGGTGGCTCATCTGAGTGGTTTTTGTAGCAAGATGAAGGGAGAAGGCGGAAGAGATGAATTACTGATGGCGTATTTCAGCCAAAGTTTAAGTGGATCGGCGTTAGAATGGTACACCAGACAAGATCATAGTAGGTGGTACACATGGGACGATTTGGCCCAAGCATTTGCTTGCCACTTTCAATATAATCTTGAGATCATTCCGGACTGACTGTCCCTGACCAAACTGGAAAAGAAACACAGTGAAAGCTTTAGAGAATATGGTTTCCGGTGGAGGGAGCAAGCAGCAAGGGTAGATCCCCCAATGAAAGAGAGCGAGATGGTTGATTACTTTTTGCAAGCTTTGGAGCCGACCTACTTTGGTCATCTGGTGTCCGCAATTAGCAAATCTTTTAATGAGGTTGCAAAAATGGGAGGCATGGTCGAGGAGGGGCTTAAGTCCAACAAGATCATGAGTTATTCAGCGATCAAGACAACCACATAGGCCATTCAAAGCGGCACTGGGGGTGTGCTTTGGAAAAAGAAGAAAGAAGATGTCACGACTGTTGAGTCTGGAGCCTGGTTTGGATCTAGAGGCCCGTCACCCTACTATAGCCAATCACGACCCTACCACCAAAATTACCCCCACATTTCATATAGCCCTCCACAACACTACTACTCACCACCAAATCCCCATTTTTCCGTCCATCATGCACAAGCCTATACCCAAACCCCGACACACGCACAGTGGCGTACGCTGGCTCCACAAAATCCATACCCGGCTCCACAAAACACATATCCACCCCAAGTGCCTACAAAAATCCCCTTGGGACAGGTTTCCGACCAAACCAAGCCCTCAAGAATGAGAGGTCACAGAAGCAAAAGACTTTCACTCCACTGGGGGAATCATATACCAGTCTTTTCCACAGATTGAGGCAGTTGGCCATGTTGAATCCAATTGAGCCCAAAATGCCAAATCCTCCCCCTAGAAATCTTGACCACTCGGTGAGCTGTGAGTACTGTTCAGGGGTCCCTGGGCATGATACAGAGAAATGTTGGAAATTAAAAACAGTTGTGCAAGAGCTTATAGATACTCATCGGATCGAGGTTCAAGCCCTAGAAGCACCAAATATCAATCAGAACCCACTGCCAACTCACCATGAGACACACATGATTGCGTTGATATACAAAGAGGGGGAGCCCAGGAAGCTCTCACAGACGGTAATGATGATCCGTTCCGGCAAAACCAGCTCAAAGGAAAAAGTAACCAGTGGGAAATCAGTGGCCCAGTTAAGAGGGGTAGATGATAATCCAGCTGTGGTAGCCGAGAGAGGGTCGTCAAGCATTGTTGCAGTGAAACCAGAGAAAGCTAAAGTGGTAGTGCGAGGGGTTGCAAGTAAACCTGTTGTGGTCATGAAGGGTGCTCGCATAGAGCCTGTTATTATAAAACCACTAACTCAGCTTCCAGTAATCAACAGCAAGGCTTTTCTTTGGAATTATGAATGGGTGATGGTGATTTACAAAGGGAAAGAAACCAAGGAAGAAGTTTGTGAAGCACAAGGTTTGACTCGCTCAGGAAGGTGTTTTACTCCCGAGGAGTTAAGAAGAACTAAAAATAATCCAACGCCGGTGAAGAAAGCTGTAACTAAAGAAGAGGCAGAGGAATTTTTGAGGAAAATGAAAGTGCATGACTATTCTGTTGTAGAACAGTTGAGGAAAACGCCCGCTCAGATCTCATTACTCTTGTTGCTAATCCATTCAGATGAGCACCGTCAGTCACTGATGAAAATCTTGAATGAGGCTCACGTTCCCGACAAGATCTCGGTAAACCATCTGGAAAAGATAGCCAACAAGATTTTCAAAGTAAACAGAGTCACTTTTTCCGATGATGAATTATCGGTAGAGGGTACTGAGCATAACAAAGCCCTTTACTTGACAGTGAAATGTGAGGACGCCGTGGTTACCTGGGTATTGGTTGACAATGGTTCAAGTGCAAACATCTGTCCTCTCTCCACTCTAAGCAAGCTGAAAGTAGAAGAGGAGAGGATCCATAAGAGCAGTATCTGTGTGCAGGGATTTGATGGCGGAGGCAAAGACTCAGTCGGGGACATAATG